>NC_133666.1:10150882-10450882 GCF_037893015.1 Macrotis lagotis
TGGTTAGGGAGGGATATTTTGGTTTGGAAAATTTACAGGGATGGTTAGTGGAGCCAGTGGGGAGTAGAGTAACAGTAGTAGAAATTGACATGTGGAATACATGTTGAATTTTTAAATGTGAAACGATACGTAATTTACTCTACTTAGCTCCAAATTTTCTTCCCTTTTAATCCCAGATTCATCTGTATTGGTTCAATTCAAGCCCCTGAGTGTTCTCTGGCCAAATACATTTTGGAAATGCTGAATTAGATGATATTGAGGTCTCTTCCTGATGCAAGACTGGGGTTTAATCATTTTTTTGTGGTTGAGCCACAGCTCCCCATTTTTCAATTGGCAACATGTTGTAGATATAGATGGCTATAGCAGACAGACCTACAAACACATCAGAAGATGGATGGTGAAGTATATCTCCCCCTCTTGGTAAAGAAGCAGTCAACAACGTACAGCTTGCAGATATGGCCGATGGGGAGATTTGTTTAACTTGACTACTTATTTGTTAGAAAGGAGAACTGGAAAAGTGTTAGTAGTACATGACAGGGATGTAAAGATGAACATCTGAAAAATATTTACCTTTTTTATTAAGACCAAGCAAACTTGCTGTTTTGGAAAAGAAATACATTGGAACCCTAGAAAATAATACCTTGACTGGTAACTTTGACCATGCAAATTGTTTGGCATCCATTTTTCCTTTGAAGAGTCTGAACATATGCAATACTGGAAAGATGAGTGGGTCATGACTTCCCAGGTCATTCTAAGGCTCTATCTTCGGTGGGATAGGAATAAAGCAGCTATTTATACCTTTTGTAGGTGAATTTGTACAATTAGCATGTCATCAAATACAGAAATGTACTAACAGAAATATGGGAGATACAGAAAGCTGTGATTTCTGTGATTTAGGGACAAAGTCATTTAAAGATACAACTGCAAGAATGATGAATCCATAGTTCCATTTGCAAATATCTGACTGAACCAAAGGTTTGGGGTGTGTCCTCTCCCAATGTGTAGTGGCTCTGCAGCTCCTGAGCCAGTGCTTCTCCTTACCAGGAGGCACCTGAATGAAATCACCTCTGGATTTGGTTAACATCTGGAAGATATGGACTGCTAATCATATGGCCCCCCCAGGGCCTGAACCCCAGACCTGTTATTAACTAAAGTTGAAGCATCCAAATGCAGAACTTGTAGCCTTTAGGGATCTGTAGGGTGTCCTGGAAAAGAGCTCCCACTAGGTCCCTTCCTGCTTCAGTGAGTTGTACCTCTTCACAAAGATAAATAGATGAGAGGAATAATTTGGTTGCCATTATGCCCCATATATTAAAATTTCCATGCTCACTTTGAAGTTTAAAGATTGCCCTTTTTTTCTGGCACTTAAGTGACAACTGAAAAGGTTCCCTTTCATATTCACATGGTTACTTTAGTTCTAGAGGATGATTCAGGGTCTCCCTCACACTTTTTCCCTTTTTAAATTTTTATTTTTCTTTAATCTATTTACACATTACTCAAATATTCTTGTTTAAGAGTAAACATAATCCCCCCTCTCCCACAGAAACATAAAACCTCATGAGAAATAAAGTAAAAGAAAGAGGAAAAAAATGTGTTTCAGTCTGTGTTCAAATATCATCAGTTCTGTCTTGGGTGGATCACATTCTTTATCATAAGTCCATCATAAAAGTTACATTCTTATTTTTCCACAGTTGCTGTTGCTGATTGTAATTACTTCCATTCATTCCTCCCCATTACCATCTATTATATTCTCTCTCTCTCTCTCTCCTTTCACTTTGTCCCTCTTCAAAAATGTGCTGTGGGGCAGCCGAGTGGCACAGCAGACAGAGCGCCAGCCCTGGGGCTAGGAGGCCCCAAGCCTATATCCCACTCCACCCAGTCCCATGATCCAAATGGACCACCCAATTCCAGCATCTTGCAAAAAGTAAAAAAGAAAATATTATATCTGACTCCCCTCTATCACCCACATTCCCCCTCCCCTTGTCCCCTTCTCTCCTTTTTCTTCTAGATGTCTATACCCTTTTGAGTGTGTATGCTGTTTCCTCTCTGAACCATTTCTAATGAGAATGAAGGTTCCCTCGTTCCCCCTCACCTTGCCCCTTCCATACCATTGCAAAAGCTACATGAAATATCTTTTATATAAAATATCTTAGCCTATTCTACCTCTCCTTTCTCTTACTCCCAATACATTTCCCTTTCACCCATTGACTCCATTTTTCCAATATCTTCAAATTCAGCTCTGTCCTGTGGTTCATCTATAAAAGCTCATTCTACCCACTCTATTAAATGAGAAGGTTCATATGAGTATTATCAGTATCATCTTTCCATGCAGGAATACACACAGTTCATCATCATTAAGTCCCTCATAATTTACCCTTCTTGTGCCCTCTCCATGCTTCACCCGAGTCCTGTATTGGAAGGTCAAACTTTCTGTTCAGCTCTGATCGTTTCAGCAGGAACATTTGAAAGTTTTTTGTTTCATTGAAAATCTGTCTTTTCCCCTGGAAGAGCATGTTCCGTTTTTCTGGGTAGTTGATTCTCTCTTGCATTATAAGCTCTTTTGCCTTCCAGAATAGTATATTCCAAGCCCTATGAACCCTTAATGTAGTTGCTGCTAAGTCCTGTGTGATCCTTACTGCAGCTCCACGATCTTTGAATTGTGTCCTTCTGGCTGCTTGTAATATTTTCTCTTTGACTTGGGAGTTCTGGAACTTGGCTATAATATTCCTGGGGGTTGGTTTTTTTTGGATCTCTTTCTGTCCCGGGAGATTGGTGGATTCTCTCTATTTCTATTTTGCCCTCTGCTTCTAGGATATCAAGGCAATTTTCCTGTAGAAATTCTTTAAAAATGAAGTCAAGAAAAAATTTTTTTTTAAATTTTAAAAAATGAAGTCAAGGCTCTTTTCCTAATCATAACTTTCAGGGAGACCAATAAGTTTTAAATTATCTTTCCTGAATCTGTTTTCCAGATCAGTTGTTTCTTCAATGAGATATTTCACATTTTCTTCTAATTTTTTATTCTTTTGATTTTGTAGTATTGTCTTGACTTCTCATAAAGTCATCAGCTTCCTTTAGCTCCATTCTACATCTGAAGGATTTGTTCTCCTCAGAGAGCTTTCTTATCTCCTGTCCCATCTGACCAATTCTGCTTTTTAAAGCATTCTTCTCCTCAATAACTTTTTGAACATTTTTATCCATTTGACCTAAACTGGTTTTTAACATGTTTTCTTCAGCATTTTTTGGATCTCCTTGACAAAACTGCTTACTTCTTTTTTGTTTTCTTCTATCTCCCTAACTTGATTGTCAAAATCTTTTTTGACCTCTGTCACAGCTTAAACCTAACTTCTATATTTCTTGGAGTCTTTAGATACAGAAGCTTGGACTTTCTCATCTTCAGATTGAGTATTTTGGTCCTCAGTGGGACCAAAGTAATTGTCTATGGTCAGGTTCCTTTCTTTTCTGTTTCCTTATTTCCCCAGTCTGTGCCTGGTTTGGGGGTACTTCCTGAACCTCCCCTGCAAGGCCCTCAGTGTGAGGCTTTGACTGCTCTCCTGGCCTGTGAATGACTACAAGCTCACCCCTCTGCCCCAGGGCTGTGAGGGGAGTCCCAGCTCTATGGGGGCCTAGACTATAACCAGGGTCTGAATGTGGTCAAAGCCCCAGAGTCTTGTTCCAGGAACAGAGGACAGATCTCAGCAGTCTCCCTCTGCTCCTTTACCTTCTGTGGCTGAGCATTCAGGGTGCAGTTGCCTGGCAGCTCCTGCTGGGCAGCTCCATCGGCTTGCTTCCATTTCCTGGGATCTGGGTCGCGCTGAGTACTTGGGCTTTGTGCTTGCTCTGGCAGAGGTCTTCCTGCTGATCTTCTAAGTTGTGCTTGGTGCTCTCTAGGGTGCAGGTCAGGAAACTGCTTCTGCTGCCTGTAGCTGGCTCCCATGCTCCCTAGGGCTATTCCTGGGAGGCTGAAGTTCCTTCCCTCTGGCCCAGTGCTGCCTCTCTAACCCCATGGAACACAGTTTTCCCACTGTTTTTCAGGTTACTTTGAGCTGGAGAATTGCTTTACTGGATCTTTCTGCAGGTTCTCTCTCTCACAAATTTAGTTAGAATCATAATTTTTAGGTTTTTGAAATATTTTGGAGAGAACACCTAAGAAAGACTCTTCTCCTGCTGCGATCTTGGCTCCACCCCCCCACCCCCCTTCCTCCCTCATGCTTTTTTCCTCAAATGTATTGTGAATTCAAATTTTCTCTTTTCTTTTAAATAGATTCCTTTTTTGTGTTGCCAGAACACCATAAGAGCTTTCTTGGAGAAGTCTAGCACAGAGTTTTTCATGGAATTTTCTTTTTTTTTTAAATTAAAATTAAATATTTTAAATTTATTTTTTAAATTTTCATCTATTTGTACATGCATATTTCCAAGTTACAAAATTTCCCTCCACTCTCCCTTCCCACCCCCCCTCCCCTCAGGGGAGCAGTCAGGTTAGTGTTTTATATACATATTTTATTAAACACATTTTTAAATTATTAATTTTTGGCATGAGGAATTAGGATTTAGCGAAAGAGATACATAACAGAGAATTTTTATAAAGTATTCATCAGATTCAGAAGGGTTATTTTTTTCTGTGTTTTTTCTTTTGTTCTTCTTCCTCTAGTTGGGGATAATATAGACCATTACCAGTATAATATACTTGTCCCAGCTCTCTGGACTGTTGAGAGGAGCTGCTTCCATCAAGGCTGTTCATCTCATGATGTTTTTGATGCGTACATTGTTCTCTTGACTCTACTCATGTTGCTCAGCATCAGATCCCACAAGTCATTCTCTAGAGTCTGACTGTTTATGGTTTCTTATAGAACAATAATATTCCATAGTATTCATGTACCATAACTTGTTTAGCCATTCCCCAATTGATGTGCGCATCCCCTCAATTTCCAATTCTTTGCCACTACAAAAAAAAACTGCTATGAATATTTTGGATCATATAGGACTTTCCCCATTTTTTACAATTTCTTCTGGATATAGTCCTAGAATTAGAATTGCTGGGTCAATGGGTATGACAATTTTATTGCTCTTTGGGCATACTTCCATATTGCTCTCCAGAAAGGTTGAATCCATTCACAACTCCACTAGCAATGTATCAATGTCCCAGTCCTCCCCACATCCTCTCCAACATTGATCATCTTCCCTTTTTCTCATCTGGGCTAATCTAATAGATGTGAGATGATACCTCATTGTTGTTTTAATTTGCATTTCTCTTATCAATAGTGATTTGGAGCATTTTTCATATGATTCTATATAGCTTTAATTTCTTCATTTGAAAACTGTTCTATCCTTTGACTATTCAGCAATTGGGGAATGACTTTTGATCTTATAAATTTGATACAATTCTCTATATATTTTAGAAATGAAACCTTTATCAGAACTCCTAGTTGTGAAGATTATTTCCCAGCTTTCTGCTTTTCTTCTGATATTGGCAGCATTGATTTTATTAGTGCAAAAACTTGTTAATTTAATATAGTCAAAAGCATTCATTTTGCAGTTTATAATGTGCTCTAATTCTTATTTGGTCATAAATTTATTCCTTCTCCATAGATCAGATAGATAGAGTATTTTTGGTCTATTAATTTATCTATGATATTGCTCTTTATGTCTGAATCCTGTACCCATTTTGACCTTATTTTGGTATAGGGTGTGAGATGTAGATTTATGCCTAGTTTTTGCCACACTATTTTCCAGTTTTCCCAATAATTTTTTTGTCACATAGTGAGTTCTTATCCCAGAGGCTGATGTCTTTACATTTGTCAAATAGTAGATTGCTGTACTCATTTACTGTAGTTTCTTTTTACTGCAGTTATCTTCTTTCTTTTTTTGATCAGATTAACCAGAGGTTTGTCTATTTTATTGGCTTTTTATAAAACCAACTCTTAGGTTTATTTATGAGATCAATGGTTTTCTTGCTTTCCATTTCTATTAATCTCTTCCTTGGTTTTCGGAATTTTTATTTTGTTATTTAATTGGGGTTGTTTAGTTTGTTCTTTTTCTAGCTTTTTTAGTTTCGTACCCAATTCATTGATCACCTCTTTCTCCATTTTATTCATATAGGCATTTTTAGAGATATAAAGTTTCCCCTCAAAACTTCCTTTGCTGCATCTCCTAAATTTTGGTATGATGTCTCATTATTATCATTTTCTTCGATATAATTATTGATTATTTCTATTATTTGCTGTTTGATCCACCATTATTTGAGATAAAGCTATTTAATTTCTAATTAGTTCTTGGTTTATCTTTCCCTGATCCTTTATTACATGTTATTTTTATTGTATCATGGTCTGAGAAGTGTGTATTTATTATTTCTGCCTTTCTGCATTTGATTTAAGGTTTTTGTGCACTAGTACACAGTCAGTTTTGCCATGTACTGATGAGAAAATGGTATATTCTTTTCTATCCTCATTTAGTTTTCTCCAGAGGTCTATCATATCTTAAGTTTTCTAAGATTTCATTCACCTTAACTTCCTTCTTGCTTATTTTGTTGTTAGGTAGAGAGGTTGAGATCTCCCATTATTAAAGTTTTGCTTTCTATGTCTCTTTGTAATTCACTCAGCTTTTCCTCTAGGAATCTGGATGCTATACCACTAGGTGCGTGCATGTTTAGTAATGCTATAGCTTCATTATCAATGGCACCTTTTAAGATGTAGTTTCCTTCCTTTTCCATTTAATGAGATTCATTTTTGCTTTTACTTTGTCTGAGATTAGAATTGGTACCCTAGATTTTTTTTTTACTTCTGCTGAGGCATAATATATTTTTCTCTAACCTTTTACCTATACCCTATATGTGCCTCTCTGTTTCGAATGTGTTTTTTTGTAAACAGCATACTGTAGGATTCCAGTTTTTAATCCATTCTGCTATCCGCTTTCAATTTTATGGGACAGTTCATCCCATTCACATTTACAGTTAAGATGACTAATTCTGTATTTCCCTCCATGCTATCTTTCTCTATTTCTGTTATCTCTTTTCTTTTCTCTTATTCCTCCTCACCAAAATTTTACTAACTTTCCCTTTGACTTTTCTTTTAAAAATTTAACTTTTAGTTTATTTTTTCTTATACTTTCCCTTCCCTTTTATCAGTCCCTTCTTCCCTTATCTTTCCCGTTCCCAGTCCCCACCTTCCCTGTAGTTTAAGTTAGATTTTTAAATGCAAGTGGGAATGTATCTTATTCCTTCACTGGGTTAAATCTATTAAATAGAATTTACTCAGTATTCACATTCTCTTTTCTTTCCCTCTAAAATTATAAATCTTTGTGCCTCTTCCCTTGGTGCTCTAATATTATTTATTAATCAGGTATCATCAATCACAGTTCAATTAATTGAATCCTCTTGTTATCAAGATATCATCATTACTTAATAATTACTTAATAATTAAATTAAAATTTAAATAATAATTAAATAATAATAATTACTTAATAATTCAAATTGCATCAAATTATAAGTATAATCATTTTTTACCTCACCCCCTTTTTTAAGGTATCTTTCAAGTACATGCAATCCTCTTCATGAGCCAAAGTATCAGTCAAAGTCATATCATTTCTTGAATTATTTGTGCCCCTCCCCCCCAGGCCTACCCCCCAAGCTATTTAACATCTTGTTAAGTGAACCAAGACCTATTGTCTCTCCCCCTTCCCCCCCCCCCACCCAGGGTACTTTAACCCCTTGTTAAATGAAGCATCACATGCTAATCTAGTTAACTGTAAGAATCTTGAACATCTTTGAGTACTAGGAGTCTCTGGAGTTTTACAAATGATTTTAGGTAACAGAGACACTGACTCAGGTCCTTGCAGCTTATGATGTCCTTATTAGACAGGTTGCTTAGCACCTTGTGATTTAAGTGAGTCTTAGTAAGGGGCACCTTGGTGGCATAGGATAGAGCACTGGCCCTCAAGTCAGGAGGATCTGAGTTCAAATTCAGCCTCAGACACTTAATAATTAATTACCTAGTTGTGTGACCTTGGGCAAGTCACTTAACCCCACTGCCTTTCAAACAAAAAAACAACAAAAAAAGTGGTTATAGTATAATGAGACACTTAAGTTAAAGTCAATACCCCTGCTTGAAGCTTACTTTTTCTTTATTTTGGGTTTTATCCTTTAGGTTCATTCTCTTCAATTATATTCTTCCCTCTAATTTTCCTTAGAGAAAGTAAAGTTCTTAAAGAATTAGAATTGTTATATCTTCCATTTTAGGGACCAACATTTGTTTAAAATAATTTTGTTTTTCATTTTCCTTTTTTTTTTTAAATATAAGTCTTCAGTCGTGTATTTGACAATTGAATTCTCTGTTCAGTTCTGGTTTTTGTGTCAGGAAATTCTGGAAGTCCTGTATTCATTGAACATCCATCTTTTTCCCTGACAGTATATGCTGAATTTTGCAGGGTAGTACATTCTGGGTCCTTATGTCTCCGAAATATATTATTCCAGTTCTTCCAATCCTTTCATTGTTGAGACTGATGGGTCCTGTGTTAGTCTGATTGTATTCCCTTTGTATTTGAATTGTTTTCTTTTTGCTGCTTGCAGTATTCTCTCTTTCATTTGAGGGTTCTAGAGTTTGGCTATTACAGCCCTTGGAGTTCTTATCCTGGGGTCTCTTTCTGGAGAGTTTCTGTGGATTCTTTGAATTGTTATATTGTTATCCTGTACTAGTAGATTGGGGCAGTTTTCTCTTATAATTTCCTGCATGATGTTTTCCAGGTTCTTTTGTTGGTCCAGGCTTTCTGGTAGGCCAACGATTTGTAGATGTCTCTCCTGGGTCTGTTTTGCAAGTCATTCATTTTCCCTAGAAGGTACTTTATGTTTTCTTCAATTTTTTCTGCCTTTTTATTTTGTTTGATGGAATCTTGTAGTCTTGTAGATTCATTAGTTTCTAATTGTTCAATTCTAATTTTTAGGATTTTATTTTCTTCAATTATCTTCTGTGTTTCCTTTTCCAGTTGGTTATTTTTACTTTTAATAGAGTTGATTACTTTGGTCAACTTGTCACAATTTTCCTACATGACCTTCATTTCTTTTTTCCATTTTTCTTCTTCCTCTCTTTTTTTGGTTTTTAAATTCTTTTTTAAGCTCTTCAACGAGCTTTTCTATTTGAGTCCAATTTATATACTGTTTTGATACTTCTCCTGTGAGTGATTCTTCAAACATGGCATTGCTGTCATCTTTTTCGGTAAAGTAGTTTTCTCTAGTGTGAGTAATTTTTTTGCTGTTTTCTTCTTCAGACATGGCATTGCTGTCATCTTTTATCTAGGAAGTACTTTCCTATAGTGAGCACTCTTAGCTTTTTTGTTCATCTTTGTTGTTGTAGTTCTACTCCTGGGGTATATGGAGTATAGATCCAAGCTTTTATTTTGCTGGGGCTGGAGACTGGTCCCTGGCTTGTTGTAGGCCAAGATGTTGCCTAGGCAGTACCAGCCTTGCCTTTGCAGAGGTTTGTTCCCTTCTTTATGTCCAGGTTCTGACTTAACAGAGGATTGTTCCCAACCCAGTCCTGTCTTTTACCTCGGTGCTCCCAGGGTTCAGACTTCGTTTAGGGTTGGGATCCTCCCCATTAGCTTGCTATCTAGCTGCTGGGACCTCTGTTATTATTAAGCTGTTGGGACCTTGATTGCACTGTGGCTAAAAGTCTCTGCTGGCTTTCCCCGCTCTCCTGCCTCTTGGACTTTTCTTCCCCTTCCCTCCCCCCAAAGAGACAGATCTTCACTGAAGATCCTCCATGATGTCTACAGTTGAAATGTTCTTTGAATCTTCTCTTTTTCTTGTTGGGATCTGTAGTGTGAATGTCAGAGTAGAGGCATCATTTATCTTTGGTAGGGAAAAGCTCTGGGAGAATGTTAGCTTCACACCACCATCTTGATTCCACCTGGAAATCCTCAGGTATTTTCTGTAAGGCTTGAGATTTGTAGCAAGGATTTTGCTCTCAACTCCAAAATTCAGTATTTGTCTTGACCCTACTTTAAATACTTGAGTGTAAGAACTTTCCCCAAGAATTCTGAATCTGGGAGGCAAGGTGGGGAGGGGAGAAGGCAGACATCCTGCACCTGGAAAGAATAATTCTGGTGTGAACTGATTAGAGCAAGAGAAGCCTTGTAGGGCAGTCAAGACATAGTAAGCAAGTAATCTTTGAAAAGCTAATGAAAGGAATCTTGAAAATTAATGCAGTTTTTGATTTCACATGTATAATTGATATCATATTGCTTTGCCTTCTCCATGAGTTGGGGGAAGAGTGAGAAGGGAGGAGAAAATTCAGGACTCAACTTTAAAAAAAAATGGATGTAAAAATAAGTAAATAATAAATTTATGTCTTTTTAAAAAAAGGAAATGAATGCTTTAACCACAAATACCCTTGACTATTTCTAATCTGTTTTCTAATTCCTTTTATTGGTTTTCTTCTCATTCTCTGGCTTTCCATTCTCTTTCCTTTCTAGTTCAAACCAAGAAGTATTTAAAACCTACTAGGTATATGAGACAGCTAGGTGGCAATGCAGTAGGTAGAGCACTGGGCCTGCAATCAGGAAGACTCATCTTCCCAAATTCAACTCTGATTTCAGATACTTCCTAGCTGTGTGACCCTGGGCAAGTCACTTCACCCTGTTTGCTTCAGTTTCCCCAATCGTAAAATGAGCTGGAGGAGCTTCAGATGGATGGCCTTGATAGTCTCAGGAAAGGAGGAGGTGAGGCTTTTTCCTGGGAGAGAAGTAGTCTTCCACTTTCAAATACAAACTGGAAATAACATAACCTTAATGTTATTCTAACATTCAGCTGATGTTAGAAATAGAGAAAGAAGACAGTAGGGTTATCCCAACATTGAAGATTCCCAGGGTATAAGACAAAGAAGCACAAGATTCACCTCAGTACAGGGTCCAGACTATCAGAGAAGAATGTGAGACCAGGACTGAGGATTGAGTCAGTAGCTAATTTGGGGTTCAGAGTCCATGGAGCTGGTAGAGGTGTGGGCAGTTTAGATGAGACAGGGCTGCTAACATGAGGAAAGAGCAGTTTCAGTTGTGTGGTGGCAATGGAGGCCTGAATGCAAGGGACTAGGAAGGTACCAAATCCAGGTGATCTTTATCGGCTAAGAGAGAGAGGACAGTATCAGCAGGAGAGGGTGACCTTGATATGATACGAGTAAGTGGAGAAGAGGAGGTTAAGGGTGAGGGGAAGAAGGTAATCTAGAGAAAATGAGAGAAAGGGAAGTGGTTGACCTTGGCAAGAAGAAGGACCACTTTTTCCTCAGAGAAGTAAAAGAAAAGAGAATATATGGGGGGGAGAAGGAAGCTTAGGAGTGGTTTGGAGATGATCACTAGAGGAGAAGAGACATTGCCTTTGTTTGCTCAGTGAAGAAGGAGGTTGTCTTCTTCTGGTGGAGTGGAAGGAGGGGAAAGGGTGGAATCAGAAGTTTGAAATAGTTACTGTGTAAAGTGAGATCAAAAGAGTCAGATAGGAAAAAGTAAAAGGACTACTGTGTACCAATGACAACCCAGTTGAGAATCAAGTAACACACCTTTCTCCTGATGTGTTCATTAGCTTATGAATTGGAGCAAAAAACGGCTCGAGGGGGCAGGGAAGGGACAGGGGACCTAGTATTGTGGTTTATCAAAGGATAACTTGGCAATAGGACAAGAGAGCAAGAAACTCCAGGCTAAAGATAGTGCATGGTGGGATTGGTCAACCAGAGGGACATAACTTAAGGAAGTGAGGGCACAGCAAAAGTGATAGCCTGAAAGAATCGGGAGGAGCTTGAGTGACCAAAGGGCATAGTGAGGATAAGAAGACAGGTTCAGGAAGAGTGAACTGAAAAAGAATTTTGAGTATTCTGGATCATGGAGGTAGTATAATGATGGGTCATCGAGGGTATAATTGTCATTAGGTGTGCCTGTGGTAGCATGATGATGGAAATCCTGGAGTTTTAAAGGATGCTGAACTGAGAGAAGACATAAATGTGAACATAAAGTCTCAGATTTGAGGGAAACAGGAAGTCTGGAACAAGGACTGTACCAAGTGATGGTGATGGTGATGGTGATGATGATCTTTGTCCTTTGTTTTCAAAGACAAGGACATCAGGGAGATGGTGCCTTGACAAGCAAGTGAATTGGATTGGTGCGGGGTGCTAAATCACCAGCCTCACTTTCTCCTCCAGAACCATCTGAGGCCAGTAGTCAGATATGAATCAGGATGACTGGAGATGACCCTGGATGACAGGTAGTCAGGGTTAAGTGACTTGCCCAAGGTCACACAGCTAGGAAGTATCTGGAACTAGATTTGAACTCAGGTCCTCCTAACTCCAGGGCTGGTATCCTACCCACTTCGCGAAGTGGGTAGAGTATTGGACCCAGAATCAAAAAGATTCATCTTCCTAAATTCAAATCTGACCTCAGAAGCTTCCGAACTGTGTGACCCCAGGCATGTCACTTCAACCTGTTTGCCTCAAGTTTCCTCATCTGTAAAATGCATCGTAGAAGGGAATAGCAAACCTTAAATGAGGTCACAAGGAGTCAAGACATGACTGAAATGACTAAACAACA
This sequence comes from Macrotis lagotis, assembly GCF_037893015.1. Lineage (NCBI taxonomy): Eukaryota > Metazoa > Chordata > Mammalia > Peramelemorphia > Peramelidae > Macrotis > Macrotis lagotis. The sequence continues at coordinate 10,163,441 of NC_133666.1, forward strand.
TTAAAACTTCTGACTCTGGATTAGGGTGGTTCATGTGATGTTCTAAGTTTGCAGACTTGTTGAGTAAATCAGGACAATATAGATTTAAAAGTATTACATGAATATTAAGAAGTGTGAGGAAAGCCAGGAACAAGGAGTAGGTTGGAGAAGTGTCAGGTGGACAGAATTTGACTTAAGATCAGTGCAGGTGAAAATAACAGTGCAGTTGTCATCAGAGTATATGACTGACAACCAGAGCAGAAAGAGAAAACGGAGGAGGACTTTGGGAAGCATTGTATGAACGTCAGAAAGACATAAGATAGCATTGTTACGAGACATTGAGGCATCTCCTGGGGCAGCCCAATTATCTGGACATCAGCTGGCTCAACTAAAGATTATTTTGTTCTTGAGAAGGTAAGGAATCTGTAAGAATATCTGCATTTGTGGCTGTTAATTCTTGCCAACAAGGAGGTACTGGTTGTTGGGGTAAAAATGATGAGAACCTTTTTCAGGGAAGAGGTAATAACCGTTGTATTTTAGGATTTGAGATAGAGAAGGAAAAGAAAGCCAGGCACCATACACGTATAATTTTTGGGTTGTTGCTTTTGGAAGGCAATGGGGCTAAGTGCCCAAGGTCACATAGATAAGTAAGCATTAAGTGTCTGAGGCTGGATTTGGACTCAGGTCCTCCTCATTCCAGCGTGGGTGCTCTTTCCAGTGCTCTTCTTAGCTGCCCCCTATACCTTTAATTTTAGGACAGCAAATTTCAAAAGGTTCAGAAAAATAACTGGTAGGATCTCATGGTCTTAAATTCTTCAGGAGAAGTCATCTCAGAAGGCACTGGAAACCCTCAAGAGTGCCTTCTGAAGACATGAAAAGGAATAATTCCACTAAGAGGGTAGAGGGGACAACTAGGTGGTGAGCAGATAAAGCACTAGCCCTGGAATCAGGGGGACCTGAGTTCAAATCCAGCCTCAGACACTTGACACTTACTAGCTGTGTGACCTTGGGCAAGTCACTTAACCCCATTGCTTTGCAAAGGCAAAAAAAATTAAAGGAGGAGGTATCTAAAGAGATGGATTGTGAATGTAGGCAGAGCTTGTCACAAACTCCAAGATCTCTAGCTGGGAGGGACATTAGAGGCCATCAAGTCCAATTCCCTATTTACGGGGGGGGAAACTGAAGCAAACTTGCACAGTGTCACACAGGTGGTAAGTGTCTGAGGCCAGATTTTAGCTCAGCAAGATGAATGTTCTTGACTACAGAGCCAGGTCTAGGCGCCCCCAGTTGCCCCTCTGTCATGCGCTCAGGCAATTTAAATCTTAAAAAACTAGTGAAATAAGATAGATTTAAGGACTGGTAATAGAAGAGGAATAAAAAGCAAGACAGTCATGGAAGAATAGTGTCAAAAATGCTATAAGTTTACTAAAAAGTGAGGGATTGACACTTCAGCAACCCCAAATCTGTTTCTTTTCAGGGGGATTGTGAATTTGGAGGATTTCATTCTGGGAGTGAAGGAGGGAAGAATTGTTTTTGATTAATGGGCTTTTGGGACTCCTCTCAGGGGGTGAAATAATTCTGTCCGTTGTCTGAAATATTGTCAGACAGGAACTGAAGGATCCCTTTTGCCAACATCTGTAAAGACCCAAGTGCAAGTAAACATCAAGCTAAATTTTGTGAAGGGTAAAACTGAGTCCAAAGAGAGTAATTTTTCAATGAGATTTCCCTTTTCCTGATCAAATCTTAGTCATGTAAACCCAGAGTTTGGAGTTCTGGACAACAAGTTACATGTGTTTAAGACAGTACCCTTTCCTGAATGCTTTCATGTTAAATGATTTTTAGTGAGACATTACTCACACCAATGACAGTTTTATATCAACAAAAAGTTGCTCGTTTCCTTTTGTTGAGTTTAAAAGGTTTAAAGGCTAGCTAATCTTATACAAAATGTTTATAAAAAACTTTAGGGTAGATGTAGCTGAGAAGAAGCTGGACATTTTCAGTTTTTCATTTCATTCTGGCTCTCCCAGAAACAAATGCAAAGCTTTGGAGAGAGGAAAAAAGGAAAACCAACTCCCAAAAGGAGGCAAGAATGAGCACTGAGACTCTGGCTACTTAACTTTGCTAACTTTAATTTTGCTGTTGCTTTATTTGAAAAAAGAATGTATTAATGAAACTGCCTATTTCTTTCAGGTGGGTGTACATGGCATTAGAATAGAGTTCATCAATGAAAAAGGATCAAAACGCACAGCCACCTACCTACCAGAGGTCGCAAAGGAGCAAGGTCATTGTTGCACTTGATTTCATACAATCTAGTAAAGAATAGAAAAAAATATATAAATATAAAATGCAATATTTGACCTTGCACTGATGTCTGATGATGAATCAATATGAAATTGTAAGGAATGGCTCTTATCTCTTAATGATGCTTCATTTTTTTAAAATCTCAAATAAGTTAATTATGCTGTATGACACAGAAGGTGTATACAAAGAAACCCTTAATGAAAAATGCAAAAATAATTACTTTTACATGATAAAATCAACTATTTTGGGAGTAGTAAGTTGCTGCTCACAGAAGTGCCATTTTCTTTTGGTTTGGAGTTGATTTGTTTTTGAAATGCAAAAATTTTAGTGACTACTTTAAAAAAGCTTTGGATGTAATATATTTGTCTGCGGTGTGTGTGTGTGTGTGTGTGTGTGTGTGTATGTTAAATATGTAAGCTTACGTACATACATACACTGTTCCACCAGATAGTTCCTGAAACACCCAAATTAAATTTACTTGGAGCAAATCACAATACCAAAATATTGCCTTTACGATTCTAGCTCTATTAAGATATTGACTTTTCATTATTTCAAGCCATTGAGAATATATATACATCAAACATAATTTCCAAATTCTTGCTTTGTACTGGCCACATTTACTATTGCTTTTTGAGTTGAAAATTAAAAAAACAAATACTTACCAAAACTATTGAGACTTTTTTCTGATCACTAAATAAATTGCTTTTCTCTTCTTTGTTTTGAAAAGAAAAAATCAAGACAAAAACTGCTGATTTTAGAGCAATACGTTGTAAAAGCTTTAAGACATCTAACTGTAAGAATGACTGTTAAAAGTACTTCCCAGTATGCACAGTTTTTGTTACTAGAGAGTAGTTACCGGAAGGTTTGTTAAGAGCTCAAAGTCTCTGACCTTGTAAGTCAAATATAAGAACTAGGAGAAAAGCTGTGAAAAAAATTGTAACTATTTGGTTTGAGTATAGATAGTTTGTATTTCCCTCACATCTAGCTTGCAAAAAGAGACCAATTTAAGCCTCAGAAACACTAGCTACAACTTTGCCAGGGGTCGGAGGGAAATTCGAGTGGAGAGAGAGTGAGAGAGAGAGACAGACAGACAGACAGACAAGTATGATATGAACTTAAGTAGTTTAGGAAAAGCATAGATTTTTCCCAAATTTGACCGACTTTTAAATACAGATCATTTTTCAGAGAGAGAGTGAGAGCTATGCATATGTTTTTCTTTTCCAAGAGATCCTTGTTAGGATGAAGCCTCTATTCAGACCAAAAAAGCACTCCTTAGTACCAGTAAAAGCGCTCCCCACTTTTGCATAATCTGTGTTTGATGCTCCACAAGTCTAGGTATCGCTAAGTTTCTTGTATACAAGATTCCTTTCTTCCCTGCCCCATTTCTAAATGTTGAGGGAGTGGAGGAAAGTATTCTGAGACACTTGTATACTCAGTTTCTGCCTTTTCACATGAGATGGGTCACCTTTCATGACAGTTGTGCTTGGTCCATGTTTGGGTTAAGGTTAGGATGACATCCAAAGGCTCTTGGAGGTGGTTGAAAGGGATCTTTGTATTTTTGTTTGATTCATTTTCTGGTTCATTTTCAACAGGATGGGACCACATTCAGACCATAGATTCCTTACTGAGAAAAGGGGGCTACAAAGCTACAATTACGAATGATTTCAGGAAAAGCATCAAACTGACCAGGTACCTGCATAAGGAATATGAGCTCTATGACTTGGGACTTGACATACGAGGTTTGGTAATTTTCATGTCTTAAGTATTGCTACCTATTTTGTTCTTTAATGCTCTCTGCTTTCCAATGCAGAGTGGGGATGAGTTACAGGATCATGCTTGGGGTAAAAGAGGGTCCAATACAGAGGATCGTTAATTGATTAGAAGTCAAACTGTTCTCAATTTTTTTAAATCTTTAGCTTTGGGTTATCTTTTTGACCTTTGAATAGAAACTGAATTTTAGATAGAACTAGTACAAAAAGGACTTATTTTGACTTGGACCTACGGAGCAGCTAAATTTCACTCTGCCAAGCCACCAGACTCAGGAGAACCTGACCTTATTTTTATGGCAGAGCAGAAGACAAAGTTGGGGAGGTCAGAAAACAGAAGGATTTGTAGAAAGCCATCCAAACCGAGTGAGGGCATCTCAGGAATGTGAAGGGATCTGGGAAGAGTCAGGAAAGCAGCAAAAAGCCCTGATCTTGGAGAAGAGTTCTCTATCTGCTTGCACTCCAGGACATGCAGGCCCCAATAGGTTTGCATTAGGCTGACATTTGATAAGGAAGAAATTATATTCTTCTATTATATAGACACATGTATAGTTCAATATATGGAGAATATTTTATCTATTTCTATATATATTACATATATATATATATATCTATATACATACATATATACATACAGCAATATTGTGTGATGATCAACTGTTCTAAAGAACTTGTGATGGAAAATGGCATCCACACCCAGAGAAGTAGCTATGATGTCTGAATGCAGACCAAAGCATATCATTTTGAATTTTTACAGTTTTCTGTTTTTTCTTTTTGTTCTGATTCTTCTTTCACAACATGATTAATATGGAAATATGTTTAACATAGTAATACATGGATAGCCTGTATTAGATTACTCTCTGTCTAGGGGAGGGAGGGAGAAAAATGATTGTTGAAAACTCTCTTGGTGTGTAATTGGAAAAATAAAATAAAATGGAAACAACCCTATATACATTTTCTCTCCCCCTCCCCCCCAAAAGATTCTTCTTTTAAAAGGCAACATGGTTTAATGAATGGAGAGCTGGCCTCAGGATCAGGAAGACCCACTTCTGTACTTATGAGATAGTCACTTAACCTCTCAATTGCCTGGAGGCAATTGTGAATGAATTGTCAGTCTGCAGCAGTAGAGAGAGTTTCTACACAAGAGTTCAACACACAGGTCCCTCAACTTTTGAGAGGAAAAAAGTAAAACAAAGTTTGGGAAGATAATTCACTGTACCTTTTCAAGCCCATTAGATTGTGAGCCCCTTGAGGGCAGGGACTATCTTATCTACCTCCCCCCCACAAAGTTTACTGTTTGTGTGTGTATGTGTGTGTGTGTGTGTGTGTGTGTGTGTGTGTGTGTGTGTGTGTGTGTAGTAGGTGCTTAATAACTGTTGATTGATCTTCCAACAAAAAAAAATGTTTGGGGGAATAGGAGAAGCAAAAAGACTAGATTAATGGGTAGTTTAGGATCATCTCAGTATGGACCAGTTGTGAGATCTTCAGTGGGTGAGTCACAGTCCCTCTCTAGTCCTCCATTACCCACGTATAAAGTAGAGGTCAATTAAGCAGTTACCAATGTCCCTCCAGGCTCTGGGATCCTCAAGCTCTGGATCAGGTGCTTCTTTGGGTAACTCGTTTTCTTCTTTTCCTTTCAGGTACCGTAGTGAAAAGATGACCATGAGCTACTCGGAGTATGTCGCCCACCGTCAGCATCATCACTTCCAGAATGGCATTGGACACCCTTTGCCACCTTACAACCATTACTCCTGACACTGAGCCACATGACCAGGCCCTGGACCTCTCTGCAGACCTCTTTCCAGGAGACCCCTCCCCTTCTTGGTCTAGCTATCTCTATTACTGTACCATTTTATGATGATAGTTTCCGTTGCCATAGTGAGACTTCTCCTTAATTGGTTAAGCTCATCATGGTAACGGGTGGGAAAAAATGCATTTCTTAAAGTCATCCCATAATTATTTTTATTCTTTTTAGGTCATGGACTATTTTTTGCAGCATATATAATCTTTTTTTCTTTTTCTATAATATTATATCAAATCTTACTTCATTATATCAAAGCTTGTTTTTGTTTTTTACTGTGGATGGAAGGAAGCATTTAAAGTTTTGTGATTCTTTTACACATACACATATATAATATATGTGTCTGTATATGTGTATATATACTATACTATGTATATACTATACATGTATATATATAATCAGTATATGTATGTATATGTACATATACATGTTTATATATGTGTGTATATATATGTGTGTATAAGTATACATACACACATACACACACACTTATAGTAGTTGAATTTGACTAGGGAACAATACATATCAGATTCAGGTATTTACATTTTACCCTGAATTTTGCCTTCAGGGTTGACTTACTTTTGAAGACTTAGTCTGTATACGTCTTCCCCCAAGAGTGATATTTTTCATATAGTCAAAATATATATGAATTTCAGAGAGCTAAGTGTCTAAAACAGAGAAGTCCCCAATAAGGTTTGTCACAGAAATCTTTTATGCTTGTGTGCCAGTTATAAATAGAAAAAAATGTCCTAATTGTGTCACGGAGTCAGTTAACAAACAGAAACATCATCTGTAAATAAGAAAAAACTACCTTTCAAATATGTTACAGGAATCACTTTGAAGAGCATTGAATCTTAGGAAGAGAACAGATGTAGATTTTAGTGCCTTTGCCTGGGAAAGTGGAATCATAGGATGGGCAGTTTAGAAAAAGGCAATTTAGAGAAATAACTTATAGCTCTACGTGGTTTCTCTAGAGATGAATCCATGTAGTAGACAATTTATTTTTAGATTTTTTTGAAACTCTGAAGTCTCTTTTGGTTGTTGGTTTTGAAGCAATTGGCCAAAAAAACGACCCTCTGCTGATGTCTTTTCACTTAAATGGGTTTGTTTCAGGTTGCATTATAGCTTGATTGGACAAGGCAGGGATAAATGGTCACAATTATCAGGTTAGTTATACTATGGCTTCAGCTACTACTGTCTGTTCCAGAGACAGTGCTGGAGTGTTAGAATTACTAGGAAATACCTTGAATCACTTGCTGCACTACACACTAGCAAGAGAAACAGAATCACCGTGTTGAGAAGATTTTCATTTTTAAAACTGTAGCAATAGAAATGGGATTTAGTTAAGGGCACGTGTAGAAGACCCCCAATTATGGGGGAAAGGCCAGTCTTCCCTTAATGTACAGAAAGGAAACCTCTTCATGCCTTTGGGAGGTAAGAAGTACATTGCTAGGAAAGTGACAAACCCTAGAAAACAAAAGAATTTTCTTCATTTAGAATAAGTAGAGATGAATGTTTTTCAAGCAAAATACCAAGATGTAAATTATGAATATAGGTATAAAACAAAATACATATTCTAAAGAAATAAGAAACAAAATTGAATATCCAGTCATTATAAGCCATCCATTTGTTCTGAGTGGTGGCATACTATACTTGCCCAGAATGGGAATTAAGTCTCTGTTTTCTAAGATAATTGGCTAAGTTGTTGCTGCTCACCACCATGGCCAAGTACTTCTTGTGACTTTGGGGCTTGATGGTGGTTCTTAGAAGGTTATCAATTTTCCTTCATCCACAGCATCCATTGTCTAGATAGTATTTTCAGTTATGATGCCTTAATTCAGAAGCCAACTGGGGGCCAGAAAGGGACTCTCAGTCGCCAAGTCTATATATTAAGCTTAGAGATTTGCCAGGCAAGCATTATCTGTTGGGTTTTAGCAGCAACTTTGGTAGTGTCGTCTTGTTTCTACTTGGAAGCATTTCAGAACAGCATTGCTTTTCAGTAGAAATTTCTCTTATGCCCTTATAGGGAAACCGAGAACAAGCTGAATGATGATGTCTGCTGCAAAAAAAAAAAAAAGAAAAAGAAGAAAAGAAAAAGAAAAAAAGACCAATATTGTTGTAAAACCCATGTTCTCCATCATCTCAATACAGCCTGCTCCTCCCTTTGGGATGAGCTTATTGTTTAAAAGTTTTTTAAGAAAAGATCTATTCTATGTGTATGTATTTAAGGTGCTAATCAACCTGGAACAGGTCACGTGACTGGTCATGCGGACTCTAAAATCATATCAGATTTTTAAAAATCCTTCATATATGCAGATGTTATACAAAATTTCTTACCAGTGTAATAATAATATACTGATGATGTAACCATCCTGCCGGCTTCAAAGGACGAGGTCAGCAATACTCCATGGCCTGGAGGAAAAAATATAGTTTATCTCCTTTTAGATACAGTATAATGCACAATTAATTTTTGTCTCTTAGTAGCTTTTGGCTTCAAAACTCTAGCAGAAAGGTCGTTATCCAGACTGTATGGTGTACTTTAACCAAATCAATGCTGGGCACAGTTCATGTTTCCTGATATATTATGTATGAACTTTGTCATTTGAATTAACTTTGGACACATAGAAATGTAGCATGTATTTTAAAACTCAGAGATTTTTGATTTGCTGAGTTGTATTCTAACCAGTGGTAGGTTTATTTGTTTGGAAACACAAACTTGTATTGCACTTGTGATCACCCAGACATGGGATCATTTTAATTCTCTTTAAATAGCCCAGAAATAATACTTGAACTCCATTTAAATAGCACAAAGTTTACACAACCCCTTTTAAATGTTAATTAGATTAGTTTCATTTTTACTTATAGAAATGTAACTGTAGTGTCTTTCCCCTTGGAAAAAAAATTTTTTACGTGGATATTTCTCAAAAGGCTTCCATTTCTGGAAGGGTTTCCTTGTTCTTTAATCAGACTGACCAGGTCTCAGTCTTTAACTGAAAAGCTCTTTTCTAAGTCCTCCTCCAAGTGGCCTTCTGACTGCACCAGCGTGTGCTGCTTTCCCCTTCCTCTCCCCCCCCTCCCCATGAGGCCAACTGCAGCTTGGGAGGGCCCCATCCCCCCAGTCTCCCTCTCCCATCGAACCCCCTCCAAAGCACTCATGATTGTCCCAGAAACACATCCAGACTCCTTTCCCAGAACTCCAGAAGTTTGTTATATTAGTCTCTTTTCTTGTTTTCAAATATGCAGGCTTTTGAAGCTGGCATCCAGAATAGGTTACATCTCTCGTGTGTTAGATCAAACCAAAGACACCTCCAGCCATGCCCAAATGCTGCTCCCACAGCCCACCTTCCAGTCCTTACAAAAACCTTGCAGGATTCAGTGTGTTAACTTTCTTATTTTTGTACAGTTTCTAACTGACTTTTTCTAGTGATGTTAATTGAATTAAGTTTATTTGAGGAGTATGAACACATCCTCCAATTAAATAAACTGGTGACGTTCCTTTCATTAAAAAAAAAGAAACCTATTGTGTGCCTCTCAGATTTAAGGGTTTCTGATTACATTATTCTCAAGACCAGCAATGATTCTTTATATACAAAGATGTGTTTTCCATGTTTTTTATTGCTATTTCAAAAGAGGAAAAAAAAAAACCTCTTACTTTGCTCTGGACCCGCAAAACTGCGCTGGTACATGAACGCACTGAGAAAATGCTTTTGTAACAACCTATGACTGTTTTTGTATATCAAAGCTGATTCTTTTGGAAATATTTGGATCTAGTTTCTATCTAAGTTATTTTTGTGTTTTGTATGTTAGGGGAAACAATGTCTTTGACTCGGTCACCAGCATATTGAATTCTTGGTAATGCAATGGTGAGACCTTTGGAGCAAGGGCTGCCTGGTGTAGCCTCTGCTTTCCTTTCTTAGTAACTTGATAATGAATTGCATTATTATTATTACAATAATTAATCCCCCCTTCCCTTTGAACTAGATCCTCTCCTTCCTTCCACATTTAATTGCTATTAGTGTGAAGAAACTGTTGAAATGGGCATGTTAACCTAAGTATGGCTTTTGAAAAGGCTAAATGTGCAAAAAAAGACAAAAAAATCCAGATTGTCTATGGGTCTGTGAGATGGCTGTGGAAAGATAGTGTAGTTGTTTTAACACTATTGTTATTGCCTTTTAAATCATTTACCCAATAAAATATCAAAAAGGAGTCACCATTTCTCTGCTTTTTTCCATTTCGTCTTGGGAATGCTTAAGATGATACTCTATGGAGAAGGTAAACGGTGTATCATTAAATATGATGCCTTGTGCTGAATGAGACTAAGAATGCAAGGGGAAAGGTTCTGTTTCTAAATCGCAACCTTGGCTTAGCCCTAGGCCACGTACTTTATGCAAGAGCTGTGGCTGAGAGAGGAAAATGACTGGGGGAGTGAGAGACAGTTATAGCCCCCAAATTGGGGAAAGAATGGAATATCTCCATTCTGCTTCGTCCCAAATCAGTGATTACTGTAGGTACTTCTACTTTGTAGTCCTGCCATTCACTGCATCCAAATGTATATCCTTTTTCTCTACCATCAGGAGCTTTCCTATTATTACCATGGATGTACAAAAACTCCACAAGGATTAGGCCACTTCTTAGTCTCTAGGACCACCTAGAGGTCAGAGATACACAGCACATCTACCACTCTAGAGCAGCGGTTCTTAGCCTCATTTTGGGTCCTGGACCCCTTTGGCAACCCGATAAAAACTTTGGCCCTCTTCCCTGAATTGTGGCTTCAAATAGTCGAAGGAAGTAGTATGTTTCAGCAACAGGTTAGTGAAAATAAAGAGGCCATTTTTCCCCATCTCAGTTCATAGGTTCTTTTGAATCAATCCACAGACCTTGGGGGTTCAAAATCTAGAACCCCTACCCTAGATCTTGTACTGCTTGAAAACTGGAAAATGATGAGTGAATTCAGTGTATTTGGGTAGAGTAAACAAAGGCACCATTTAACTCAGTGAATGACAGGTGTGTGACCGATTTAAGAAGTGAAAAAGTCCTAAAGATCAAGGGATGAAGAAAAGATCAGGCACACCTTCACTGTGGATAGCAGAGGGCATAGACATAAAATTGTTCAATGAACTTTTCCTTTTCTGCTGAAAGAATTTTAGAGGAAAGATACCTTGATTACATTCAAATTAAATAGTTCAAAATAATTAAAAGTAACATTAAGAATGTCACAAAGAAATATATGACGAGTAAAATCATGAGGAAGTGTTAAAAAATTTACAAATTTGACAATTCCTGGTCTGCAATGGCTAAAGAAGAGGAGCAAAATTTTCAAAAGAAACAATTGATGAAGTCACTTGAACCTTCTCCGGTTAAAGAGATGCAAAGTGAAACAAAAAGTTTTCACTTCACACCTGTCAAAATTAGCAGGGGAGAAAAATTCCTTACAAGCAAAAAAAAAAAAAACAAAACTGGTGGAATGGAAGAGAAAGTGAAGCCACCCATTCCATCTTCAATCTCCTTTCTGTTCCTATGACTACCACGACTGTTCACATCCTCTTTGCCTCTCACCTGACTAATTATAATGTCCTCCCATTTTCCCTTCTGCAGTCTATTCTCTGCCCAGCTGCCCAGGTGATTCCTAAAGCACAATCCCAGTTCTTTCCTCTCCGGCACAATATAAACTGCAATTTGTATCCCAATCTGACTCCATTCTCTTCTGGCTTTATGGCACCTACTCTCATCCTGGTCAAACTGGTCTTGGTCTGCCCCCCAAAGAGACATTTTTCCTTCTTTCTGTGGCCCTTTGCTGCCCCCCAGGACCCCCTTCCCTATACCTTAGACTTCCTAACTGCTTTCCAATCTCAACTAAATGGCCATTTGCTATAGCAAAAGCCAGTTGTCATTTCCTCATTTGCTAGTGCCCCTCCCCAGCTTTTCAAAAATAACTATTTTTGTAATGATGTTTTCTGTGTACATATTTGCCCTTTTACCCAAATCTGATGTCTAGAACTGGAAGGAATCCAAAGTCTTAGGCTCTCATTTTACAGAGGAGGAAAGTGAGACCCAGGGAGAAGGGACTTGTCCAAGGTCACTCATAGGATCCTTAAATATAGAGTTGGAAGGGATTTCAGCTAGTCTAAACCCCCTCCTTTTTACAGAGGAGAAAAGTGGAACCTAGGGAGGGGAAGGGACTTATGTAAGGCTACAGGTAGTAGGCATCAGAGGATCAGTGATGTGTGGTGGCGTCCATGACTGGGGAGGAACAAACTTCTGTTCAGATCTGCACTGTATGAGCCTAACTAAGCAAAGCAGCACATGCAAGCTTATTGTATGAGCTCAACCCAGTTTCTGAGAGATTGGGTGATCTGGGGTGTGGCACAGTTCTGCTTCCCCTGACCACACATCCCTGTGAAGTGGCATTTGAACCCAGGTCCTCAGACTCAAGAGTTAGTGCTCTTGTGAACTATGGTGCCTCCCCCTTCTTGGCAATAAGGATTATTTCACTTTAATCTTCATACCCCCAGTCTGGGGAATGAATCTTTGCTGGTGGAATTGTAAAACTAATAAAATATTTTTGGAAAACAATCTGGTAGCGTGCAACAAAAGTCACAAAAACAACCATTTTATGTCTTAACCTTATCAGCTCATTGCTGAAAATGTGGTAATGTGTCATTTTTAAAGTGATTGGGCTAAAAATGTTTAGTGCGGTATTCTAGGTAATTGCAAAAAAAAAAAACTAACCTAAATGTCCAACAATGTCTCCGTGGATGGTTGTGTAAGTGAATGGTTGAGTAAGCTGTGCATTAGGCTAAAGTATAATGACTATCTAGCTAGTAGAGACAATAGTGACAAGTGTTAGGACTTTGACAGGCAGCTTGGAATAATGTTTAGAGGTCAGCTGGCATTAATCGGGAAGACTCGGATTAAAATCTCACCTTGATGCTTACTGATTGAATCTGATCAGGTCTATATACAAGTTTCTTTAGGGGACATTCCCTACATCAATAAAGAACAGAGATCAGAACCTAAATAATAATGATAATAATAATTGGGCTATAGGAGAATTTTGGAAAAGTGAGTGGAACAGATTGCACACTGATCGTAAACCTATTAAAAAAAAAAGAAAAGTGAATAAAATTTCACAGAGATCATGATGGAAATAGAGAGAAAGCCAGAAAAGTTAGACCATGTTACGAGTTGAATTTAATCTAACCATAAGCAATTGCAATGACCGTAAGACAAGAAAGAATTTAAAGGCATCATGGTTGACAACTATGCCAAACTGAAGACTAATCTAAAACTGGATGGATTTAGAAGGGAAAGACTTGAGGCAAGGAGAACAATTAGCAAAGTATAGCCTAGGTGAAAATCAATGAGAACCTGACCTGGGGTAGGGGCTGTTGTGGTTAGGGAGAAGCGACTTCAGAGGGGGAAAAGGGAGGACCAAGGGTAATTCCAATGTTTTGAACCTGGATGACTGTAGATAGTATAATGACATCAACAAAAATATGAAGTTTGAAGGTGAGGAAAAAAGTAAGTTCTATTTTTGGACATGTCGAGATGTTTTAATAGGCAGTTGGGGACTGGATCTCAGGATAGGACTGAATCTACAAAACTGGAAGTTATCTGAGTAAAAATGATCACTGAATCCCTGAGAAAGAATGTAGAGAGAAAAAAGGGAGAGGACTCTGGAAAAAGTCTTGGGGGATACCCAAGTTGTGTCAACCTCAAATAGAAAGCTTAAGAATCCCTGCAGCCACATATTGACTTAGAAAACCATGTAATAAGGGGTAGCTAGGTTGCAAAGTGGTGAGAGCACTGGCCCTGGAGTCAGAAGGACCTGAGTTCAAATGTGACCTCAGACACTTAATAATTACCTAACTGTGTGACTTTGGACAAGTCACTTAACCCTTAAGTAAATAAAAAGTTGTTTTAAAAACCATGTAATAGCATCACCTATATTCTATTTTATAGATAGATAGATAGATACATACATACATACATACATATTTGCTGAATATTCCCCAGGTATATTTTAATCTGGTTAGGGTGGCACTCAAGAGAAAATGAAGCCCAATCATGTGTTTGATACTTCTAATTCAGACGAAGATTCAGCAGAGATGAGGAGTGGTCTAACAGGTAAGAAGTGAACCAAGAGTTACTTTTGTCCAGATAGAGGGAGTGGTATAGCTGCCTGGTGACCAAGAAGGTTAGGACTTAGAAAAAGCTCATTTGAATCAATTAGGTAAGAAATCATTAGTAAACTTGGAGAGTCCACTTTCAGTAGAATGATGAGTCAGAAGCCACCATTGCTAGATATTGGAAAGTGAGTGAGAGGTGAAAACGTGGAGGTGAGTATAAATGATTCTTTCTAGGACTCTGCAACAGTGAAAGGAAGAAGAGATAGATGATGATAGCTTGAAGAGGTGGCAAGATCAAAGAAAGGTTTTGTAAGGTCGGAGGCTAGGTGTTAATAATAGAGTTAGGTGAATTCAAAAGTGGTTAAAATAAGAAAGCCCAGAGAATTGAACTCTCCTACTCAGTTCTGAGTACCAGATTTTAGGAAGGATGTTGATAAAATGAAGAGCATCCAGGTGAGGCAACCAGGATGGCAAGGGTTCTTGAGGGCATAAGAGGATTAGTTGAGAAAACTCAAATATTTAGGTTAGGGATGAGAATATTCAGGGAACGTGATAACTGTATTCAAATATTTGAAGGGTTGGTAAGTAGAAAAAGGATTAGTTCCAGAGGGCAGACTTAGAGTAACAATAATAGCTTACCTAAACGAGGCAGCAAGATGGGTCAGTGGATAGAACACTGGGTCTGTAGTCAGGAAAACCCAAGTTCCAGTCTGGTCTCAGACACTCACTAGCTGTGTGACCCTGAACAGGTCATTTAACTTCTGCATCGGAGAAGGAAATGGCAAGCCACTGCAATAGCTTTGCCATAAGGGATCACAAAGCATTGGACACGACTGAACAAGAATAGCAATTACAAAGCACTTTGAGATTTTCTAAGAACTTTACATAAATTATCCCATTGCAAGGAGGTAAATTTGGGATTAATGTCAGGGTTAAAAAACTTCATAGCAATTAGAGCCATTCCCAAAGTGGAAGAGGCTTCCTTGGGAAGTACAGCAGTCACGGGATTTGAATTGGGACCTTAATTCTATTTAATCCCCTCCCTGGGCTTCATCTGTAAATGACAGTATTAGTGCAAGTGACACGAAGATGGGCATAAAGTTAACCCAAGAGATGACAGGAACCACAAAGGATGCTGCATTCAGGATCCACAAACCTCTTGACCAACTGGAATGATGGGCTAAATCTTGGGCCTTGGTATTTAGAGCAACGCCAAGGACCTGCAACTTCGTCCTCACTCCAGGGTTAGCGCTCTAATGCTTAATCCAATGCAGGGTCATCTGGTTGTCCCTTCCTTGTAGTCTTAAGGAGTTACCTTAAGACTTCTTGATTTGCTCTGGCTCACGCCATTTGTATCAGGGGGAAGACCTGATCTTAGACCCTCCTGTCTCCACCTACAGGTTCCAGTTGCCTTAACATTGATGTTAGTACAGAAAAGGATATTTGGGTTTCAAAAGCCAGCTACAGAAATACAGGACAAGGGAGGTGTTTCATGTTAGTCATGTGACGCAGTAGCAAAGAAGGAGGCAAATCAAACCTGGATTGCATTGAGAGGAGTATAATGTCCCAAACAAAGGAGGTGATCAACCTGCTGTGGTCTGGGCTTGTTTGATCACATTTAACATATTGTGTTTGACTCCAGGAGCCACATTTTAGGCAGGACATTGGAGCAAGTGTCTCCTGAGTAAAACAACCAGAAGGGTGACAAGACAGGGGGTCATGCTAGACAGAGAATGGTTGATGAGAATGTAGACACTGTAGACATCTAGCCTAGAAATGGGTGAGAGGAGGAGAGGAAATGATTTTGTTTATAATTCAGTTAAATTTTTGTGTAATATTTTCCCCTGCCCCCAACCCTCAATAGAATGTAAATTCCTTAGGGTCAGAGACTCAGCCAAAAAAACCTTATAGTAGGTGTTTCATAAATATTTGTTGAGTCAATGAGAGCCATGACAACTGTAAATATTTTAAGAATTGTCACAAGGAAGAGGAATTAACCTTGCTTTGAATGACCCCATTGGCCATAACTAGAAACAATATATAGAAGGGAAGGTAGGGCAAAGGGAATGAGCAATTGAGCCTACTATGTTTGGCCATGCTGCTAAATACTTTACAAATATCTCATTCCGTAAATCAATAAAGTTGCAGAGAGGCAAAGTTTCATAGGTCTTCAAATAGGAGTCAGAATCCAAACTTAGGTCCCATGATTCCAAAAGGGAACAAGATGCCTCAGGATGAAGCAGATTCTCCTGCCACAAGGGACCTATGAGTACAAAGCTAAGGAGTGGAAGCTGGTCTGGCATTTGTCAATCCACATTTATTAAATGCCTATTGTATGCCAGGCAAAGATTCATAGACAGAAATGGAAAAGCACCTATCCTCAAAAATCTTATGTTGTAGGAGACATGCACACATATAAGTAAATGCAAATAGAAGGTAATTGAGGGGAAGGACACAATGGATAGAGTGTCAGGCCTGGAGTCAGGAAGATTATCCTGCATGAGAGGCCAGAGGACCAGAAGGAGGAAAAGGATACCTGAAATGGGGAGGGGGAGTTGGTAGTGTTCCCCCTAGGAATTTTCCCAAAAGAAAAGTCTACCTTGGGGGGAAGGGGATGTCACTAGTGGACTTGGGAGGCAAGGGAGCCTCAGGACCAGAAGTTCTGGAAGGACAACCAATTGGATTTGATGTGTTGTGTGTGAGAGTGTGTGTCTTTGAATTGTGTATCCTGTCTTGTTCATCACTAGCGGTGTTCTAAACTGTCTGTGTTATCTTAGCCTTGGGGTTTTTCTAGGTCTCGGGACCTAGTTTAGGTTTTAAACTGTAGTGAGTGGGCTCAGAGATAAGCAGGAAAAATTTCAGAAGGTGGGGGAAGGAAGTAAAATGTCCTCTGCCCCCCTTGTGGAGTTCAGCCCCTCCCTCACTGAGCCAGCAGTAGCTGAATACCAATGTATGGAGCTGGAGAGGGGATGGGGTGAGCTCTCAAAGAGAAAAAGCTGTGGCACTGAGACAGAGAGAGAGATGATTTTAGGGGATGTGAGGAAACCTGGGAAGTTATGAGAGGAAGAATTCTTATTCCCATGGCTGTCTGGGGAATACCCCATATCTTCTCCCTGGGTTGGGGATGGGGAGGGGTGCTGCACATGTGGTGGCTTGATCCCATCCCCCATATAGTGTTGGAGATTCAAGCTGGAGGAGTGCCCAGGATAGAGGGGGGAGGGGGGCAGGTGCTCTAACCACATGGCCTAAAGTGCTATACTCTTTGATCTCCATTCCATTTTTAAGGTTAACTCATTTCTGAACTGAATTTTTGGGAATCACTCTGAGGATTTTAAAAGCAGCAATTTTGAAATAGGACTAATTAGGCAACCTAAATTATTAAACTGGTGTTATCCAAGTGTGTGCTTACATGAGTTAAGGTAGAAATGTGGGTTTATTTCTAGTGACATAGAAAATTATTTGAGTAATTCTTCGATTATTGATGAGCTTTATGGAAACACCCTTGAGTTCAAGGAAAGTGGTATTTGGAAGCTTTGTTGAATTGAGATTTATTGCATGTGAAGCAAATTTGAGAATCTATATGTGTTACTAAGAATGAAGAAAAAATATATAATTATGTTATTAGGAATATATGCTGATTTCTTTTGGGAGAGAGAAGCACTCAGGAGAGAAAAAGTTTTGTAAGATATTTATATAGTGGACTTATTAAATTCTCATCTGTGAGCTTATTTGTTTTAATGTTAAGCCTAATATTGATAATAATTGTATTCAAATGTGAACCATGTTATAAACAACAATTACATTGTGGTTTTAAATATCAAATGTATGAGACTGAATTCTTGGAGGATCTAGGTATATAAGCTTGGCATGCATTCTGCTGGTGTGTGTGGCACTCTGATGTATGATTGGACAATTAAAAAAATATGTAGCCCCTGTAAGGTAAACCTATTGATGAGTAAGATGTGCTTATCAGTTAGGTGATATTTTTTTTAAAACTGCAGAGATATCGCACCTACAATTATTTAGTTATCTGTTGTGGAAAAAAGCTATTTGGAGGAATTGTAACGGTGTTGAAGCCTGGAATTAACTGGCTAATTTGTAGGGGATAATGAAAGGGGTATATCAAAAATTATGACCCCATCTGGTATCCGTGAAATTTTTAAACTATGTATTGAACTTGGTATAGATCTGTGGGTTTATGTATAATGGAATAATAGAAAGAATGGTTGGTAAAATCTAGTAATTGATGTAGTAATCTTACTGTTGTTTTTTTATATTGGAATTAATAACACATTCTGAGAGTTTAAAGTCGTCTAAAATATTTTAATGATTTCAAAGAATTATGAAAGTAATGATTTGTATTTTAAGCATGAGTAGTGGTTAAACAGATTTAATGTGAAGTTATCTTTATAGAAATTTCTAGTTATATATGTAAATTATTGGGAATTATTGGGGTTTATATATATATATATATATATATATATATATATATATGTATCTGTGAGCACACACATACACACACACACATTATAATCCCAAAACTGTGATTGTTTGCTTTGAAGTAAAAAGCACCTATGTAATATGAGAAAGATAAAAATAATAGCAATAATTTGAGATTTTCCTGTGACAATCTCTAGCTAAATGTTATGTGGAAATTCTGGAGATGATAGGCAACCTCCTAGCCAAAGGAGGTATTTATTTATTGTAAAATACAGCAGGCAAGAAGGAGGGCTCTCTAGCCAAGAGGCATCTAACATACTATCTTCATATAGGGATAGAGCAGATATGATTTTAGTCAAATGAATATGGGTCTGGAGACAGAAGCTAGTGCTACTAGAAGGACAGACCTTTTGGTTGAGTTCTGCATATGCTTGTGAAAGGGGTTTTGGAAGTGCTCCAGATCCTGGAAGAGCTTGTCTGATCTTTGCATAAGGCTAGAAGGTAACCCTATGAAAAAGAAAACTGAACATCCAAGACCTTGAGCAAGAGGTAGAAGATAGGAGATGTAGGGCCCATCATAGAATTCCTGGTTTTAGCGAGGACCCAGGAAGGACACTCAGAGAAGATCTGGGTTTTGAGTAGGGGGCTCATTAATTATGACCTCATCAAGATTATAATTGGAATTTAGTAAACTGGATTCACTTGAAGTTCTAATTAGGTAAAAATTACTATTTTAGATCATGGGACTTTTAACTGACTTTTAATTCTGTGTCTGATACCAGGAACAGTCAGCAAAAGGAAGTGCTAATGGATCAATGTTTTTCTGGAGCCAGGAAGCCCAATGGGGGTCTGAAGACTCCATATGACAAAGATGAGTATTTTGAAGGGTAGCTTTTCAGTGTAGTCTGAGGTTGGACCCTTTCTGTCTTGATTTCCCAAATGTGACATTTGGATAATGTCTCACCTGATAAGTTAAATCTGGTCTAAGACATTTGACTATCCACATGACCTCTGCCTGGACACTGACATTCAAAATTATATCTATAAAGGAATTTTCCTTTGATGTCCTGGATTTTTATAGTAAACTATTATAAGTAAATCAGATAAAGAATTTTTAGGTCAATTGGTTTTAATAGCTTAATAGGTTAAGTGTGTGACTCTGACACCAGCTGTCAGTTATATGCTTTGATAAGAATTAAGATTCCTTAATTTTTATGTTAAAGGGGACATTTAGGTAAGAAGAATGGAAAGTTTTTAGTATATAAACATATGAACCCATATAATTAGAGTTCTAGTTCAAGAAAAGGAATATGAGTCAAATAAGTACATTAGGAGAAAGGAAGTCTATGATATATTTGGAAATATTTTGGGGAGAAAAATTCATTTTGGTTAAGGACGTTTGAGTCATTATTGTAATGAGAGCAAAAGGTTAAGGCTTTTTATTTGTAAGTCACCTGCTAGATTCTCTGTACTAAGATGCTTGTTAAATGTATATGTTACAAGCTCAAGTTAATTTGGCAATTTTCAGTGAGTTCACTCAGGTAGTGAAAGAATTATGGAAGGTTTTTATCTTTTTTATCTTAAAGTGAAGTATATATGGCAACATGCCATTGAATAAGGCAAACTGTAAGTTGTAATAAACTCGAGAATTTTATTGTATTGTGATGAAAACATGTGTTTTGGTCTGACTAAAATGTTATAAGAAGGTCCTTTACCAGAAGAGATCTCTACAAAACACCTGACCTGGAAAGGACTTTTTGAAACAGACTCAGAAGATGCATTAGGACATCGGATGCCTCCAGGCAGGGGAGAAGGGAGAGAGAGTGAGTGAAAGAGAGAGAGAGAGAAAGAGAGAGACAGAGAGAGACAGAGAGGGAGAGAGAGAGAGAAACAGACACTGGACCAGTTCATTTTCTCCAACTTGCATCTATGTACACATTGTTTAGTCATGGGATCTGCCCCCCCTTTTTTGTTTATAATAGATTTTATTTATTTTGAATTTTACAATTTCCCCCAATCTCATTTCCTCCCCCCATCCACCACCCCCCACAGAAGGCAGTCTGTTAGTCTTTACATTATGTCCATGGTATACATTGATCTAAGTTGAATGTGATGAGAGCAAAATCATATCCTTATGGAAGAAAAATAAAGTAATAAGAGATAGTAAAATTGCATAATAAGATAACATTTTAAAAAAAATTAAACGTAATAGTCTTTGGTCTTTGTTCAAACTCCACAATTCTTTCTCTGGATGCAGATGATATTCTCTGTCACAGATACCCCCAAAATGTGCCTGATTGTTGCACTGATGGAATTAGCAAGTTCATTAAGGTTGGGGATCTGCCCCTTTTTGATGCCTGTAATTACCCTTGATTCTATAAGTGTTTCACCTCACTTATGCCCCTCTCCTTATAGATAATTTGCCAACCAAGGGATGAAGGGTTTTTTAAGTTTAACCTCAATTTAAAAAAATTGTAATTAATATTTTATTTGTTTTCCAATTATATACAATAGTAGGTTCTACCTATCATTTTTGTAAGGGTTTGAATTGTCCAATTTTTCCCCCACCCTCCCTTCCCTCCCCCCATCTCCTCACAGAAGGATGTCAGATAATCTGTACATTGTTTCCATGTTATACATTGATTGAAATTGAATGTGCTAAGAGAGAAATCATATCCTTGAGAAAATAAAATATTAGAGATAGCAAAATTATGTAGCACATAAGACACTTTTAAAAAATGAAGGTAATAAACTTTGGACTCTGTTTAAACTCCACAGTTCTTTCTCTAGATACAGATGGTATTCTCCATCGCAGGTACTCTAAAATTGTCCCTGGTTAGTGCATTGATGGAATGAGCAAGTCCATCAAGGTTGAACATCACCCCCATGTTGCTGTTAGGGTATACAATGTTTTTCTGGTTCTGCTCATCTCACTCAGCATCAGTTCATGCAAATCCCTCCAGGCTTCCCTGAATTCCCATCCCTCCTGGTTTCTAATAGAACAATAGTGTTCCATGACATACATATACCACAGTTTGCTAAGCCATTCCCCAATTGAAGGCATTTACTTAATTTCCAATTCTTTGTCACCACAAACAGGACTGCTATGAATATTTTTGTACAAGTGATGTTTTTACCCTTTTGCATAATCTCTTTAGGGTATAGACCCATTAGTGGTATTGCTGGATCAAAGGGTATGCACATTTTTGTTGCCTTTTGAGCATAGTTCCAAATTGCTCTCCAGAAAGGTTGGATGAGTTCACAGCTCCACCAACAATGCATTAGTGCCCCACATTTCCTACATCCCTTCCAACATTGATCATTGTCCTTTCTGGTCATACTGGCCAGTCTGAGAGGTGTGAAGGGGCACCTCAGAGTTGCTTTAATTTGCATTTCTCTAATCAGTAATGATTTAGAGCAATTTTTCATATGACTATGGATCACTTTGATTTCCTCATCTGAAATTGCCTTTGCATATCCTTTGACCATTTGGGGATCAATTGGGGAATGGCTTGTTTTTTAATGGGATGAAGGTTTTGATAGAAAGAAGGAAGGGTGGGTTGAAGATATATTCCACTGAGAGAAAAGGAGAATGGGATTGTTGTGTGGCATGGCTATTTCCTACATGAGTCTGTGTTTCCTATCTAGGGAGAGTCTAATCTCTGATTTAGAGAACAGGATAGTAGTAGTGGTGGGATTTGCTGAAGAATGCCACTATGCTTACTCCCCTTATTCTAGTCCTTTCTGGTTTGGTGACTGTGACATATACAGCCCAATTCCTGCTCCCCTGGGGAGAGAAAAATAAGTACATCTAGCCGATAGAAGTCATTGCCCAGTCTTTTGGTGTGGCTAACTGTTGAATTTGCAATGATCCACAACAGCTTGATAACGGGCCTTGGATGCCAGTCCCCATGGGTCCGGCCTAGATTCTCAGTTCCTGGTCAGAGGTGCACTGCGGCACAGGATTGTGTTCCAGAAAAGAGAAGCATCAGTGGCATTTGATGAAGTCATTTCAGGGTGACTATGGTTTACACCAGCCTGAACAGGATGCTTTTTTGGGGAGTGACCAATGTCTATGGACTTAAGTCCAGAAGCAGGTTACATATATTCTGGATTGTACAATTTACAGAGATAGATGGACCAAGACTCATGTGTGATGTAATGATGGTACCTGGATCCCTTGTCAGGATGCATTATGGTAAAGAAAATTGTGATTACCATATATAGGGTTGGTAAGGCCAAAATTTCCTTTCTGCCTAGACAGAGAGGGAACCAGTTGGGGATACTGAGACTGGGGATTCTAATAGTTTGGGAAATTCATGACTGCCAGAAAGAATTATCCAGACTTATGGACCTGCTACCTGGGCACAGAATGGGAGTTACCCCAATTTATATCCTTAGATTCCAAGCTGTAGTGGAATTAGTTACCAATTAGACAGCTAGGGGCTTGGACTTGCTGGCTGTTTAAGCCATGTAAACAAGAGAGACAGTTATTCAGCATAGATTCCTATTAGGTTATCTGTTGACTGGGGAAGGAGGAGTTTGTAGTCAAATTGAACCTATCAAGCTGCTGCCTAAAGATAGAGGACAATAGGCAAATGGTAAAGGAAATAACCAGGGATGTCATAAGTTTGGCGTGTGCTTCTGTTCAAACCTGGCCAAGTCCATTTGGTACTTCTTGGATGAATTGGTTTACTGGTGTACTGAGTGGGGCAATCTTATTGCCCGTGTGCCTCCCATGCATGATCCAGGTAATAACCCAAATAGTACAAAAATTCTATTAGTAAAATAGGATGCGTTCCTGTCTCTGATAATGAGGAAGTAAAAATCTTGATAGAAAAAGTTATTAGATCTGTCCATAATGAGGATTGTGATTTAAGAAAGGAATCACTAATAAGGTGTGGAACCAAATTCTTATTAGAAAATGCGGGAATTGTAAGGAATGTGTGTGTGTGGGGGAATATTTGGCTTCCACAAGAATATAAGGGGAGATTGTTAGTTTACATTACAAAGAAAAAGGTCTACCCATGTTGGCGCAGGTATGTGAATGTAAAATAAAAGAACTGACCCTACCTGATCAAGACCTGAGATTAGATCAGGCCTGCCCCATCAGCTTTCCAATTGACCTAGGGTCATTTATGGGAATGTATTATTAGACTGTGACTCTGACCAAAGATTGAGATATTGACATAAACAAGCCTTTCAAACTGCATATAAAACTGGACATTATGAAATAAGGCCTTCTTTACAAAGAAGAATTAATAAAAGCCATTTTAATCACTTTGGACTAATATTTATAATTATGAGCCCCTGATAACAGCTCTGGCAGACTGAGACTGGTGACTTAGCCCAGCCCCCCTCACTCACATCCAATTCATGTGCCTGTTGCGACATCACCATGCTGATTTTGTGGTCTTCTTCAATGACAAAAATCATCATTTATATCTTCAAAAGCTTAATTGCTCTTTGCATGTCATAAATCCTTAAAATTTTTCATTCATTTCTTAAATCATCATGTGCCCTTTCTAATACAGTGGTCTACATAAGTCACCTGCTCAAACACTTTTGTTAGTTTTCTATCATCTCCCAATTAAAACTATTCAGAACATGGCTAATACAGAAATATGTATAATTGATATATTTATTACCTTTTCAAGGGGGTAAGAGAAAGAAGTTTGGAATTCCAAATTAAAAAGAATGAATGCTAATTTATTTTACATGTAATTGGGAAATATTTAAAAAAATAAATTTTTAAAAATTAAAAAATAGGGGCGGCTAGGTGGCGCAGTGGATAGAACACTGGCCTTGGAGTCAGGAGTACCTGGGTTCAAATCTGACCTCAGACAATAATTACCTAGCCATGTGGCCTTGGGCAAGCCATTTAACTTCATTGCCTTGCAAAAATCTAAAAAAAAAAAAAAAGAATTAAAAAAATAAACTATGCATGAAGAGACTCTCCAATCTGTTTCCAGCTTATCTCTTTACTAGTGTATTGTTTCATATGACTTCCTTTGCCATGTTTTAAGTACTGCTTTCTCACCTTTGTGTCTTTACTAAACTCATCACTAATCTTTCAAAACCTTTCTACTGTTCAAAGTTCTAGAGTCACATCTTTCATGAAACCTTCTAAGGGAAGAAGGAAATAATCATTTATGAAGCACCTACTATGTGCAAAGCACTTTACAAATGGTATTTCATTGAATATTCATAATAACCCTTGTAGGTAAGTTATTATCATTCCCATTTACAAATGAGGGAAATTAAGACAAAGGCTAAATGATTTAGTCAGGGTCATGTTAGTAGGGTAGGATTTCAATTCAGATTAATGGTATACCACTCTGGTACCTTTGCCAAGAAATGAGGGCACAAATGTGTCTCCAAAGAGATTTGACTGAGCGACAAAACTTCTGGTTCCAAGGTCCAGCATTCTGTGCAGTATGGCGCCACTTGGTGGCTTACATAAAGCAAAACATGGTCTCTCAGAACTTACACAGGACTTTTTCATCATAGTCTAACTTGGGTCCTAATTTTTATGCCCTTGTCTTTACCATCCTTTCTGGACTAAGCTCTATAAATGCAAGGTCTAAAAATATCACCTTTAATTTTTTTAAAAAAGTTATCTCATGTATTATTTTATTTTCTCTTCAAGGATCTGATTTCTCTCTCAACACATTCAGTTTAGATCAGTGTATAGCATGGAAACCAAGTAAAGACTAACAGACTGCCTTCTGTGGGGAGGGAGGCAAGTCAGATTAGGGGAAAATTGTAAAATTCAAAAACCAATGCAAGACCTGTCCCCCCAAATTTCCCTCACTAGATGTTTAGCCACTTCAACTAGAAGAGGTACAATAGCATATTCTGGGCCCTCAAAGTGCTTGCAATTGATCATTGAACTGAATCCAGTAGATTTTCTTACATTTTACCCCTTGCTGCTGGAGATTCTGAATGGAGGTTTGCCCAGTCAGGACATTTAACATCCTCAGTATCTCTGGGCACTGATCACCTCACCATAGCTAAATGAACCAAGTTTTGGTCATTAGGGCTACTCACCTGCCTGACCTGAATGAGGTCCAGACCAATGGAGTCACATTGTTACATGAGATGACTATTTTTTTTTTACTGTTATCAGTACAACCTATATTTAAACACAATTATTCTAGGCAGGTGACAAATCAATTTTCAGAAAGATGATGAAGGTGCTAAATTCTTACAGATGATAAGTTCTCTTAGGGCAGAATTGTTTCATTTTTGTTTTTGTATATCTAGCACCTAGCAAACAACTTTTGCTTAATAAGTGTGTTGATTGACAGGCTAAGAGAGCTATATTCTTTATCTTAGATATGAGGAAAGTGAGTCCCAGAGAGGAAAGGGTCTGGTGAGGATAGGGGTAGGGAATGGGACAGAATAAGGCCTAGAGTCTGGCTAAGAAACAAGGTTATGCTCATCCTGTGTGAGGTTCTTTAGGATCCCCTGAAAACAAAGGCTAGATCCCTAAGCATTTCCTGGGAGCCCCATGCTGCTACACGCTTCTGTAGAAGACCTAGGGGTTTACAGCCAACTTAGAGGAATTCAGAAATGTGACTGGAAAAGTTTCAACTGAATTAAAATAAGTATTAGATGATGCCTGCTGTATACCCACCCTTGTAATGGGGGGATTTAGAAGTAGTGTACCTGCAAAACATTATGTGTCAGGAGGGAGAAGGGATTTCTTGAGTTTTTATTTTTTCTTGTTTAGTCACTCTTCAGTCTCATTCATGACCCTATTTAAGGTTTTCTTGGCAGAGATACAGGAGAGGTTTGCCATTTCCTTCTCCTGCTCATTTTGTATTATATATATATTCTAGGCAAACAGGGTGAAATGACTCGCCCAGGCTCACGGCTAGAAGTGTCTGAGGTTGAATTGGAGCTCACAAACGTGGGTCTTCCCGATTCCAGGCCTGGCACTACAGTGCCCCCTAGCTGCCCCTCCTTTCCAATATAAGCTCATAGAAGCTGAAAGGATCCTCAGAGGTCCCCCCCATTTTACAAGGACTGATGACAATAGTCAGAAGTATCAAATCATAGAGGCTGAGCTGGGGGAAGCTTGAGAGGCCCTCTAGGCCCACTCCATTATTTTGCAAATCAGGAAAGGGGGGAGCAGGGCTGTTTTGATTATTGTTTGAAGGTCTTCTGTATAAACTCTGGGAAACCTTCACTAGCTGTCAAGGCTTCAGGTAGCAGACTACATCTTTCAGGGACTAGCCTAAGACTAAAAGGGCCAGTCACCAGGTAGTAAATTTGGCAACAGGTCTCCACACCTCTTTGAGAAGTTCTGATCATTGTCAAACAACAATGGAAAAGCTTCAAGAGTTGGTGTTTATATCATTCTTCTGTTTATAAAATACTTTCTTATAGATTTTTCTTGCCATTATCATTTTCAGTTTGTAGGGAAGGAAAGCAGAGAGGCTGTGATGTCTTCAAGGTCTCACAGCAAGTCAGTGATTCAAGTCCTTGGGCTCTTTCCACCCCTATCATGCCATCTCTCCCACTTTCAAGGTTCTGAAGCTTTTGCTGGGTTTCTCAGAAATGAAGCAGACACAGCTGGGTTCTCATAAATCTTTTAATGATGTCACCCTACAAAACATTTGCACAATAGGTCCCCAAGTGAAGGCCCCACCTCACTCAGGGAGATTTAGAAACAGAAATAGCCAAGGCTACAAGTCTAATGACTCCAAAAGAATGACCTGAGAAGCCCCATTCTGAGCAGGGTCCAAAGGTTACAAAACTGGAGAAAACATTGTTTATGAAAATGACAATTGCAACAACAACTCAAGTTCCAAAAGGTGGGTGAAGGAAGGGCTGGAGGAAGTCACTGAGAGACAGCTCAGTGGGGTCAACACTGTTTACTTGTCCTGCAGGTTCTGAAATACTGGGAATTCTGTGGCTATTGGGGGCCCTATGTGGAGATGGGCAGGGAAGGAGTTGTCAGGTTTCTCCCTGCACTCGTTACCCTGCTTGTTCTCATATTCAGTAAAGTAAAGCAGGGCCTGGGGAGATAGAACAAAACAGGAAGCAAGCCTTTTTTGAAGAGTGTGGTCTGTGATGACCCCAGCTGAGCCAGAGCCACGGTGTGCAGGACTGTGCCACTGCCAAGAAGAGTCAATGGGGTGTGGGCAGTCCCTTCCTGTCTGGGGCCTTGAGCTTCAGGGCCTGCAGCTGGTGGGTGGCTAGGCCCTGACCCACTGTGGCCAGGACCATCCTATCTTCTGGTTTTGTGATCCCACACCCAATTTGGTTTGGGCCACAACAAATCCACCTGAGGTTTCCTGGACACAAAAGCCTCTCTGCCCATTCGGCTCGGCATCCACACTACAACTTAGAAGTCTTAGAGCATGGCTTGGGTCACAAAAAGTAAGTGACAAAGCCTGGATTTGAACCTGTAACTCCCAATCTTACACCCTTCCGACTATACACTCTACCTTCCAGAGATCATTATTCTGATTTGGTTGTCCCCAGACCAACTTATAGTCTTGGAGCAACAGAGAGAAGTGATTGACCCAGGGTGTCAAAGCCATCATATATCAGAGGTGGGGTTTGTGCCAAGGTCTATTATGCAATAGTACCATGCCTTATCCTCCTTTGAGAAAAAACAATCTGAAAAACTCT
The DNA here is from genome assembly GCF_037893015.1 of Macrotis lagotis. Taxonomy (NCBI): domain Eukaryota; kingdom Metazoa; phylum Chordata; class Mammalia; order Peramelemorphia; family Peramelidae; genus Macrotis; species Macrotis lagotis. The sequence goes on from NC_133666.1 coordinate 10,191,502, forward strand.
AACTCTTAGAGCAAAATACAAACTACTTTTGTGGAATTGCAAGGGGTGTAGGGGGAAGGGGACAAGAGACCCTGAGTGAGCAAGCAAGCTCACTTCCAGTGCAGGATTGACTATGGCTCACTTCAATCATGGGGAAGGTTCCCATTTTATCAACCATCAGAAGTAACTAAAACTGATTACTGGCTGTAACAAATAGAATTCAGAGTCACTGCCTGCCCCTTCCTCCCAGCTGCATAGGATACAAGGTGGGAAAGGAAGCGGGCTTGTGTAGTGATGGGGGCTCATTGCTGACCTGCATGAATCTGTCCAGGCCTACCTGTACAAAGGATCAGACATTGATTGCCTCAGTTCATCTAGGAGCTCCTCCTACATCAACACCTGGGACTCTTGGGCTTGGGGTCCCAACTGTTCAGAAGGAAATGCTTTCCCCACATGTTAATGAACAAGGATCATCAAATGACATGTGGAAACTCAGCCACAGGGGTAAAGTTACGGAGTTATCTTGGCACTGTCAGGAAAATTGGAGGAGATCTGAAGAGGAGAGACTGCCTGCAAAAGCAATGGCTTGCTCACCCAGAATGCATTTTTTTTCTGTAATAAAAGTGCTCTCTCTGCCTTGAAGGATGCACAAGCTTTCCCTCCATTACTGCTTTCTCTTTCATGAATACCCACAATGGTAAACACACTAGAACCCTGATAGGTTACAGGAGATAATCTGAAGGATGGCTTGTCAGGAGAAACTCCTTCAAGGGGCTTCCCCCTTTGCTAACTAAATCATTTTGGGTAAATGGGGAGTCATTGAATGTTCAATCATGCCCTCTTTTCCTGAGATACATCTGTGGCCTGGTGAGTGCATACAAGTGATGAAGGTGCCCTGTCCTGACAGTTCACACCATGGTCTCAGGTCTGGGAGTCTGTGGATGGTGCAAAACAAGCCAACACTCCCATGAAACCATTCAGCACCAAGTTGGCCACCACCAAGAAGAACTTCACCTTGGACATCTGAGTAGGCATCTTGTGAAATCACCAGGGTGCTCTTAATGCTGGCCAAATGATCGATACAAATGGCATGTGTCCCTATATTATCACATTCTAGTCTCCCAACCAATTTGGGAGGTAGGAGCTAATAGGATCTCCACTGTAAAAATAAGGAAATGACTTGCCCAGGGTTCCTATGGCTAAGAAGTATTGCAGGCAGGGTTGAAAGTTAGTTCTTCAAACTCCAAGGCTAGCACTGCTGGGCTATGGGATGCACCATCATCAAGGCTTCCAGAGTCATTCTTCCTTAAAATATTCATTTGGTTAAAGCCCCAAGCTTTCTTGCATCCCATCATCCTTTGTACTCTTTAGATTCTGTGGCATAATAGCCTAGCTTATTTACAGTCAGCACTGACATGGTGATCTCTAGCCTTATGGCAATGGGAAGGGCTTTCCCAGCTATTACTTATAGACGTAATATCATAGGATGCTGATTTCTAAAGCTGGAAAGGAGCCTCAGGGGTCAGTGAAGGCAACCTCCATTTTACAAAGGGGAAAACAGGCCCAAGAACAGGAAATGATTTTCCCAGGGTCCCACAGAGGACCATAAAATCAAATTTAGAATGAGAAGACACCTCAAAGATAGTCTAGTTTAATACCTTAATTTTACAAATAATTGAGTCCTAAAGAAATGATTTGCCTAGGGTCATGCTGCTCCTTAAATACCCTCCCCCCCTAAGTAAAAAAACAACCCAACTCTGATGTCTCGTCTTCCCTGTGAGCCACTACCCCTCATCCCTCCTGGCAACAGAAATTTGGAAAGTGGTCCCAAGCTGACCCAGTGCCTCCTTTGGCTGTGATTTAGGGAACTTAACCCCCTCCCCCAATCCCCCTGGGCTCACTGCTGGTACAGAAATGAGGTATGGGCCCATCATGGGGGACAGGCCTGGGTATCCCTGGCAGTGGAAACAACATGTTCTCATGGTTTTGCTGCTGTAGCACCTTCCTTCCTCACTAAAGCACCTGCATGAAGAGAAGAGAGATCAGCTGCCACCTCCCCAGGTAAGGCCACCAGGAGCAGGGACAAAAGAGGAATGGACCTAGGGATCCTGGCTTCAGGCTTGGTGAGTGGCCTGAGCCATAGGGGAGGGCAGAGGGGCAGGAAGAGAAAGAAACACAATACACACAATGCCCCCTTCCTGATGTCATCAAGAAAGGAGTGTTCTCCAAGGCAGTAGAGCTAACTCTTCAGTCAATTTTCTTGGTTGGAAGGTGGAACAAATCCAACAGGTTCTTGACCACAGGCCTGACAGTGGAGGCAAGCAGAATGATCAGCTTGCCATGGGTCATGGTCATGAGGGTCTGGTGGCCTGAAGCCCAGATCCGATACCAGGGGCCATAGAATGGATCGGAAATGGCCGGGCACAGCATGTTGTTCAGATTCACTTCGGTGGCCTGTGGAGACAAGAGAGGGATAATGGGTATTCCGTGAAGGGGCCTATAACTCAAGCACTCACTCAAAGCCAGGGAGCCTAAGTGTTTTGCTCAAGCAACTACTGGTTGAATCGCAGAGTTCTCAATTAGATTCCTACCACTGAAATATCCTGCTCCCCACAGCAGGAAGACTCTCTCCTGGCTCCTGGTTCTGGGATGTGCAGCTGACTTGATATTCACAACTCATTCTTTCTGTACTGACTGGAGAGATAGGAATTCTAATCTCCTCAGGGACAGAGAAAAAGTCAAGAGACGTTTTACTGCTATCTTTGCTGGGGGGGGGTGCGTGGAAATCAGTCTCACTGAATAGACTGATAATGTTGCTTTCATTTCCATCAGTGTGTTTCTGGTTCTTATTTCTTTATTCCGCACCATTCATGCAAATCCTCTCAGGTTTTTCTGAATTCCTCTTGTTCTTACATTGTTCCAACACATTTCTATGCTGGTTTGCTTTGCCATCCCCCATGGAAGGGCACTCACTTTGTTCTTTTTCTTTTGCTAGCAAAGAAAAGGCTGCTGAGTGAGAAGTAGTTAAGGTGTCACTGTACATAGATTTGGAGTTGGAAAGACCTGAGTTCAAATCCTACTTCATATACTTAACTGTTTGTGGGATCCTGGGCAAGTCACTTCACCACTAACTGCCTCAGTTTCCCCACCTATAAAATGGGAAAATAATAGCACCTTCCTCTCAGGACTGTTGTGAGGATCAAATGAGAGAATATAAAATAAAGCACTATGCAAACCTCAAAGTGCTATGGAAATGTTATCTATTATTATTATGATTATATAAGACCTTTCTTTCTGTTTTTGACCTCCTTGGGACATAGGTCCAAAAAACTCATATGACAGCTTGTTTGAGTTTGCTCTCTGTACATTATTTCATTTGGAACTAATGGCAATGGTGAGAGTCATTGTATCATAGGCAGTATTGCCTTTCACAGATGAGGAAACTGAGACAGAGATTAAGTGATAGCCAGGCTCACTCAGCTAGTAAATGTCTAAGGCTGGAATTAACCCCCTCTCTGGATTTTGTCACCTACCTTTTCCCTTCACCCAGTCCCACCCTTCACCCATTGCTAAGTGATTCAGAAAGCCTCCATGTTGAGAAAGATCTAGATGAGTTCATATTCTTTTCTTCAGACACCATCTGCAGGTCTCCCTCTTATAGGTCATCTACCCCCATTAGACTCTAAGCTTCACTATCTTTTGTTTAACAGGGTCTGATAGATACAGTAAGCACTTTCTAAATTCATGACTTAATGTGACTTCCCTAATTCCAGGTCCATTCAGACCACAAGGCCAAGGACTGTGAACAACTGAGTGACTTAAAGACTAATCATGAACTAAAGATTCTGAACCCTCCTTGGAGGCCAATATTTATAAATCATCAGTTAGCTTCTTAGACTTGGGCAAGGTCTTACCCATGAAGTCCTGGGGAAAAAAGAGTACAGCAATTTGGAGGGAATCATTAGTTGGGGGCAAAGGACATCGGGACTGCCACACTCACCAGACCCAGAAATTGTAAGATGCTGAAGTGATAGAAGAACATCAGACCAGTTGCCAAGAGGGCCCACCAAAAATTGGAGAGTGGCTCAGGAGTGTAGACACCTGTATGAGAAAAGAATTTGGTAAGAAAGATACTCAGAAGACTTCTATGGCTCTGTGATGAACAGAACTATCCCATGTGTCCCCTTTGAGTACACATTCCTAAATCATCTGCTGCATAATGATGCCCTGGTGGGGCATGCCTGGAATCAAATGAGATAGCAGATACTAACACTGACCCTGGGCAAACTACTGCCCCGCTGTCTGCCTCAGTTCCCTCATCTATAAAAATGGGAGTCATAAGAGTACCAACCTCCCAGGGATTCTGTAAGGGTCAAATGAGATATTTGTAAAACACAGTGGCCTGCCACATAGCTGGTACTATTATCATCAGTATTATTAGAATTTTCACTATGTATTATTGTCATTGTGTTGGAACCAATGACCATATTTTATATAATGATAACTCAATTTGATGACTTTAGAGGAATTCATTATACTCATTGGGACCTGGATGTGCTCTCAACTCCCTTTCCCCAACCCTATTTCCATGTCCCACAAAGAACAGGGAGACCTCCCACCTGCAGACCTGAGTTCTGGCTCCAGCTCCAAAACAATGGAGCCAGAATTGAAATACTGTTACTGGGATCCTGGATGGTTGTACTGGAACAAGAGATATCATGGGATTTGGGAAGGGAAGGACTCTAAGGACATAAGCTCAACCCCCTCATTCTACAGATGGGGAAATTGAGGCCCATGGAGAAGTGACTTGCCCAGGGTCACACATAGGACCTTAGAAACAGAGATTGAAGAGACCCCAGAGGTCACCCAGTATAACCCCTTTCTTTTACTCAGGAGGAAATTGAGGCCCAGGGAGGGGAAATGACTTGCCTGAAGTCCCACAGAAAGTAATTACTAACTCCTCTGATTTGAAATAGTCTCTTCTTTCTATTAACCCAAAGTTCCTCATTTTCTCAAGGCCACAATTGCCTGGGTCACCAGGCAAACACTGAATTACCCGATGGGTAACTTGCTCTCAGGAACCCCAGAGACAATGGATAAATATATACCTTAAAATAGCCTGAAAATAGAATGAAAATATATAGAGAGTGAGGGAAAACAGAGACAACACTTGAGATAACAACACATCCTCTGAGAAGTGGAAGAATCTACAGCACGGAATGTCACACTGACACTGCTTGCTGCTGAAAGGTAGAAACTGGTCAGGGGAGGGGGGCGAGAAGATGGGGGCGGGAGGAGAGGGACCACTTCTGCCTGGAGTTGATGGGAGAAGACAGGAAATTCAAGAATCTGGGCAAAGTGGGGCATGCTCTTTAGATTTGGGAAGAGAAAAATGAATATAAGAAGGGAAATGAAATACTCTGGATTCTGACTAATCCTTAAGTACCAAGGAAAAAAAGGTTTGGTGACAGCAGACTTTTTTCTTTAACTTTTTTTTTAATTTTGGAAATGTTTTATTTATTTTGAGTTTTACAATTTTAACCCTGATCTTGCTTCCCTCCCCCCACCCTGCACAGAAGACAGTACCTCTGAACTGTCCTTCCAGCATTGTTTCCATGGCATACACTGATCTAAGTTGAATGGGATTAGAGAGAAATCATATCCTTAAGGAAGAAACATATAGTATGAGATATAACAGAATTACATAATAAGAACGTGTTTTTTAAATTAAAGGTCTTGGATCTTTGTTCAAACTCCACAATTCTATCTCTGGATACAGATGGTATCTGTTGCAGACAGCCCCAAATTGTCCCTGATTGTTGCACTGATGGAACGAGCAAGTCCATCAAGGTTGATCCTCACCCCCATGTTGCTGTTAGGATGTACAGTGATTTTCTGCTTCTGCTCATCTCACTCAACATCAGTTCATGCAAATCCTTCCAGGCTTCCCTGGATTCCCATCCCTCCTGGTTTCTTTCTTTTTTTAATTAAAGATTTTATTTATTTTGAGTTTTATAATTTTTCCCCCAATCTCACTCCCCCACACACACACACAGAAAGCAATTTGTCAGTCTTTACATTGTTTCCATGTTGTACATTGTTCCAAATTGAGTGTGATGAGAGAGAAATCACATCCTTAAAGAAGAAAGAAAATATAAGAGATAACAAGATCAGGTAACAAGATAGCAGTTTTTTTTTCTAAATTAAAGGGAATAGTCCTTGAAATTTGTTCAAACGCCACGGTTCTTTATCTGGATACAGATGGTATTCTCCATTGCAGAGAGCCCCAAATTGTCCCTGATTATTGCACTGATGAAATAAGCGTGTCCATCAAGGTTAATCATCACCGCCAAGTTGCCGTTAGGGTGTACAGTGTTTTTCTGGTTTTGCTCATCTCACTCAGAATCACTTCATGTAAATCCTTCCAGGCTTCCCTTAATTCCCATCCCTCCTAGTTTCTAATAGTACAATAGTATTCCATGACATACTTATACCACAGATTTTTAAGGCATTCCCCAATTGAAGGACATTCACTTCATTTCCAATTTTTTGCCACCACAAACAGGGCTGCTATAAATATTTTTGTATAAGTGATATTTTTATCCTTTTTCAAAATCTCATCAGGGTATAGACCCAGTAGTGGTATTGCTAAATCAAAGGGTATGCACATTTTTGTTGCCCTTTGGGCATAATTGCAAATTGCTCTCCAGAAAGGTTGGATGAGTTCACAGCTCTACCAACAATGTATTAGTTTCCCAACTTTCCCACATCCCTTCCAACATTGATCATTGTCCTTTCTGGTCATATTGGCCAGTCTGAGAGGTGTGAGGTAGTATCTCAGAAATGCTTTAATTTGCATTTCTCTATTAAGTAATGATTTAGAGGAATTTTTCATATGATTATGGATTTCTTTGATTTCCTTATCTGTTAATTTCCTTTGCATAACCTTTGACCACTTGTCAACTGGGAAATGGCTTGCCTTTTTAAAAATTTGACTCAGTTTTCTGTATATTTTAGAAATGAGTCCTTTGTCAGAAATACTAGTTGCAGAAACTGTTTCCCAATTTACTACATTTCTTTTGATCTTGGTTACAGTAATTTTGTCTGTACAAAAGTTTTGTAATTTAATGTAATCAAAATTATTTAGATTTTAATGACATTCTCCATCACTTCCTTGGTCATAAACTGCTTCCCTTTCCATAGATCTGACAAGTAAACTACTCCAAGATCTTCTAGTTTGCTTGTAAGATTGTTTTTATGTCTAAATCCTGTATCCATTTTGATCTTATCTTGGTATAGGGTGTGAGGTGTTGATCTAATCCAAGTTTCTTCCATACTAACTTCCAATTTTCCCAGCAGTTTTTATCAAAGAGAGTTTTTATCCCAATAGCTGGACTCTTAGGGTTTAGCAAACAGCAGATTAATATAATCATTTCCTGCTATTGTACCTTGTCTATTCCACTGGTCCACCATTCTATTTCTTAGCCAATACCAAACAGTTTTGATGACTGATGCTTTATAACATAATTTTAGATCTGGTAAGGTTAAGCCACCTTCTTTTGCACCTTTTTTCATTGAATCACTAGAAATTACTGACTTTTTATTTTTCTGTATAAATTTACTTACCACTTTTTCTAACTCATTAAAGGAAGTTTTTGGAATTTTGATTGATAGGGTGCTAAACAAGTAGTTTAGTTTTGGTAGAATTGTCATTTCTATTATATTAGCTGGACCTATCCATGAACAGTTGATGTTTGCCCAGGTATTTAAATCTGATTTTATTTGTGTGAGAAGTGTTTTATAATTGTTTTCAAAAAGTTTTTGAGCCTGCCTTGGCAGATAGTCTTCAAGGTATTTTATTTTGTCTGAGGTTACTTTGAATGGGATTTCTCTTTCTAGCTCTTTCTGCCGTATCTTGCTAGTCATATATACAAATGTTGGGGACTTATGAGGGTTTATTTTATATCTTGCTACTTTGCTAAAGTTGCTAATTATTTCTAGTAGTTTTTTAGATGACTTTTTGGGATTCTCTAGGTAGACCATCATGTCATCTGCAAAGAGTGAGAGTTTTGCTTCTTCTGTCCCAATTCTAATTCCTTCAATTTCTTTTTCTTCTCTTATTGCTGAGGCTAACATTTCTAATAAGACATTGAATAGTAATGGTGATAATGGGCACCCTTGTTTCACCCCTGATCTTATTGGGAATGCCTCTAGCCTCTCCCTGTTGCATATAATGCTTGCTGATGGTTTCAAATAGATACTGCTTCTTATTCCAAGGAACAATCCATTTATTCCTACACTCTCTAGTGTTTTTAGTAGGAATGGGTGCTGTATTTTCTCAAAAGCTTTTTCAGCATCTAGTGATATAATCATATGATTTCTGATAGGTTTGTTGTTGATATAATTGAGTATACTAACAGTTTTCCTAATATTGAACCAACCCTGCATTCCTGGGATAAATCCTACTTGATCATAATGTATTATCCTAGTGATAACTTGTAATCGTTTTGCTAAGATTTTATTTAACATTTTTGCATCTATGTTCATCAGGGAGATAGGTCTATACTTTTCTTTCTCTGTTTTAACTCTTCCTGGTTTGGGTATCAGCACCATATTGGTGTCAAAGAAAGAGTTAGGCAGAGTTCTGTCTTCACCTATTTTTCCAAAGAGTTTATATAGAAGTAGAACCAATTGTTCTTTAAATGTTTGATAGAATTCACTTATGAATCCATCTGGCCCTGGAGATTTTTTCTTAGGAAGTTCAATAATGGCTTGTTGAATTTTTTTCTGAGACAGAGTTATTTAGGTTTTTAATTTCCTCTTCATTTAATCTGGGCAACTTATATGTTTGCAAATATTGATCGATTTCACTTAGATTGTCAAATTTATTGGCATAGAGTTGGGCAAAATAATTATGAATTATTACTTTAATTTCCTCCTCATTGGAGGTGAGTTCACCTTCTTCATTTAAGATACTAGCAACTTGCTTTTCTTCTTTCTTTTTTTTAATCAAATTGACCAGAGGTTTATTAATTTTGTTAGTTTTTTATAAAACCAACTCTTGGTTTTATTTATTAGTTCAATAGTTTTCTTGCTTTTGATTTTATCCTTTAATTTTCAGAATTTCTCATTTGGTATTTAATTAGAGTATTTTAATTTGTTCTTTCTCTTAATTTTTTAGTTGCACATTTAGTTCACTGATTTCTTCTTTCTCTAATTTATTCATGTAAGCATTTAAAGATATAATATATCCCCTGAAAGCCACTTTGAGGCAATCTCATAGGTTTTTGGTATGTTGTTACATTATTGTCATTAGCTAGGATACAATAATTAATTCTTTCTATAATTTGTTGTTTGATCTACTCATTCTTTAAAATAAAGTTTTAGTTTCCATTGAGTTCTGGGGCTATATCTCCCTGGCCTAATATTGCATATGATTTTTATTGCATTGTGATCTGAGAAAGATGTATTCACTATTTCTGCCTTTCTGCAATTGATCATTAGATTTTTATGCCCTGGTACATGCTCAGTTTTTGTATAAGTGCCATGTACTGCAGAGAAAAAGGTATATTCCTTTCTCTTCCCATTCAGTCTCCTCCATAAATATATCATATCTAGATTTTCTAACAATCTATTTACCTCCTTAACTTCTTTCTTGTTTATTTTATGATTTGATTTATCTTAATCTGAGAGTGGGAGGTTGAGGCCTCCCACTAGTAGAATTTTGCTGTCTGTGTCTTCCTGCAGTTCTTTCAGCTTCTCCTCTAAGAATTTGGATGCTGTTCCATTGGATGTATAAATATTCAGTGTTGAAATCACTTTATTGTCTATGGTACCTTTTAGGAGGATATAGTTTCCTTCCTTATCTCTTTTAAGGATATCTATTTTTGCAGCTGCTTTGTCTGAGATAAGGATTGCCACCTCTGCTTTTTTCACTTCAGCTGAAGCAAAATATATTTTGCTCCACCCTTTTACCTTTACTCTATATGTATCTCTCTCTGCTTCAAATGAGTTTCTTGTAAGCAGCATATTGTAGGATTCTGGTTTTTAATCTACTCTGCTATTCACTTATGTTTTAAGGGAGAGTTCATTCCATTCACAAAGTTATAATTACTAACTCTTTATTGCCTTCTTTCTGTTTGTTTTTTTCCCTCTTTTTCCCTTTATCCATCTTTCCCGGTGTTTTATTTCTGATCCCACCACCTTCATTATGTTTGCCCTCTCTTTTCCCCTGCTTCCCTTCCTTCTGTTGGTTCCCCTTTTTCTCCCCCTCCCAGTCTTCCCCCTCCCCTTTTCCCCTTTTAATGCTTGAAAGGTAAGATAAGTTTCTTAACAGAACTAAGTGTGTGTAAATTAACTTTAAGCCAAGTCTGAAGAGATGAAGATTCAGGTGGTTCTCATCTCCTCCCTTCTTCCCCTCAATTACAATAGGTCTTTTGTACTTCTAGATATAATGAGATTTACCCCATTCAGTCTCCTTCCATCCTCCCTTCTTACTGTCCCCCTTTTAAAGGAGGTTTTGTTTTGAAATCATTCTGAGTCACAGAAAAGTCATGAGTGTCCATCACTTCTAAGTATATTCTCTCTAATAGAGTTACAATTCTCAAGAGTTATGAGACTCCTCCCAAGTGGGTATATAGCCAAGTTCATCTTATTGGATAGCAGTTTTTTTTTACCTCTTCATGTGTCTCTTCACCCTCCTGTTTTGATGTCCAAATTTTCTATTTAGCTCTGGTCTTTTCATCATGAAATCTTGGAAGTTTCCCATTTCATAAATGTACATCTTTTCCCTTGTTAAAGAAGGCTCAGATTTGCCAGATAATGGATTCTTGGCTGATTCCAAGCTCCCTTGCTCTTCAAAATATGTCATTCCAGGCCCTTTGATCTGCGTTGGCCAGGTCCTGTCTAATCCTTACTGTGGCTCCTTGGTATTTAAATTGTTTCTTTCTGGCTGCTTGCAGGATTTTTTTCTTTTATCTGATAGTTCTGGAATTTGGTCATAACATTACTTGATGTTTTCATTTTAGAATCTCTTTCTGGAGGGGATCGATGTATTCTTTCAATAACTATTTTACCTTCTGGTTCTATGATATCAGAGCAATTTTCCATGACTAAATTCTGTAATATTAAGTCCAGCATTTTTTTCTTCAATGTTTTCAGGAAGGCTGAAAATTCTTAGGTTCCTCCATCTTGATCTGTTCTCAAGGTCAGTGGCTTTGCTGATGAGATATTTTACATTTTCTTCTCTTTTTTAGATCTTTGGTTTTGTTTAACGCAATCTTGTTGTCTCATGAAATCATTAGTTTCCGCTGATTCCACTCTTTTATTTAGAGAAGAAGTTTTTTTCATTTATCTTTTGCAACTTCTTTTCCAGTTGGTCAATTCTATTTTTGATGGAGTTTTCTATTTGCCCAAGTGTAGTTTTGAGAGAATCATTTTCTTTTTTGCATTTGCCCAATTGAAGATCTAAGGGTGTTATTCTCATTTTGCATTTGTGTAATTGTATTTTTCAAAGATTTTTTCTTATTGCAAGATGTTAATTTTCTCTTGCAATGTATTAATTTTCCTTTGAGTTTCTTTTCCCAATTTTCCCAATTGATTTTTAAACTCCTTCCTCATTTCTCCAAGGAAGTCTTTCTGGGCTAGAGACCAATTCATATTCTCCTCAGCAGTGCTAGATCTCTCTGGGTTAAAAGCTGTCTCTTCTAAGTATTTCTCCATGGGCCTCCCTTTTCTCTTGCCTTTTTTTCATCTTTCTAGGATCTTGTGTTGGGGGTGGGGTGGGGGGGAGCTGGCTCTCAGAGGTTTGCTTTTGAAGATCCTAGAGGCTTTGTTCACTTCATTTAGTAATTCCAAGGCCTAGCCAGTAGGGGGTGCTGTTTTGCTTTCTTTGGGGTGTTTGAGGTCCTCAGCAGCGGGGTCTGAGTTGACTTTGAACACAGGGCTGGGCCCTGGGGGAGGGAGTTAATCTCTTTCCATTGAGTGAACTCTGTTGTCCTGAGGGGGTGGGGGGGGATTGTTTATTGTTTGTTCTGGGCAAAGGGCCCTGCTGAAAGTATGGAACTCAGGTCCCAGGCCTGGCTGGTTGTTCTCCAGGCATGCTCTGAGACTTTGTGCTGGAACTCACCCTCCCATAGTTCCTCTGCCCCTGGCCAAAGACTCTGCAGCTAAAGTTGGATCTTGCATCCGCCACTCACCAAAGTCTGAGGCTGAACCTCAACTTCCCCCAGCTACTATCCCCGCCCTGATCCTCTGCTCTCGTCTTCTGGTTCACCCATGGTCCCCTGAGACAGACCTTTTTGGTATGTGTTCTTCTAGCTTCTATTTCTGGGTTTTGTTGATCAAAGAAACTCTCATGTTGAGAGGAGCACTTATCACAGTGCCTGTCTTCTCTCCGCTATCTTCGCCAGAAGGCTCCGACATCTGTATTTCAATATAATAAGTCTTCTTTATAATTTTAGGTAATTTATTTTAAGCATATAAAAATGTAATTCTGAGAAGGGGTCCCTGGGCATCCCGAGGCTGTCCAAAGGGATCCATGATACCAAAAAGGGTAAGAAGTCCTGTCTCAAAGAGTTACATAAAGGTTCGATGACCTGTTCAGCATTACACATACCTAACCAGTGTGGATCAGAAGTGGGGCATGACCAAGGTCAAAGAGCTATTCTCCCCATTCATTGTCTCTCTGTCTGTCCTTGTAGAATCCCACTGGGGCCAGAAGCTCCACACCCTAAGAAATACCTAAAAAAAGACAAGTCTAGGCTTTGGGCTCAAGTACCGCCACTTGGGGTTACTTCAGACAGCCTTGTAAACAATGAGATCAAACTTAAATAGAAATGGCGCCTCTAATGGGATTTCAGAATAGCCTGAAAGATTTGCATGACTTGATGCAGAGTAAAGGAAGCAGAACCAAAAGAACTTGATATACACTAACAGTATCATGGGGTGATGATCAACCATAATGGACTTTTCCCTTTCAGCAGCACAATAATCAAAGACAATTCTAAAAAGATTTGTGATAGAAAATACCATCCATGTCCAGAGATGGAACTGTAGAGCTTAATTGAAGACCAAAGCTTATTATCTTCAATTTTTAAAAGTTGCCTTATGTATTATATATTTTCCCCCTCTCTAATGTTTTCTTTCTTCCATTTGGATTTGATTCCTCTCTCACAACATGATCAGCATGGATCTATGTTTAGCATAGCTATAAATGTATAGCCTTTATCAGATTACTTTCTGTTATGGGGAGGGAAAGGGAGGGAGGGAGAAAAACTGTACAACTCAAACCTTGCAAAAAAAAGATTGATTAAAAACTACTGTTGCATGTAACTGGAAAAACAAATAAAATAAAACAATGAATTAAGGATTCATGACATAGACTCAAGACATCACCAAACATGATATAGGATTAAGTAAATAATGAGTGCTGACAGTACAAAAAAAGAAATGGGGCCACTAAATTATACAGAAGTGGGCCACAGATTGACTTAGCTTTTAAAAGTAATGTTATCCTATGTTATATTCTATTTCTTATTTATTTATTTACTTAGGGTTTTTTTTTTGGCAAGGCAATGGGGTTAAGTGGCTTTCCCAAGGCCACACAGCTAGGTAATTATTAAGTGTCTGAGGCTGGATTTGAACTCAGGTACTCCTGACTCCAGGGCCAGTGTTCTATCCCTTGTGCCACCGAGCTGTCCCTATTTCTTATTTATTTTGCTAAATATTTCCCAAATTACATTTTAAGCTAGTTCAAGCTACACTCCAGATAACACCAACCCATCCCTTCATCCCCAAACAATTCATCCCAAAGCAATTCATCCAAGAACCTAAGTCCTTCCAGTGGTGATTTAACAGGCTCAGTTTGAGCAGGAAACTTAAAGCAGGCCCTGATCAAAGGCACTGAGTCAGAATGAAGAGGGGTTGGGATCCTAAGCTGGGAATAAGGGGATTCTGGGAGTATATGAGGCTGGAATAATCACTGAGAATTCAGAGACTGCCTGGGGAGGGACAAGATGAATGAGAAGGAGGGGAGAGGGATGGGAAAAGAGAGACTTACCCAGGAAAGAGTGACAGGAGCTCCAATATGGACTCCAGGACCAATTTTATTTTGCTGAAGGGGAATCCATTTTTTTTTATTCCATCATCACCAAGCAATAGGCAAATCAAAGGATGACTGGATCAAAGGAGGTACATTCGAATCTCATCTCATATTTATTTATTTTTGAACTCCATCACCAGCAAGAAGTAGACAAATCAAAGGATGACTGGATAAAAGAAGCTAAGTTCAAATCTCACCTCATATTTATTTATGTGACCATAGATGAGTCATTTCATCTCTCCCTGGGCCTCAATTTTTCCCTCTGTAAAATGAGGGTGTTGAGCTAGATGGCCTACCTCTATATGTAGAAGCCTAGAAGGAGCTCTGTGCTAACCAGTCCTTCAGTATATCTCTGTGAGTTCCTGTACTCAGCCTTGGTGGGAAGTTAGATGACACAGTGGATAGATTTCTGAGCCTACAACCAGGAAGATCTAAGTTCAAATCTAGACTCAGACACTTACTAGCCATAGTAAGCCACTGGGCAAATCAGTTCCATTAGTTTCTTCAATGGTAAAATGGGGATCATAGCAGTACCTTCCCCCTAGGACTGTTGTGAAGATAAAATGAGATCATATTTATATGAAATGATTGGCACAGTGCCAAACATACAATAGTATGTGCTTTAATATATGTCTATTCCCTCCCTTCTACCTAGAGAAAGACTGAGGCCCATGAGGAAAAGGCTATGCTTGTTCTGGTTTCCAGTGGATTATCTACAAGGGGCACTGGAATCGCTTCAGAAAAACCACTTCTCAGGGGCGGCTAGGTGGCGCAGTGGATAGAGCACTGGCCTTGGAGTCAGGAGTACCTGAGTTCAAATCCGGCCTCAGACACTTAATAATGACCTAGCTGTGTGGCCTTAGGCAAGCCACTGAACCCCCTTGCCTTGCAAAAAAAAAAAAAAAACCTAAAAAAACTAGAAAAACCACTTCTCTTCCCAAGAGCTTCAAAAGGCCATTAAGCAATATGACCAGGTCACCAATTCAAGAAATTACAGAGCACTCTACAGTGAAGGAAAAATGAGCTTCTAGACTTGACTAGCAGAGGAGAGAGGTCAGGCCCAGGCAAAGGCAGGTAAGACTTGGGTGGTAAATGTTACAGGTCCCATAGGAGGGGAAGAAGTGCTGAAACATGTTATTGGCAAGAGTTTTCTGGCAGGTGCTTCCCTGAAATATAGCCTGTGCTTTCCACCCATCTCACCTCTTATGCTAATTAGCTTCCCATGGTCTTTGAAAAATCCCAACCCTGGGATGAGAGAGGTCATGCTCTCTCCATTTACCTCATTTAAAAATAACTACTCCTGGGGCAGCTGGGTGGCACAGTGGATAGAGCAAAGGTCCTGGAGGACATGAGTTCAAATCCTTCCTCAGATAATTTATGCTAGCTGTGTCACTTAACCCCCATTGCTTCCCCGCTACCTTCCACATAGCTTTCTCCTACTAGTCATGGACAAGATGTCAAGTCAGACCTCCGGTCTCTGCATACCTACTTGGGGCATGATTTGGGTGGATGCTTGTATAATCAGTGTTCCTTGCCTCATATTCTGAAAAAGGCATGTCCAGGGAAGCATAAGGGAAGCTGGGTGGATACCACAACCAGGTTCTAAATCCCAAGCAATCAAAGAAAAGATGCACACAAATACATGTAGCGGCACTTTGGGGAGTAACAAAGAACAGGAATCTAAGGGGGTTCCCATCCACTGAAAAATGTCTGATCAAATTATGTCATATGAAGATGATATAATATTATTTTGTACCTTAAGAAATGGCAAAAAAGATGGATTGAAATGCAATCTAGGAGAACTGACGCAGAGGGAAGTGAATAATTACCTAATGACTAAATGTTGGAAAGACAATTCTGAAAGACTTGAGAATCTGATCAAGGCAATGACCAACCATGCTGGCAGAGAGTGATGAGGATGCAAGAGGTGGCTTTCTTATCTCTTAAAGAATGAGCAGGAAATTCAACTAAGAAAGGAAGGACAAGGGAAAAATTCAGGTAACTGGAAGAAAAGACATAGCATTGGAGTGGGGGGGAGGGAAGGACTTCAGTGCCTTTAGAATGGTCTGATTTGGCAGTCTGACTATAGATAAGGCCAGAAAGGTGTCAAATTGTCTGATTGTTGGTCAATCTGTCAATTTTGGAATCTCTGAGACATTCTCATCTTTTTCTCTTGTTCACCCCAGAGTCAATCATTTCCCTAATTTTATCAATTCTATTGTTATTCAGTCTTTGTTTCAGTCATATGGGATTTTGTTGGCAAAGATATTGTAGTGGTTTTGCCATTTTCTTCTTCAGCTCATTCTACAGATGAGATTAACAGGGTTATTAACTTATCCAGGGTCACAAAGTTAATAAGTATCTGAGACCCAAAGTGAACTCAGAATGATAAGTCTTCCTGGTTTTAAAACCAGTTCTCTGTCCACTGCAGTACTACCTAGATGCCCTGCTGGACTAGGACCATCTTAACACGGCCATAAATAGCATTCATTTTTTGGTTTCCCAACAACAACAACTGATGACTGACTTCTCTGGAACAAAATCCAACTTTTGTTTAAGCAGGCCTCCCTCATATTATACTTGCAAAAATGATTTCTTGAACCCCAAGTGTAAGACTGTACATTTATCTCTAATGAATTTCATCTTTTTCAATTTATCCTCTATCTAGGCTGTTAAGATACTTCTGAATTGTCATCCAGTGTCAGTTCTCACTCTCAGTTTGGTGTGGTCTGGCAATGTGATAAGTCTGTCATCTATCTATGCCTTTATCCAAGTCATTGATAAAAATGGCAGCAACTCTGGGTCAAGCACAGACATCTGGGGCACACCACTGACAACCTTCTGCCTCACTGATAGCAAACTACCTGAGTCCTCTTTGGATCTGAGCATCACATCAGTCCTGACTACTAATTAAACTTTCAGCTCACCCACATCACTCCATCTTCACCACAAGAGCAGGGGATGCTTTATCAGATACCACCTAAAATCTAGGGAAGCGATCTCTAGTTCTCTTGATCAACCAGTTTGGAGCCCTGTCAAAACAAAAGGACATAAAGCATGCTGGCTCTTTGAAATGTTTCTTTTTGAGACGTCCATGAAATCTCTGCATTCTAAGCATTTTCTAGGGATCAAAGTCTTACCTGCTTTGAAAACAGGGATAATACCTCCTCTTCCCCAACCCTGTGGTACCTCTCTCATTCTCCAAGGTCTTTCAAAAAGATGAACAGGGCTGGCTTAGCAGTCACATCCTCCAAGTCTTAAGATACTTGAGGATACAGCTATCCTGGTCTGAACCTAGCCAGGGCAGTTGAAGACTTAGTTCTCTTACCATTTCCTTTGCAACCTAAGGATCAAACTCCCTTCGATGTCATTTGCTCTGTTCTTTGCAGCCCAAAGATCATACTCCTTGGCAGAGAAAACAGAAACAAAATAGTACCTGGGCAATTTGGTCTCCTTATTTTTAAAAATTATATTTATTTAAGGAAATGGGTTTAAGTGGCTTGTCCAAGGTCACATAGCCAGGCAAGTATTAAATGTCTGAGGTCAGATTTGAACTCCAGTCCTCCTGACTCCAGGGCTGGTGATCTAACTACTGGGCCTCCTAGCTGCCCCTTGCTCTCCTCTTGGTTGTCAATTGCCAATTTCCCATTAACCAGGAGCTATAACTGAAAATAGATATAAAGTAAATTGTTCATCCTTCCTCTTACACAGAAGTGGTCAGGTGGCTCAGTAGGCAGAGCACTGAGTCTAGTGGAGTCAGGAAGACCTGAACCCAAATCCCACCTCAAACGCTGGCTGTGTGACCCTGGGTAAGTCATTCTGTTGGCTTTAGTTTCCCCATCTGTTAAATGAGGATAATAATATCACTTCCCTCTCAGGAGTGTTATGAGAATTAAATGAGATAAAATTTACAAAGTGTTATGCACAGGGCCTGGCACATAGTAGGTGTTACATAAAAACTAGCCAATGTTGTCACTATTGTTATAGATAGTATGTGTCCAGTTCTGGTTCTGCTTTATTTATATTATATTATTTCACAAAGATCTTTTCACAATTGTTTTTACTACTCCATAAATTTGCTTGTTTGGTTTTCATGAAAGAATTCCATTGCATCAAGGTCCCACACTTGGTTTGACCATTCTCCTGTTTATTAACAAGCTAATCTGACTAAGGCAGCTAGGTAGAGCTGCAGTGGACAGTGATGGACCTGGAATCAGGAAGACCTGAGTTCAAGTCTGACCTCAGACACTTACTAGCTGTGTGACCCTGGGCAAGTCACTTCACCCTGTTTACCTCAGTTTCTTCAACTGTAAAATGAACTGCAGAAGGAAATGGCAAACCACTTCAGTATCTTGGCCAAGAAAACCTCAAATGGGGTCAGACATGACTGAAAAACAACTAAACAATTTTTTTTTTTAGTAATGCTGCTATGAACTTCTAGGAGAAGATTTTTTTAAAAAATATAACATGGTTTATTAGAGGCAGCTAGGTGGCACTTAAGTGGATAGAGAACTGGGAGCCATGAATGAAGAAGACTTGAGTTATAATCTGACCTCAGTCATTTTCTAGCCATGTGACCCTGGGCAAATCATTTAATTTCTATTTGCCTCAGTTTCCTTAACTGTAAAATGATACTACTAATAACAATAGCAGCAACCTCTCAGAGTTGTTGTGATGATCAAATGAGTTATATTTGAAAGCACTTAGCACAGTACTGGTAGATAGTCTAATCTAATGTTTATCCTTCATTTTCTAAAGAAGACCATGACATCAGGGAGGTGATGCCTTGACCAGCATATGAATTGGATTTGAGTGAGGAGGGGCTTTGCTAAGTCCCCTGCTTCACTTTCTCCTCTAGAACCATCTGGATCCAGTGGCCAGATATGAATCAGAAGACTGGAGATGGCCCTGGATGCAAGGCAATAAGGGTGAAGTGACTTACCTAAGGTCACATAGCTAGTAAGAGTCAAACATCTGAAGTTGAATTCAAACTCCTGTCCTCCTGACCCCAAGGCCAGTGCTCTATCCACTGCATGTCACTGAACTGCCCATTGGTATATGGTAGGCACTTAATAAATGCTTATTCTTTCCTCCTTTCCTGTTATTCTCAACAATGGCCTTATTTGCTCAAAAGGCATGATTAGTTGTGAATCTTCTATATACTGCTAGACTATTCTCCCCAAAGAATCACTATGTTTATAATATTACCCACAAGGACTGAGTGGACCCATTGCTCCTCCAGGCCAGCAGCACTGAGTTTCTTTCATCCCCTTTAATTCTGGGGGTCCCATTTGATGGGCAGAGTGTTGTAGCTTAAAGTTTTGAATGTGCATTTCTTTAATTATTAGTAAATTTGAGCAACTTTTCAAGTTCATGAAATCTTAGATTTACAGCCGGAAGTGACCTTAGAAGTCATTCAGTCCAACCTACAAACTGATAGATGAAATGACTGGAGTGAAGTGACAGGGTTCACACAGTTACTAAGTTTCTACATAGATGAGATGTGAACTCAGTCTTCCTGACTTCTATTCTAGCCTGCTATTCATTACACAGTGATAGTCTATTCTGTTTGAGCCTACATTGTAGAACCAAGAGGGAATGAAAGGAAGGCATAGAATGGTAAACTGAGGTTTACAGTCAGGAAACCACAATGAGTTTTGGTTGTTTTTTTAAACAACCTATACTTCTTCTTTTGACATTTTGTTCACATTCTCTGATAATTCATCCACCCTAGACAAAAAATTACCTTTTGTGAATATCTGGCCAAGTTTTAAATTTTGACAGGAACAGGTTATATAATTGGCCTTATCCAAGTCTCATGTATTTGCCATAAATATTTCTTTCCAGTCTGTTCTTTTCCTTTCTTAATTATGCTTTTTTATTACACAAAATTTTCTATTTTAATGTAATCAAGCACATCTATCTTGCCTGAATAATTCCTTTTTATTTGCTGAATAGAACATCATTTCCCCTCTCCAAACCTCATTCCATTTTCTTTCATCTTTTTTATCATTTTTTTCAGGTCATTACACTGCCAACAATTTCCCTGCTCCTGTCTCTTTGTTAAACAACGAATCCTTGCCCAGCCTTATTTTCTCTAGGCTTATCAAACAATACCCTTTGGTCTGCCAAGTGCTTGGACATCTGCTTCAGCTCATCTATTCCATTGATATATTGCATTCTCCCTTTTTCACTTGTACCAGATAGTTTCTTGTGATAACCAATTTTTAATATGCTTTGAAGCCTGAGAGTACAAGATGACTTTCATTTGTTTTTCTTTTCACATGCCCCCTGAGAGTCTCACCTGTTTGTTTTCCATATAAATTCGATTATGGTTTTAGTCAGTTCTGTGAAGCAATCTCTTGGTGTTATACATGGAAAATCATTTTGAGAGTAGCACCTTTTCTATTCTATACTAAGCCAGACCATCAATCAATATCCTTTCATTCG
Organism: Macrotis lagotis; assembly: GCF_037893015.1. Classification (NCBI taxonomy): domain Eukaryota; kingdom Metazoa; phylum Chordata; class Mammalia; order Peramelemorphia; family Peramelidae; genus Macrotis; species Macrotis lagotis. The sequence goes on from NC_133666.1 coordinate 10,212,032, forward strand.
AGTCATTACAGGTTTATAATTATCCTAAAACAAACTGTATTTCAAGGTTGGTTAATTTTTGAATAGTGGATGGTTTTTATTATTGTAAATTGGACTTCATTATGTTGTTTTCTCAGTCTTTATTAAGAAACAAGGGAGCAAAAATGCCCTTTATATGTAATTGGAAAAAATAAAATACTATTTTTTTAAATAAAAAGAAAAGAAATAAGGATCGTAAATTATCAGAGAATGGGGGAACTGGAAAGAAAGATGGTGTCTGAGAAGAGAATTTTAACTACTGTTCAGAAAGTATAGATTAAAGCTACTCCTGGCTAGGAGAATGGGAAGATGAGCAAGATGGTGGAGATTCACCCGTTCATGTCCCATGAAGATTTGGTGAAAGCATTGGAGTGGTCAGTCAAAAAAAGTCTCAGGGACAATATGGGTGACTTCCAGCATCAGATGAAAGATGAATTAGACCTGTTCTATTTAAACCTAGACTATAGAACCAAGAGGAATGCAAGAAGTGTACAGACAGGTAAACTGAGGTTTTGTCAGGAAAATCTTACTCTCAAGAATAGAAGGGATATCCTTTGGAGGTTGTCATTCCCCACCCCATTCCACCTCCCAATAAGAGGCCTTGAAGCAGAAGCCAAATAAGCACTTGGAGGGTAGAATGGGATAGGGTTTGATCTGGGTGGACGAGTGGTAGAGGGGCAGGAGATGCTGCTACAGGAAAGATGGCCCAGAAGGGAGGTTTTAGTCAGGCTCAGGTCTGGCTGGGAACCTGGGATGCAAGAAAGGTCTACTGATTTGTAGCCACTGTTGGCAGGTTCATTTTGATAGAGGAAGAGAGCTATAGGCCTAATGAGTGAGAACAGACACTTTTGACAGATGTGGGGATAAGTGTGTCTGAAAACCCCCAGGTTTTGCTCAGCAGAGGATGGAGGACATTAGCTCTCCGTTCAGGCCCTGAATCTAGGAAGAGGAGACTTCTCTAGGAAGCTGAAGCCCTGATCATATGGCTGGAGGGCCAGAACCTGGAGTATAGAAGACGAGTTCAAGTTCAGAAGTGACCCTGGGGAGGGGGGCAGCTAGATGGAACAGTAGATAGAGCACCGGCCCTGGAGTCAGGAGTACCTGAATTCAAATCTGGCCTTAGACACTTAATATTTGTCCAGCTGTGTGGCCTTGGGCAAGCCACTTAACCCCATTTGCCTTGCAAAAAAAAAAAGAAGTGACCCTGGGCAAGTCACTTCATCCCTACCTGCCTCAGTGTCCTCTGCTGTTAAAAGGGATAGAAGATAGCAGTGGTGGTTGTGAGGATCAAATGAGAGAATATTTGTTAAGCACTTCGTATAGTAGGTACTCTATAAATGCTTGTTTCCATCTCCTTAGCTCAGGTCAGATGTTGGGTCAGGCAGACAAACCAGTAAAGTCTCTCACTTTCCACAGGCCCAGACCAATCTGTGGTGTAAGAGGGAGAGGGGGGAAAGGTCTCAGCAAGCCTTAGCTCCTCAATCAACAGGTAGAGAGAGAAATAATCCTCCATTTTGAATGGGATGACCTGGTAGGTCTTGATCAGGGTGATAATGCTCCAGGTTGGGGCCATTGAAAATGAGACTGGGGTGTACAGTGTTACAGAAATGTTAGCTATTATCATCATCATTATTATTGTTAATACTAGTTTTAGAGAATCATTTAGTATTTTCTTTTCCCCCAGTTACAATTTTAACATTTGTTTTTTAAAACTTTGAGTTCCTAAGTTTCTCTTTTCCTCCCTCCCCACTGAGAAAACAAGCAATTCAATATTTCCATATTAGTTATATTGTAAAATAAAATAGAGATCACAAATCTGACCTCAGATACTCAATACTTACTAACTGTGTGACTTTGGCCAGCTCACTTAATCCCATTGCCTTGCAAAAACCAAAATAAAGAAATAAAAGAAAATAGAGACCAAAAAAGAAATCCTCAAGAAAAATAAAGCAAAAAAGTATATTTCAATCTGTATTCAGACACTATCATCTCTCTCTCTCTCTCTCTCTCTCTCTCAAAGGATAACATAATTCCTTCAGAGTTGTCTTGGGTGTCTGTATTGTTGAGAAAAGCTCAGTCATTCACAGTTGATCATCTCACAGTATTGCTATAATTATGCACACAACACATTTCCCTTTGTCTCAGCTCATGCAAATCTTCCCAGGTTTTTCTGAAAGCCCCCTGCTCATCATTTCTTAAAGTTCCATAGTATTCCATCATAATTACATTCCATAATTTGTTCAGTCATTCCCAATGTGATTATTATTCGTTATGACAGACTGTAGCCTACAAGACAACAAAGTGCAACTGAAAGAACCCCGAACTTGGAGTCACAGGGCCTGAGTGCAATTCTGGATGCTGTCATCCTTCCCCTCCCTGGGCCTCAATTTTCTCCCTTGTAAAATTAGATAGACTCAGTGACCTCTGGGAACCCTTCCAGTTCTAGAGCTAGTAGCCTATGTGTGACCCTGGGTAAGCCATTGCCCCTCTGTGGGCCTCAGTTTCTTTCTCTGTAAAATGAGAGGGTTGAAGTAGAGGGCCTTTGAGAGAGCCCTTCCCACTTGGATCTAATCATCTGATAATGCTTTTACAGGTGGGAAAAATACCTAGGCTCTCTTGAGCAATTACCTTCACTACTTCCTGAAAGACAAAAGCCCAGAAAGCCTTAAATGTCCTAATTAACAGCATACTAATTCTCCCACTATTCACCAAAACCCCATCTCCACTATGGGCCAACTCTGTGCTACCAGGGGAAGCCTGTCTCCAGTCAGCTGATCCCCCAAGAGGGCAGCAGATGGCAGCAGAGAGCCAGAAACCTCCCCAAGCTCTCCCTTAGTCCCCCTCTCCAGGCCACCACATTTATAGCTTCCATTCTCACCTCCACCTTGATTTGTCAGGGAATGAATTAGGGTAATTGCTCAGGCTTGTCCCTGAGCAAAAGGGTCAAATTACCCTTCAAGAAAAAGGAGCGCAGTCCCTCCCCCTTCTTTGCTCTTGAAATGTTGCAAGAGATGGCTTTATGGGAAGGGGAAGGAGGAAAGTTACTGGGAAATGAATGCGATGTAAACATTTTTAAAATCAAAAAAAATTTTTTAAATTTTATTTAGGGGCAGCTAGGTCATGCAGTGGATAGAGCACTGACCCTGGAGTCAGGAGTTCAAATCCAACCTCAGACACTTAATGATTACCTAGCTATGTGGCCTTGGGCAAGCCACTTAACCCCATTGCCTTGCAAAAACTAAAAAAAAAAAAAATTAAAAAAAGGATATTCTAGGACTACTTTGTGATGTTGGGCAAATCATTTCTTCTCTCTCTGGGCCTCAGACCTTCCAGGTCTCTTGTAGCTCTAAGTCTATAACCCCTATCATCTCATACTAAGGGGATACGTGGCCACCGAAGGAGACCAGGTCAGATGCGGTCTACATCAAGCTGTAGGGCAAGGTAAGCTGGATTCACCATTATCCATCTGGATTGTTCTAGAAATGAGGTTCAAACAGAATAGTCATACTCCTATTTTCCTCTCTCATGGAGGTCAAGCTACCAGGCCTGGAACTTTTCAATTTTAGCCCAATCTGTCCTGCTGACAAACTATTCCCCTTATCATGGTGGTTACTTACTCTCCTCCCAAATCCTAAGATTCCTTAGGTCCTGGCCTCTTTGCTCCTTCCTTGGCTAAGAGTCAATAAGAGTTAGCTTACCATAGGTCCATTGGTTTCACTATTTTCCCTGACCACATCCAGAACCCCCGCTCTGGTATCATAGTCTTGGGCACTAAGGAAATTATGAGATTGGAGAGTGGGCAGATTTCCTTCCCCACTAGAAAAACTCTCTAGCAAAGAATTGGAAATCAAGTGGCAAAGAATTGGAAATCAAGCAAATGTCCTTCAATTGGGGAATGGCTTAGCAAACTGTGGTCTATGTATGTCATGGAACACCACTGTTCTATTAGAAACCAGGAATTCAGGGAAGCCTGGAAGGATTTGCATGAACTGATGCTGAGTGATATGAGCAGAACCAGAGGAGCACTGTACACCCTAACAGCAACATGGGGGTGATATTCAACCTTGATGGACTCGCTCATTCCATCAGGGCAACAACCAGGGACAGTTTGGGGCTGTCTGCAATGGAGAATCCCATCTGTATCCAGGGAAAGAACTGTGGAGTTTGAACAAGGACCAAGGACTATTCCCTTTAATTTAGGGAAAAAAACTGATACCTTATTGTCTGATCTTGCTAACTCTTATACATTATGTTTCTTCCTTAAGGATCTGATTTCTCTCTCATCACACTCAATTTGGATCAATGTATACCATGAAAACAATGTAAAGACTAACAGACTGCCTTCTGTTGGGGGGGGAGCAAGATAAGGGGGAAAATTGTAAAACTCGAAATAAATAAAATCTTTATACTTCAAAAAAAAAAAAGAAAACTCTGTAGTTCACAACTCTTGTTTGGGGTGAATTAGCAAGGGATCTTCCTATGTTAAAGTTTTCAGGGTTTAAAATCCCAAAAGCTGAACAGTATTATTATCGTAGATGCAAGAAATTAAGCTTCAAATAGTAATTAAACTATGATTAAATTACAAACCAATAACTAAACCTATAGCTAATCTAAAAGCTAAAAACCGAAGGTTACAATCTCGCGATTAAACTTTTATCACCTAACAGGAAGGTAAGAACAATGAAGATTGGGAGCCAAAAACTATTTGCTCTGGAAATACAACAACCAGAAACTAAAGTTGTGAATGAAAAATTCATCCATGGTTAAGAACTCACCTTCGTGTCCCGAAGAACATTATTGAATGTCCTGTTTCACATGACAGACAGACTTTCAATTTGATTTCTTAATTCTCTGAGATAATCTGTTCTGATTTGTAACTGCATAGACCATGCCAAGTCAGAGATGGTTCCTAAAACTGCTGGAGCAGATGTAGAAAACACTCCAGAGTGGGCTAGATACCAGAAGCTCCTTCCTCTCTTACTATATTTCACTTTGGGAGCGCCACTGTCCTTACATGTGCATTATCTGACTGTCTATCTATCTTGTCGGTCTTTCAATCTACTGTCTACCTACTATCTACCAACTAACCATATTTTCTATCTACTTACCTACTTACTGATCCACCAAATTTTAGCTAGTTATCTATCAACTATCTACTCCTCCTACCTTCTTTCTTTCCTTCCTTTTCTTCCTCCCTCATTTCCTTCCTTCCTATCTTCCATTTATCTGTCATCTATCTCTGCTTTGCATATGTGTGTGTTGTGTGTGTGTATACATATAAAATATACACAGAGACATGTATTTAAGTAAATAACAATATTATCCTAAATCCATTTCAGAGAGTTTGCATTTTTCTTCTTTGACCATGTCCCATTTACGCAGCCAACTGGAGACCCTGAGGTAGGCACTCCTTCCAAAAGCACTACTAAATCTAGACTGGGTCATGTGGCTGGTGATGAGGGAGCAGTGTTCCTGCTTGGGCCTTACCTCCTTTCCACAGCAGATAGACAGGGACCACATAGAGCATGATGTGTTGAATGTAGTAAACTTCCAACTCCAAGGGCAGCTGTGGAGATAAAAGGAGAAGAAATCAGTAGAGTACTTCATTGAAGGAACTGGACAGAGCCTCTATGGTCACACCTGAGAAAGAATCCTCTCAGTTACAACTTAATAAGCAGGTCTAGCCTTTAATTGAAGGGCTCTCCTAAGGGAGTCCCACCCATACCCTTGGATTGTGCCTCACCTTCTTTGCCACTCTACTCACTGCTAGCTGGAGTCAAGGAGGACACGTTGAAGCAGCTAAGTAGAACAATGAACTTGCAATCAGGAAAACCCGAGTTCAAATCCCACCTTAGATATTTCCCAGCTATGTGACCCTGGGCAGGTCATTTTATCCTGTTTGCCTCAGTTTCCTCATCTTTTATAAAATGAGGATCATAATAGCACCTACCTTCCAGAGCTGTTGGGAGGATCAAATGAAACAATGTTTGGCATAGTCTTTTTGCTACGCAGTTGTCATTTTTGAATGTGTCTGATTCTTTGTGATGCCATTTGGGGTTTTCTTGGCAGAGATACTGGAGTAGCTTGCCATTTGCTTCTTCAGTTCATTTTATGGTTGAGGAAACTGAGGTAAACAGGGTAAAGTGACTTGCCCAGGGTCACACAACTAGGAAGTGTCTGTAGTCCTATGTGAACTCAGATCCTCCTGATTCCGCTACTCTATCCACTACAGCACCATCTAGCTGTCCTCTGGCACACAGAAGGTGCTAAATAAATACTTATTCCCTTCTCTTATTGCCCATTAAGTGTAGATGGTTTTCTGAAGGAGTTTCTTCCCCAAGAAGGGGAAGAGAGCTATAGGACAAAAGCAAGTGGAATGGGACAGATCGAATGTTGTTTTTTCAGAAACGCAGGCATGTTTGTAGGTAGCCAAACTCCTCAAGATTTTTCCCTTCCTCAAAAAACAAACAACCCCCCCCACAAAAATCTCAACAGATAGAAACATCAAAGAGAATAAAAATGTTTAGAAAGTCACACAAGAAAATAAAATATGAACAAAATAGGGTGCTAATGAATAGCATTTTTTTTAGGGTTTTGCAAGGCAAACGGGGTTAAGTGGCTTGCCCAAGGCCACACAGCTAGGTAATTACTAAGTGTCTGAGACCGGATTTGAACCCAGGTACTCCTGACTCCAGGGTCGGTGCTTTATCCACTACGCCACCTAGCCGCCCCCGAATAGCATTTTTTCAAATGTTGTTCACAACTAGTTCAGCTCATATATCAGAAGTGAGATTAAGAGGAGAAAAAAAAGCACTACAGGAGTTATCTCAATAAATGTCTTCCAGGTAGAAAAACAATACTTTTAAAGAAATTATGTAAGAATTGACAAGGCTCAGAGTATGACAAGACCAAATAAAGAGCTTTTAAAGGAGAAAATTAAGAGAGGAAAGTAAGAATAGAGAAATAACACACATACATAAAGAATGAAAAAAAATTGATAAAGAAATTGGTCTATAGGAAGGATACAATTAAAAAATCTCAAGAAATAATAATAGCTAATATTTCTATAGATTATTATCCCCATTTCATAGATGAGGAAATTGAGGCAGACATTAAGTTTAGTGACTTATCTATGGGTCACACAGCTAAGAATGACCTGTTATCAGGTTTGAACTCAGATCTTCCTAATTCCAGGTTCGACATTCTATTCCCAATACCACCCAGCAAAACTACTACTGGAGAAAATGGAATTGCAGCATGAAATCAGTCAAGCTCCAAAGGAAAAAAAAATCAGTGTATTATTCAGAGGATTGGAAAAAAACAGACCCAATTGAAAAAGGTTAGACCATGGAAGCTAGATCGTGGCACAATGACTTAAGAATTACTGACATCCCAGAGGACTTAGGAAAACAAAGTAGAATTATAAGGTATTTCAGGGAATTGAACAAAACACCCCAGAAATTGTGAAAGCTAATATTAAAAGATTAAGAGGAAGACTCCACAGGATTCTCCAAAGGAGAACACAAGATATAAAAGAACTAGATATATCGTAATTAAATTGCAAAGCTATAAAGATAAGGAAAAATATTACCAGCCCCAAGAAGCAAAGAAATGATTTGCTGCAAGGAACCACAATTATCACCACAGAAGACTTTTTGAGCAGAATAAGAGAATTAGAGTTAAAGGAAGAAAACCTTTACAAAAATAAGAAGCATAAGCCACAATGTCTAAATTATCCCCCCAACCAACTCTATACTCTATGAAGGCAGGAGAAGGTTATTTGAGAAGCATACAGACTTTTAAAAGTTGATACTTCAAGGAACACCTAAAAGAACAAATAAATATATTGGGTCAAGTCACAACAAAAATTTCATGAGAATATTTCAGAGAAGCAGAAGGGGGAAAAAATACCAAGAGAAAAGGAAGAGAAATCTAAAATAGATACTGCTATCTTTGACAAAGGGGAAGTTCAAGTTCATATGACCTAGATGGTTATTTGTGAGAGAAGGACTTGGTTAAAATAGTTCTATTACCCTTCAATTAATCCTAGAAAATAGTAAGGAGATCACAAAGATCTCAAATTCCACACCACAGAGCAGAAGTGCTGGTGGGTTCTTGTTGGCTATGGTAGTGGAGCTAAGCTGGAGCTAGTTCTACCATGCCAGATATGGCTCAGGTAACAGTCCTAGCAGCAGCCTAGAAAGCAGGTTGAGAACACTTGGTCATAAATTATTTTTGGCCAGAACAATTTGTAATAACAATAATAATATTATTTGCATCGCAATTTAGGGCTTGCAAAATACAATCTCATCTGTTCCCCGCAACAACCTTGCAGCTATTGTTATCTTGAGGCAAACAGCGGTTAAGTGATTTACCCAGAGTCTTACAGCTGGTCAGCATCTGTGGTTGGATTTGAATTCACCCTGTCTTCTCCAATGATTGTGCCCTCTATCATCCCTATTCTGTCTCTCTTTTTGTAAAATTTTTGCAAGGCAATAGGATTAAGTGACTTGCCTAAGGTCACACAGCTATGCAATTATTAAGTGTCTGAGCTTGCATTTGAACTCAGGTCCTCTTGACTCCAGGGCCAGTGCTCTAGACACTGTGCCACCTAGCTGCCCCTTGTCACTATTCTCTTGCTCATTTTCCCTCTCCCTGTCTGTTGGATCATTTCCTACTGGCTGAATACATGCCCTGTCTTCACTATCTTGAAAAAACCCTCAACTGATCCTTGCAAAGAATCATCCTAAATCTCTTCTTCCTTTTGTAGCTAAACTTCTCAAAAAGGTTGTATTACAACAGATACCTCCACTGTCCTCTTACTTGTTTCTTAACCTCTTACAATCTGGCTTCCAACCTTGTCATTCCACTGAAACTGTTCATCCAAAATCACCAAAGATCTCTTAGCGGCCAAATCCAATGGTCTTTTCTCAATCCTCATTCTCCTTGACCTCTCCACAACCTTTGACACTTTTGATCACCCTCTTCTCCTTGATACTATCTCTCTTACTCTAGGTTTTCAGGATACCCCTCTCTCCTGGTTCTCCTCCTACCTCTCTGTTTGCTCTTCCTCTGCCTCCTTTGCTGGATCCTAATCCACATCATAGCCTCTAACCATGGGTGTCCTTCAGGTTCTATCCTGGTCCGTCCTCTCTTCTCCCTCTATACTAGTTCTCATTTCCTTTTTTTCTTTTAAATTTTATTTATTTAAGGCAATGGGGTTAAGTGACTTGCCTAAGGCCACACAGCTAGGTGACTGTCTGAGGCTGGATTTGAATTCAGGTCTTCCTGACTCCAGGGCCAGTGCTCTATCCACTGTGCAACCTAGCTGCCCCTTATATACTACTTCTCTTGGTGATCTCATCAGCTCACATCTCTATAATGATTATTCTCATATCTTCCTACAATGCCCCTATCTCTCTGCCAACCTCCAGTCTCACATCTCCAACTACCTTTTGGACATTTTGAACTGGATGTGCAATAAATATCTTAAACTCAACATGTCTAATACTCTTTTACTCTTTCTCCTTAAATATTTCTCCTCTGTTCCCACCTTCCCTGTTACTGAAGAGGGCACCACCATCCTCTCAATCCCTCTCAAACTAGACTTCGCCCTGGACTCCCCACTGTATATCTCACCCCCCCATGTGGGCCCTCACCACCTCATAGCAATAGTCCATTGCAATAGTTGCTTGTGGACTTGTCTACTTCAAGTCTCACCCTACACCTATCCATTCAGACCCCAAAGTGTTTTTCCTAAAGTGTGGATCTGATCATGAGATTCCTCACTTAATGATGTTTGTCCTTCATTTTTAAAGAAGCCCATGACATCAGGGAGGTGACAAGTATATGAATTGGATTTGAGTAAGGGGCGGGCTGTGCTAAGTCAGCAGCCTCATTTTCTCCTCCAGTGCCAAGTGGATTCAGTGGCCAGATATGAATCAGGATGACTGGAGATAGCCCTAGATAAGAGGCAAAGGTTAAGTGACTTTCCCATAGCTACTAAGCGTCAAGTGTCTGAGGCAGAATTTGAACTCCAGTCCCACTGAATCCAGGGCCAGTGCTCTCTCCACTGCACCACCTAGCTGCACTTTTACTCAATATGTTCCAATGGCTCCCTATTTTCTCTAGGAACAAATACAAAATGCTCTGTTTGGCATCCAAAGTCCTTCAAAATCTAGCCCCTTCCTATGTTTCCAGCCTCCTTACACCTTGCTACCCATCACATACCCTTCCATCCAATTGACTCTCACCTTCTGGCTGTTCTGTCAATAAGACCCTCCATATCTTGACAGTTTTGGACATTTTCTCCAGTTGTCTCTCATTCCTGGAGTACTCTCCCCCTTCATCTTTACCTACTGATGCCCCCAGTTTCCTTTAAGTCCCTACTAAAATACTACTTTCTATGGGAAGTCTTCTCCAACTCCTCTGAATTCCAGTGCCTTTCTCATTATTTGCTCTTTATCCTATACAGAGTGTATTTGCATGAAGTTGTTTGCTTGTTGTCTCCCATTAGATTATAAGCTCCTCAGGGGCAGGGACTGTCTTTTGCCTCTTTTGTGGTCCTCGTCCTAGACACAGTGCTTTCATCAAAACTTAATCAATGCTTATTGGTAGATTGATTCCAAGACAAGACCGGCCCTATATCTACCGTGGCACCTTGCCTGCCTAACAACGAGCAATAGAGACCAGCCTCAGGTAGAGGGGGTAGACACTGTCTTCCTTATCAACTTCTGAAGGCAGGAACAGTTTTTGCATTTGTTTTGTAATGCCCAGCACAGGTCAGACACAAAGAAAGCTAGGTGGCAAAGGAACTGGAGCTCTGAGCCTAGGGGTAGGAAGATTAGACTTCAGATCCAGCCTCAGACATTTCTAGCTGTGTGACCCTAAACAAGTCACTTAAACTCCCTCAGTTTCCTCATCTATAAAATGGGGAGAATACTAGAACCTACTTGCCAGGGCTGTTATGAGGATTACATACTCTCTACACATGTATAAAGCACTTCTCACAGTGCCTGGTACATAGTAGGTATTTAATAAATGCTTGCTGGTTGATCTCATCAAGTCCCTTGAAGGCAGAGGCAGCTTTATTTCTGTATTTGTGTCCCCAGTATTGAACACAGTGGCTTAATGAATGTTGAATGATTCACTGATTCCTATGCCTGGTTTCTCCTATAGACTTCAAGACCCTCCAGAAACCCTGTAGTCTAGCACCATGGAGCAACATGGTGCCTAGTTTACAGTAGGCACCTAATTGATTTGCTGATTCTTATGCTTGGCCTCTATCTACTGGAACCCTCATGACCCTCCAGAGATCCTGGCATCTAGCACCATCGGGCAATTTAGTGCCCGTACCCAGATTGTTGGTAGACCGATAGTATACTAAAATAGACAAATACTCAAACTCCTCATCTAAAAAGAAAGCGGATGGCCTCAAAGATTGCGTCTCACCAGTTCTTCCACTTCTTCAGCACTTACCAGACGAGTGTTTACCACTGGGAAAAGCAGGGCAAGTAGAGCTCCATTCAACATGTGCATTTGTAACCTGAAAAAGGGAAACGAGGAAAGTTGCCGTTATCATCATGGTCTCCCAGTCTGCCGGGAAACAGGTCATCTTCAGGAAGAAAGCCTAGCCTGCCGAGTGAGACATATCTACGGTCTGTGAAGCGATGTGCGTGTGGACTTCTGACTTGGGGGGAGGGGGGAATTTTCACAAAATGGATACATGTCTTATGGAAATGGATACTTGTGGAAGGGCCCCCTTCTTTCAGTTCCATTTCCTCACAAGATAAGACATATGTTCCCTAATCAACTGCTCACACTCGGGGTCAAATGAGTATTAATATTAATGTCATTTCTCGCTGAGAGGAAGGGGAAGGGAATGATATAGGAGGGTATGAAGAACTCATAGAGTTCCTAGAAAAATTTTAGTTTGTTGTACAGTCATTCAGGCATGTCCAACTCTGTGTGACTCCATGGACCATATATGTGAATGGTCCCAGGCCCTTTCTGTCCTCCACTATTTGTCTTAATTGCATTTTGATCATTTGATCCTCTGGGACGTGAATACTATTATTTGTTTCCATTTTGCCAATGAGGAAACAGAGATAATTCAAGAGATTAAAGGATTCAGTCACTTATCTTGCCTTAGACAGTACTAGCCGTGTAATCCTGGGAAAAGTGGCTTCTATTTCCACACTTGTAAAATGAAGGGTTCGACTTAATGACCTCTATGGGCCTTTCCAGCTCAAAATTTCTGATCTGAAGATTCCCCCCGCCCAAGGTCACACAGCTAATACATTGTCTGATGGAGAATTTGAATCCTGGTCTTCCTGATACCAAGTCCAGCTCTCTACTCAGTGACAGAAGATATAGAATAGCTGCTGTAGAGTGAGAGAGTAAAGCAGGAAAGGGTTAAAAAATTGCCTCGCAGCAGTGAGGGCCCAATGCACATAGAGTTTTCTAAGTGTTGTGATTTCATTCTGATTCTCCATCTGTAAATGGAGAAATGATGTGGTAAGACCTATTATTATTGTTATTATTATCATTATTTAAAGTAGGCAGCTAGGTGACACAGTGGATAGAATGCCAGACCTAGTGTCAGGAAGACACATCTTCCTGAGTTCAAATCTGGATCTGGCCTCAGGCAGGGCTTGGGCAAGTCATTTAACCCTGTTTGCTTCAATTTCTTCATCTATAAGAGCTGAAAAAGGAAACTGCAAGTCATTTAATACTCTGACTCCGTTTCTTCATCTGTAAAAGGAACTGGAGAAGGAAATGGCAGACCATTCCTGTATCTTTGCCAAGAAAACTCCAAAGGGGATTACGGAGATTAAGACATGTCTGAAAAATGACTCAACAAGAGCCCCATTGGAATATGACTTCTAACATGGAATCAGATATAACATCTCAAGTTCTATCACTACATATAGTTAAAGACAGGTATATTCTAGTTAGGCTATGTTGCTGAATGTTTGTTCCACACTAAAAGACAATGAATGGGAAGGCCCTTGTAGTGCAGTATAATGAGATCAGCACTAGGCTTGCAGTCTTGCTTTCAAGTTCTAAGTCTGACCCTTGCAAGTTCTATGACTTTGATCAGGTTCCTCACTTGTAAAATTAGGACAAAAATATTTGCACTACTGACCTCATAGAGTTTTGGAGTGAGGATATTGCTTTGGAAGAAAGCTGGGAACAATTTTAAGAGGCATCATCTCCCATCCAAGCCAAATCACACTCACTGCTAGGGATGACATGATTGAATTTATTGATTCTGTGTCATGACCTCCGAACAACAGTAGGGACATTATAATGTAGATCCCTTACTCCAGAGAAAAATGGAGATTTCTCCCCATATTTATTAGGAATGCTCTCCCTCCACAGGTGGCAGAGCAAATAGAGGGTCAGATGAAGTCAAGAGGGAGGAAAGCAGCCTTTATTATCTGTCTTTTGAAGGCATCATTGCTCAAAGTCACAGAATCAAAGAATGTGAGACTTAGAAGGGACCTCAATGGTGACCAGAGTCAATCCTTACCTGAAAGGAATCAACGCCCACTATAACATACTTAAGAAGTGATCTGTGTAAAGACCTCCAAGGATGAGCAATTGAAGCAGTCCATCTCACTTTTAGACAGCTCTGATTATTATAAAGTTTTTCCTATTCTTAAGCCTAACTACACAGCCTCTTCCCATTACTATTGGTTGTGCCTTCTAATGACAAAGAGAACAAGTCCAATCTTTCTTTCTTATGATAGTCCTTCAAACACCTAAAGACACTGCTGTCTTGACCACTCCACTCCCATCCCCATACTCCACCAGTTTTCTCTGCTCCAGGAATCCCCAGTTCCTTCAAGTGATCCTCATCAGACATAGAATTGTGAAGCTGATTTCTTGACCGAAGTCTAAAATTTTACATTTATAGTCCTACTGAATTTCATCTTAGAGTTTGAGAGGTTCAGCCTCAAAGTCTAATTCTCTCAGCCTCATGGACTCCTTTAACAGTTTGGTGAAGTCTATAGACCACTCTCAGGATAAAGTTCAGTTAGAGCGTAGTGACTACATTTCATCCAAGTTTATGGACCACCTGAAGTTTATTAATAGATCCCTTGGGCTGGGAGATCTATGTGTGTCTGTATAAATACCTCCTCCTCTTCCCTTCTCTACTTTCTCTCCTCTCCCCAAGTTGTTGAGATCTTTTTAAATCCTGTAATGAATTACATTTGATACCCTTGAAGTCTTGTGTTATCTACAGATTTGATGAGCCTGCCTTCTATAACTTTACCCAGGTCACTGAGGAAAAAACATCTGAGTTGAATAGCTGAGGGTCAAGTGCAGATTCTAAGGGTAATACATCAGAGACCTCCTGTCAAGTTGGTATGAAACCATTTACCATCTTTGGTGCTAACCATTCAATTGGTTTAGATTCTAGCAAGTGTATGATCTCTGCATTTTTCCATCTTTCCCATAGGAAGAGTATGGGATGCTTCATGAAGCATCCACATCTAAAGCATTCTTTGGTCTTCTAATTTGATGTAAAAACCAGGTTTTGATGAAATGATGGTGGCTATTTGTAATGAATGTTTTCTTTTCTAGATATTCATTAAATATATCTAATAATACATTTTTAAAAATATCTAGGAATTAAGGTAATACTTTCTGGTCTATGCTGACAGGCTCTCTTTGCTACCCTTTCTCATACATCAGGATGACATTTGCCTTTTTCCCCATCTTTTGGTACCTCTCCTGCTTCTCACATGGTTCAATCATCCCATCTACAAGTTTATAAAGACCTCAGGATGTCATTCACTGGAGGGGCAGGTCTAGAATTCATCAAGGGTAACTAGATACTCCTTTAGCATCTCCTTATTTATCTTGGGGATCAGTTACTGGTTAGTGATTTCTGTACAGTCAGTTCCAAAGCACAGATCACTTTCTTTGGCAGAGAAAACAGAAACAGAGACAAGGAGTTCTGTCTTCTCTCTCTCTCTTGTCAACTATCACTGTCCCATTCTACAGACCCATAGGACAATGTTGAGCAATGCCAGATAAGCCAAGAGGCTCCATTCCTATTTTGGTCTGTCTTTTGATCGTTTTCTTTCATTTTTCTTTTTTTTATATATGGTTTTACTTTCACGTAGCCTGTTTTTCTGATTCTGCTTTATTTTTTACCTTGTTTCATCTCAGAAAGGTTACTTCAAATTTTTTTTATGTCACAAATTTGTTGATCTTAATTGCATTCTGAAAACTCAATATTAATTTATCAGGTTTTTTTTTGTTGGTCATTTAGTTTGACTCCAATCTTTTGTTATTTCTACAATATTGCTGCTATGAAATTTTTTGTTTGTTTTTTTAATAACACTTTTGGTACATATTCCCAATGACATAATTATTGGATCAAAGGATATGATTATTTTTAAAATTCTTCTTGTTCTCTGCCAGAATGCTAAGAAATATTCTGCAAGTTTAGAGCAGTAATAAATTAGTGTACCTATTTCTCTACAGTCCCATCAGTATTGAGTTGTACTGTTTTTAAAAGCTTTTGCTAATCTGATGGGTAGGATGTGAGACTGAACATTTTTTTAAAAAATGTATTTATTTTTGAATTTCACAGTTTTACCCCAATCTCTCTTCTCTCCCCCAAACCCCCACAGAAGGCAGTCTGTTAGTCTTTACATTGTTTCCATGGTATACATTGATCTAAATTGAATATGTTGAGAGAGAAATCATATCCTTAAGGAAAAAAAATATAAGAGATAGCAAAATTACATAATAAGATAATGAGTTTTTAAAAATTAAAGGTAAGAGTCTTTGGTTTTTATTCAAACTCCACAATTCTTTATCTGGTTACAGATGGTATTCTCCATCACAGATACCCCAAAATTGTCCCTGATTGTTGCATTGATGGAATGAGCAAGTCCATTAAGATTGATCATCACCCCCATGTTCCTGTTATGGTGTACAATGTTCTTCTGGTTCTGCCCATCTCATTCAGCATCAGTTCATGCAAATCCTTCCAGGCTTCCCTGAATTCCCATCCCTCCTAGTTTCTAATAGAACAATAGTGTTCCATCACATACGTATACTACAATTTGTTAAGCCATTCCCCAAATGAAGGACATTCACTTCAATTCCACTACTCTATTTCTTAGCCAATACCAGACAGTTTTGATGACTGATGCTTTATAATTTTAGATCTGACAGGGCTAAGCCACCTTCTTTTACACTTTTTTCATTAAATCCATGGAAATTCTTGACTTTATTTCTCCATATAAATTTACTTATAATTTTTCTAACTCATTAAAATAAATTTTTGGAATTTTGATTGGCAGGGCACTAGATAAGTAGTTTAGTTTAGGTAGAACTGTCATTGTTATTATATTAGCTCAGTCTATCCATGAGCAGTTGATATTTGCCCAGAGACTGAGCATTTTTTAAATGTTTGTGTACAATTTGTACTTTTCTCTTTTGAAAATATTCTGTTTGTATCTTATGACAATAGGGAAAGGGAACAAGCATTTATGATGCAATATAATATATATAAGCATTTATATTGTACTATATAAATATAAAACTATATATAGAGACATTCACCCAGAAGTACTTCAATAAACATTTATTTCTATTGGCACTGCATATCTCTGTTTGTGATCTTTCACCCTTATCTTTGAGCTCTACCTTAGGTTATCTGGCCACTAGTAGACTCATAGTTTCAAGAGACAGGTACAATTTTGTGACTTTTCTTGCTTGGTATTTATTTGGCAGGCACTGAATAAATGCTTTTTCTTTTTAAAAAATGAATAATTTTCTATTGTTTTCCTGAATGGTTGGACCAATCAATTCACAGCTCCACCTATAATGTCTAGCATCCTATGATCCTCTTGTTTTGGTTGTTTAGTCATTTTTCAGTCATGGCCAACCATTCATGACCCCATATGGGTTTTTTTTGGCAGAGATATTAGAGTGGTTTGTCATTTTCTTCTCCAGCTCTTTTACAGATGAGGAAATTGAGGTAAATAGGGGGAAGTGACTTGCTCAGGGTCACACAGCTAGTAAGGGTCTGAGACCAGATTAGAACTCAGAATGATCAGTTTTCCTGACTCCAGATCACTGTCTTTATTCACTATGGTGCTATCTAGCTTCCCCTCTATCCTCTTGTATTTATCATTCCTTTCTATTGCCATCTTTCTTTGCCTGCTGGAAGGCAAGTGAGATGAAATTAAAGTTGTTTTAATTTGTATCTGTTTTATTATTAGTAATTTGCAGCATTCTTTCATATAATTGTTTTTAGATTTCCCCACTAGGTATGGAGTGCAAGGGTAACCCAGAGGCCTTTCTCACAGTTGGCTGGACTTAGCTCAGGTCCAGAGGCGCAGACTGGAGAGTCTGGCTTCCTCAGAAAGCCAATCAGGCCAAAACCCGAAGACAACCTGGCCTCAGCAGAGAAAGGGATGGCCCCCAACCTCCTCTTCCACACTGAACAACACCTATGAAGTTCTGGCCACCTTGCCTTATCCCAGCCAAGGGTGTTGCAGGGTTTCATCCCTTAGCCCTGTCCCACCAAATGAAGGCCCAGCCAGGACTGCAATGATTAGAGTCTTCCTCCAACAGTCGGGCTAGAATGGATAACTGAGTAGTAAATGAAAGAAAGGGGGAAGCTCCCCTGTTGCTGATTTTTGGAAGTATATAGACAAGAGTTGACCAGGACAGGATGTGCTGTCTATCATGGGAAGCAGAGTAGTATCCATACTGAGATCACAAGTTCATTGGAATATTTATTTATTTTTTGTTTTGTTTTGTTTTGTTTAGTTTTTGCAAGGCAATGGGGTTAAGCGGCTTGCCCAAGGCCACACAGCTAGGTCATTATTAAGTGTCTGAGGTCGGATTTGAACCCAGGTCCTCCTGACTCCAAGGCCAGTGCTCTATCCACTGTGCCACCTAGCCAGCCCTTCATTGGAATATTTATATTAAAATTATGATATTTATAGTTTTGTTCATGTTGATCCATTCTTACATTCCTGGCATAAATCCCAAATGGTCATAATGAATAATTTGCTATAATGCTGTAGTTTCCTGAATGCCATTTTGCATCATATTTGTGCAGCGATATTTGAGATGTTCAGCTAATGTCTACTTTCTCTGCTTTACTTCTCTCTGTCTGAGCTTCCGCCCTTTCTCTATTTGCGTGACTACTTTATGTACCAGACAAGTTATTTGTTGTTTAAATGCTGGCGAGAATTTGCTTTAATGACCATTGGAACTGGAGGATTTTTTTCGTTGACAGTTTTATTCACAGTTTGCTTGATTTCTCTAAGCAGGTTGTTTATTTAGGGTCTCTATTTCTATTTGGGCGTTTGCTATTTTTATTGGTATTTCCCAATTTCATTTATGTTTTCTTGGGCGGGGATTACAAATTGAGGTTTAGTAGTTTCTGATAGCTTTATTTTCTCTCCTTTCCTTGTGAATTCTCCCTTCTCATTTTTCTGTTTGGACAATTTGTTTTTCCTCTGTTTTTAATTTTGGCCAATTACCCTATGCAGGTCACAACAACATTCTCCTGGCCCTCCATACTTCCCAGAAATAAGACCAGCAGCCCTCTGTCCCTGCTGGTAGCTCCCATGTGCAAAACCTAACTTCCTCATCATAATACTAGCTGCCATTCTTCTGGTACTTTAAGGACTGAAAAGCAATTTGCCAGCGTAAATCTTGTTTGATCTTTGCAACAACCAGCCTGAAAGGCAGATACTTATTAGTACCCCAGTTTCACAAATGAGCAAACTAAGGTTAAATGACTTGCTTGGGATCACATAGTAAGTTGCTTAGTTGACTAGTCCTGTCTCCTTTTGGATTTTTCTTGGTTAAGATACTGGAGTAGTTTTCCATTTCCTTCTTCTCCAACTCATTTTACAGAAGAGAAAACTCAAGTAAATGGGGTAAAGTGACTTGCCCAGGATTATCCAGCTAGTAAGTGTCTGAGGTCAAATTTGAACTGAAGTCCTCCTGACTCCAGGTCCAGAACTCTCTCCACTGGGCCACCTAGATGTAAGTAGGTGTTTCTAAGGCATATATAGCAAGGAAAGCAGGTGAATCTAAGTTATTCAAATTTAAGTTTTCCTGATTGCAAGTCTTTTGCCAGTCTACTGTAGAACCTAGCAATCAAACATTAGGCTTGGTCCAATTTCCTTTATCTTTCTTCCTTCCACTTTGGCTCAAGTCCAGCTTCCTTGTTCCTCTCCGCCAATCTTATCCTTTATACTAGAACTAAAATTTCTTCCAATGAAGCTTCTCTAGACTGAATCAACATTCAACTGTCCCACTTTTGCCATTCGTTCACTTTTTCTTAGCTATACATTATTTTAAATATAATTGTAGATGAATGTGCCTGAGGATACTACTAATCTCTTCTCTTTGCTTAGCTAAAAAGTGTACAAAAGAGCACTCTGCCATGTACTTAATTGATATTATGTCCTTTGTTTTCGAAGAAGACCATGGCAAAAGGAAGGTGATGCCCTGACATGCACTTGAATTAAATTTGAGTGTAGGAGGTGCTGTGCTAAGTCATCACATTCTTCTCCAGAGTCACCTGAGTCCAGTGGCCAGATATGATTCAGTACAACTTGGGATAACCCAGGATATGAGGCAATCAGGGTTAAGTGACTTGCCCAAGATCACATAGCTAGTAAGTGTCTAAAGTCATATTTTAACTCAGGTCCTTCTGACTTCCAAGCCCAGCACTCTACCCACTGTGATATCTAGCTTCACATGTACTTATTCTATTTACCTAAAACCAGAAGAAAGGAAGACTTCCTCTCCATTAAAAATTCAACTCTAAATGATTCATCTTAAAAATCATCTTTTACAAGTCTAACACATCCAGCCAAGGAAAGGGAGGAATGACAATAGAAATGGATTAAGGGACATTACCATCAACATTCTAGATCCCCATAGATTCCTTTGGGAAGCCCAATTTCATGGCAGAGTGAGTAATACTCAATTCAACAAATATTCATGAAGTATCTCTAAGAGATGGGGGCAGTTAGCACTGTAGTGGATTGGGTGCCAGGTATGGAATCAGGAAGACTTAGCTTCCTTGGTTCAAATCTGGTGTTAGACACTTACTAGCAGTGTGACCTTGGGGCCATTTCATCCCATTTGCCTCAATTTCCTCATTTGTAAAAGGAACTGGAGAAGGAAATGGCAAACCACTCCTGTATCTTTGCCAAGAAAACCCCAAAGAGGTCATGAAGAGTCAGACACAACCAAACCAACTGAACAATATCTCTAAAGTTCAAGGTACTGAGGAGACAAAGACAAAAAGGAAACAGTACTGTTTGCCTTTAAAAACTTTACACTCTGTGGGAAGGATACAACACCAATAGAATATATACAAAGGAATTTTGAGAGTTAGAGTGTTAATGATGTAGGAGACAGTACCTGAGTTATAAACTGTCTATAAGATGGAGGTGAGGAGGGAATAACAGAGGCAAGAGATACAGACAGAGTTCACAGGCAGACAGTTAGCAGGTCACTTGGATTTGGATGGAGAGCATATAAAGGGAGTAGAATGAACTCAAACTGGAAAGGTCAGTTGGAGTCAAACTGTGAGAGACTTTTAATGTTAGAGTGAGGATTTCTTCTTTTATTCTAGAGGCAATAAGGAACCAATGAGAATGTTTTACTACAGTGGTGCAGAATCAAGACTCTAGGCTTGACTTATTTTGTTGTGCTTCTAGAGAGCTGAAAATTACTGCTAGGGACTCTGGGTAGGCTAGATATCACTCCACTGAGGGATGATGAGACATTTTCTTTCCCGTGGGAAATCTTGCTGTCTGGAGGCAGAACAATGGGGAAGCACCTGTCTGACTTGCCATCATCAATCTGATAAAATGTTACATTGGTCTCAGAATGTTCCCATCATAACTTAGTCACCATGCAACTGTGCATCAATGTAACGGTGCATCCTTTTCTCTATCTTGTTTGTTACCCTTGTTTCAGCTTTTGTTTCTTCGAAGTCTACAAAATGTTTAGCCAGGCACAGTTTGGAGAGTCTTTGCAACACTAACGAAGACTCCGTGTCTGAATTTATGTTTCCTCCCTTAGAGCCACAAGTAATGAAGAACACTTAGGTGAAGAAGTCAGAGCAGAATACTGAATCCATTCTTCAACAGTGATAACATGGTTGGCTCTGGGCTTTAGGCAAAGAACTTAGGCAGCTGTGTGAAGAAAGAATGGGTTGAAGTGGGAAGAAGCTGAAAGTGAGAGACCAATTAGGCGCCTGTTGCAATAGTCCGGGAGAGAGATGATAAGGCCCTGGACTAAGGTGGTAGCTCTGTGAGTGAAGAGAAGGTCACAGAGGGGAGAGATAGGGAGGAAGTAGGATTGAAAAGACACTAATGGCTTCACCTCTCAGAATTGCCTTCCATACCCTCTGCATCTTCTATGTACAGGATAGGACAGTTAGGTGGCACTGCAGTTAATAGAGTGCTAAGCTTTGAGTCAGGAATACTTTATCTTCCTGAATTCAAATACAACCTCAGACACTTCCTGGTTACATAACTTGGGCAAATCATTAGACCCTGCTCGCCTTAGTTTCCTTATCTGTAAAATGAGCTGGAGAAGGAAGTGGAAAACCACTCCAGTACTTTTGAAATGGGGTCAGAGAGAGCCAGACCTAACTGAAAAATGACTGAGCAACAACATTTACAGGGTGTCTCCCCCATTAGAATATGAGCTCTTGAAGGCAGGAACTAATTTTTACTCTTTTTTGCATTTAACATAGTACCTGGCATTATGCAATTAATGACAATTAACTGGATTGAGGAAAAGTGATAAGGATGACTCTAAAATCTGAAAACTGAGTGACTGGAAAGATGGTGGTACCCTTAACAGAAATATGCAGGTTTAGAGGAGGGCTGGGTACAGGGAAAGGAATGAGGAATTCTAGTTCGGTTTAGCTGACAGCATCACTGTAGTTGGTCATGGCTCAGAATATGGCTAGGGAATAATGTTCAGTTCTGAGACACACCTTTGAAGAAAAGCATTGATTTGATGCACAAAGGGCAGAGAAGATCCAGGGGAGAACAACCAGAATGGTGAAAGGCCTGGAATCCATACCATATGAACAGTGACTGAAGTAATTCAAATTCTGGCAAGTATATTCTGATGGTAAGAGGTTATCTTGGAAACTGGCTGGAGCTGTTATATCACCATTACATGTATTGTCTAAAAAGTTCCTTTTCTTGCATTGGGAAAAAGGAAGTAGAGTTTCTTATTCAACTGCCAGCAGAACTGAAGGTCTGTGAGGCACCTCTCAGGTTTTATGGCTTTCCAGGGCTCTCATGCAGGAAGAGGAAGAAGAGAAAGAGAAGGCATGACACCATGAAAGCAACGCTAACCTTGAAATCAGGAGAGAACTAGCTTCAGTTCTTGTCTTGAACACATCCTATAACAACCCTCGGCCTTGGGTTTCCTCATCTATAAAATGGGGTTAATGATAATCCATAATATTTATCTCATAGGGTTGTTGTAAGATACAACTGAGATAATATAAGAAAAGCACTTTGTAAGCCTAAAGGTGTTCTACTGTTTGTAGAGCTGACCCAAGGGTGGATACCTCAAATATGCCTCACCTCCCTCTATCACCAATCTTGTCCCAGGACTGCCTTGGTTATCAGGAAAGACTAGAGATTAGACACCTTCTCTGCTGAGACCTTTCAACATCTTCATCATAGACTAACAATCATATTTATTTTACCTTTGCTCCCATAAAGTGTGGAAAACCCCTACCCTAGGGCTCTACTCAGAACTTCTGAGTTTCTGAGCTATACACTCCCTGGGTCAAAGTTCCTTTCCTTGGTCATAATTCCCCAATCCCTCATTCCCATTCATGTCTACTCCAATCCTTCAATGTCTCTATCTAATCCTTCCCTAGCCTTCTTCTGTGCCCTCTGGAACTCCTGTTATACTATTAATAAACTGTCCTTCATATTGAATCTATGCTCTGCCCCTGGAAACGTTTCAAAAGATTACAGATCCAGGGGCAGCAAGGTGGAGTAGTGGATAAAGCACTGATCCTGGAGTCAGGAGAATCTGAGTCAGAAGGACTTCAGATATTTAATAATTTACCTAGCTGTGTAACCCTGGGCAAGTCACTTAACCTACCATTGCCTTGCAAAAACCAAAAAAAAAAAAAATTAAAGATCCAGAATTGGAAGGAATTCCACAGCTTAAGAGCTGGAGGTGTCTCAAGAGGTCAGGTCTCCAAAAGCTGCACTTTTCAATTTCAACTATATCATTAATATTTTCTTCATCACTTTCTTAAGGTCTACATAAAACAATCAAGTCCAGTTTTAGATAATGTTTGCTGATTTCTGAGGTGTAAATGCTGACATTGAAAATTTAACAATGACCCTCTTGTACAAGCTGTCACCAACACATCCCTAAATATTATATTATTAATCAGTCACTTATAACCAAAATCAGGACCATGAGTTCTGTCTTCTTCTCTAAAACTTGAGGCAAAATTGCAAAAGGGGAGAGATACAGCTACAACTTTCCAAGCCAACTCTATTCAATTAGTTTTTTTTGCTAATTCTCTGGGTTTTCTAAGTAAATCATCATATTGTAAACAAGTCTAGCCATACTTAAAAAGTGACCTTTGACACCAGAGTTGCTACAAAAATGCTGTTCTTGCTGCAAAGATCGATGACTCAATTCTATTCAATATACTGTTCAATATTCAAATGTTCCCATATTCAAAAATTCAAAGTGTTTACAATCTAGAAAAGGAGATAATACTTGCCTAAAGACTTTCAGGACTTTTACTACCAGCTCTTAATTGTTACCTAAGCGTCAATGAGGTGCAATACTGGTCTGAAAGTCAAGAGGTATGGAATCTAATCCCATGCTTGCCATTAATGAGTTAGGTGAACTGGAGCCTCAGTTTCCTCACCTGTAAAATGAGGAAATTGAACTAGGTAATGCTTAAGGTTCAATGTAGCTCTAAAGATATTTAGTTAATCTAGCATATACAAGAATTGCCTCTTAACCTTAACTCAGTTTGGCCAGCATTTATTAAGTAATTACTCTCTGTAAGGTAATGTTCTAGGCACTGGACAAAGATGAGCATCAAAAGGCATAGCTATGCAAACTGAGTAAATACAATATAATTTGAGGAGGAAAAAGCTCTAACAAGCTAGAAAGGTGGGGTAAATTTGGTATAATAAGAAAAGCATGGACTCTGTAGTTAGAAGACCTGGTTTTAAATCCCACCTCTGACACAGACTACCTCACACTTCCTAGCTGTATGACCTTGGGCAAGTAACTCTTTCCCTAAACCTCAGTTTCCTCTTTTTAACATGACTGGGTTGAACTGGATGCCTCTGAGGTCCTTTAAGCTCTAGATGCAGGATCCTTTAGAAAGATATTGCCCTAAAGCATAAAGGACTGGATAAGCAGAGGGGTGGTTGAAGAGAAGGGCATATGGAAATACTAGGAAATGACAGTTAAAAAGGGCCTGACACGGGCAGGGCTTCACCTACTAGACCTTGTTCTGGTTCCCTGGTGACCCCACCCTCACAACTTTATTTCTGCTGATGGTGTCAATGACTTAGCTGGTGCCAAACTTCCCTTTAGTTCCTCTTTCTCTTTCTGCTCCCACATTCTAAGAGTAGCCAAATGCTGCCAATTCTGCCTCCATGGTATCCATCAGAGTAGGCCATTCTTACCACTCACACAGTAATGACCCTAGTCAACCACCATGTTCATCATATTTCCCCTGAAGAGTTAACCTCTTAAATGGTCACCCTTTCTCCAGGTTCCTTCTCTCTATGCCACCTATCACTTAGCTGCCAAAATAATCAATCTCATGCACAACACTAAATTTCTACTCAAAAGTCTTCAATGGCTCCCCACTGTCTTTCCTTCTTTCCTTTCTTTTTTCTTTCAAAATCGAGGTTATATGACTTGCCTAGGGTCACACTGCTAGAAAGTGTCTGAGGTGCCCCATCTGCTATACCACCTAGTTAGCCCCACATGATCTTTTCAAATCCTGCTACAAACTGGCTCCAATCAACGATGCTAGTCTTCATTGATGGACTATCCTCCAGCCTATACTGCCAAGGTCTCTATCATGCCACAGATTTGACGTATGCTCTTCCTTAGTCTGTATTTTAGAAACACGTTTTTTTCCCTTTAAAAGTTCGTGTAGTTTTTCCTGATTCTTCTTCTACCTACCCCCTTTATGCAACAAAAGTGAGACTTCCTCCTGGACTATTCCAGGCCACTAGTCCGCTTCTTGTTCCCTTATTCATATTTGTGCCTTGTGTTACAGGTATTTGTCAACATGCCTCATTTTATCCTAGCGACTCTAAGTCATCTACCACAAACATTGCAGACAGGGAAGACCACTTGCATTTCTTGGTTTCAAAGACTGCTCTGGTCAAAAAAGGCACAGGTCTTTGAGTCAGAGGCCTCTGAATTCCAAAGGTAGCAGTGATCTGCTGCCTGGAGCACATGCAAAAGTTCTCTACTGTCATATGACCTGCCAAAGCTCTGTTGGCAGAACTCTCAAGAACCCAAAGCCACCCACACAGCCCAATAAACACTGGAGTCAGACTTGGTGGAGGTGAAAGTGGGACAGGAGAATCGCTTGATCCCAGATCCTGTGTCTTGTACCCATGTCATTCATCACAGGGCACCCCTGCCTAGGAAGAAGGGCCCAAAGATAGATTTTCCTTCCAGGTAAAATTAAGTCAGATTTACTCCTGTAGTTTCCAGATCTTTCTATGACTTCACAGTGGGTACAGGGTGGGGTACACAGACAAACCAAATAGCAAATCCTTCTGTTCTAACACGTGTACCTAGCAGGAGGAACAGGATCCTCTTGGTATGCCACATCCAACCATCTGACAAACAAGATGGTGGGTATCACTTCTGTTCCAATAGTATGAATTCCATTCTATTACCCACATCTACTAGGAGGAAGAGGAGTCCCCTGATGTACCACATCCTACCAGCTGACAAAGAAAATGGGCATCACTCCTATTCCAACAAAGCAAATTCAAAAGCTTCAAAAGCTTTCCTCTTTCTGTTCCATGTCACAATCATTTCTGGACATTTTCTCTTCCTTGAACCTTCCTCTGTAACAAGGAAAAACCAGTTAAGCAAACCAAGTCAGGAGAGCAACCACACTGACTATGCAATGCTGCATACACATCTTTGCTAAGAGAAAGGATGTGTTTCTACAGTCATTCTCTGGAATGAAAATTGGTTTTTTCAGTTGCTCAGGGTTCATCTTCCTTTACATTACTATATATGCCATGTCCATTATACCAGTTTCTGCTTATTTTACTCTGCATAAATTTCTAGAAATCTTCTGTTTTAATTTTTTTTTTATATTTGTTGTTTCTTGAGGAGCAGCATGGTGGAATGGATAGAGAGTTGGGCCCAGAGTAGGGAATAGTTGAGTTCAAGTCCTGTCTCTGACATCTATTGGTGGTATGACCCAAGGAAAGTCACTTAACTTCTCAATGTTCTAGGCAAGGGGTGAGCAAACTACAAGCCAATGGTCAAATCCAGTCATGAACTAAGAATGGTTTTTACATTTTTAAATAAAATAAATTTTAATTTTTAAATGCAATAAATGTAAAAACCATTCTTAGCTCCAATGCAAAAACTGGTGACAAGTCATAGTTTGCTGGCCTTGCTCTAAGGTAACTAAGAAGAAGTTACAGGAAAGGTACCAACCTTCATTGGTAGAGGTAATTTCAAGTTGAAATCATAGATCCAGCCCCTATCCCATATCAGCCAATCAATAAACATTTATTTAACCAGGCCCTGTGCTAACTGCTGGGAATACAAAGAAAGGGGAAAAAACAGTTCTGCCCTCAAGGAGCCCAGAGTTGAATCAGAGAAACAACATACAAACAAAAAGGCAACTAGGTGGCCCTGCAGTGGATAGAGCACCAAACCTAGAGTTAGGAAGACTCATCTTCCTGAATTCATATCCAGCCTCAGACACTGACTAGCTGTGTGACCCTGGGCAAGTCACTTCACCCTGTTTTGTCTCAGTTTCCTCACTGTAAAATGAACTAGAGAAAGAAATGGCAAATAACTCTGGTATCTTTCTCCCAAAAAAACCTAAATGGGAAAATGAAGAGTCAGACATGACTGAAATGCCTGAACAACATACCAATAACATAGAAAAAAAATACTTTGGGGATAGACTCAGAGGGAAAGTACTAATGTGAAAGGGGACTGGGCAATACTTCCTGCAGATGGGATTTTAGCTGGGACTTGAAAGAATCCAGGGAAGGCAGGAGGCAGAGATAAGGAGGGCGAGCATTACGGTATGGACAGCAGCCAAAGAAAATGCCTGCAATAGGGAGGTGGGAGTGTCCTGTGCAGCAAAGAGGCCAGTGTCACTAGATCCCAGAGTACATTAATGATGAGATCTAAGAAATCTGGCAAAGTAAGGACAGGGGGAAAGTGGTTATGAAGGGCTTCAGATGCAAATAAAGGATTTGATAATGATCCTGGATATGACAGACTCACTGGAGTTCCTTACAGAGGGAGGGGACAGTGACATGCTCAGATCTACATTTTAAGGGAGACTATATTCTGGAAAAACAGGCCAAATAGCATTCTCTGATTTGCAGTCATAGGTCACAATTTGTACAGCAGATACCTAAGCTTAACATGAATGATCACCAATGTGATTTGCAGTTTTAAGCTTTCAAAACAGCTAACGAGCTAAAGCCTGGGACTTACTGATCTAGAATAGGACCAGAGGAAGACCTAGGACCCAAAGAACCTCTGACCTGGCTGTCAGTTCAGTTCTACTGAAGTCAAGAGAGGAATAAGCTTTTTAAGCCCCTTACGCTTCCTAGTATGGGCACTTGATGTCCTGGGCCTTTAGTCAGCAGACCCTGAGAATCTCAAGCCTGGAATGGCAGGCATCTCAGGGCATCGCAGTTGGATGCAAGTGAGAACCCTGGGGGAGCTCTCTCAGGCAAACTAGGCCGGACGGGGGGGGGGGGGAGCCTGAAAAGCCACCTCCTCTCCTGTTCCCCACTAGGAGAGCCTAGCATGGAGAATGCTGCCTGTCAAGCCCAACATATCTATTTCCTGTATCATCTGGGCCCAGGGCCAAGAAGACAAGCCAGGTCTTGCTTAACTCAGATGAGATCTTGGTTAGCCAAGGCCAGGGACTATAGGGGGTTACAGAACTATTTAATGAGCAAAGGGGAAATGAGTCAGTGGGGTATGCCAGAATTAAAGGCACCAATCTAACTGTGTCAAGATCTTTCTTCTTTTTTCAATAAGTTTTATCTGCACAGTTCATTTGGCAGGGAAAACTAATAAGGCTACAAAACCTGATTTCTTGGAAGGAGATTTATAAAAACCTCCCTATTTTAATAAAAATCAAGTCAGTAAGAGGGACCATATAAAATGAATTCAAAGTACCCTAATCATTGTTGAATCTACTAAAGATTGGCTTCTTTTAATTCTTCTTCCATGATCAATTTAAATAGCAGGATTATTTTTTTCCCTAAAAAGATCAAAAAGGGAAAACTATCAAGTATGAAGAAGAATTGCTCTCCTATGAAGTGATCGGGCAAACTGGAAGGGAGAACAGAAGGCAGAAACAACTGTCTCTGCCCACAAAAGCTTTAGGGCAAAGAGGCGACTGAATGGCTGCCATAGAGGGCGGGCCCATATCCACCTGTCTATGTCCTTAAAAGTTTCTGAACCACTGCCAGTTGTTCTGGTTGGTTTCAGGTGCCCTGCATGAATCCTTGAATACTAACTGGCAATTTGACAAAATATTGCCATTTAGAGTTAAAAAGTATAGGGAACAGGAAAGTCCCTGGAGCATGGAATTTCTTTCCATCCATTTAAAAACATCTCTAGGAGTATAGTGGCAGAAAATAAGAGAGGCTCTTAGAATTGACCCCCTGCCCAAACATCACAGGCCAGGGAGGTAGGGGTGTCATTCCATGCCTCTTGAGGATCCTGCCTCCTTGAGTACTTGACAAGGAGGATGAAAGAGGGGGAAAATCTAAAACAAAGCCAAGAACAAAGGCCTGCAGTGAGTATACTCTAAAAAAGCAATGCACCTGAATATGGGTACGTAGGAGAATGGAAGAGTTAGACCTCTGACCAAATTACTGCAGAATTTCCTCCTGGAAAGGTTTGGCTATAAGGGAAGGGGAAGAAGGAAAGTAAAAGTCATCAAGAAAATGGCTAAGTCCTGATGACTGGATAGACACAAAAACAGTGGTTGGGTAAGACATTGAATTCATCCTTTTGGGGGGGGGGGGCGCAAAATTAATCTCAACCATCTCTGATTTTTACTTTCCTTATTCTGTTTACCTAGGTCTTAGGGTTACTAGTTAGCCCTTTGGGCACAACTTATAGGAAGTTTAAGAAAAAAGGTCAAGGGAAAGTCATCATAGCCAGGGACAACAAAGACAACAAAGACACTGGATGTCCCAAGAGAAACGGGTCCTCCCCGGAGACAAGATGCTGGGCATTTCTTCCATGGCATATAGCTGGCGGGCATCAAGGTAAGTCTCTGGAAATACAATCATCCTTGCTGGGGTTACTGGAAGAAGGCAGCTTTGTGTTCTCTGAAAAGGACCCTTTGGGATTTCTATCTACCCTGCTCCATTTTGGGCTTGGCTTCAGATCTGCTATTCAGGGACAGGACATGGACCTCAGCTTCAGAGATGTTCTGGATCCTTTCACACTTTCAGTCTTGGGGAGTTTGCCAGAACCATCAAGATGTTCTCTTCCAGATGGAGAATATCACAAAACCAACTAGATGATTTCAATTACATTAAATTAAAAAGCTTTTGCACAGACAAAACCACCATAACCAAGATCAAAAGAAATGTAGTAAACTGGGAAAAAATCTTTACAACTAATGATTCTGACAAAGGACTCATTTCTAAAATATACGGAGAACTGAGTCATATTTTTTAAAACAAAAAAGCATTCCCCAATTAACAAAAGGTCAAAGGACATGCAAAGGCAATTTACAGATGAGGACATCAAAGCAATTCATAGACATATGAAAAATTGCTCTAAATCATTACTTATTAGAGAAATGCAAATTAAAGCTTCTCTGAGGTACCACCTCACCCCTCTCAGACTGGCCAATATGACCAGAAAGGATAATGATCATTGTTGGAAGGGTTGTGGGAAATCTGGGACACTATTACACTGTTGGTGGAGCTGTGAACTCATCAAACCTTTCTGGAGATAAATTTGGAACTACGCCCAAAGGGCAACAAAAATGAGCATATCCTTTGATCCAGCAATACCACTACTGGGTCTATACCCTGAAGAGATGATGAAAAAGGGTAAAATCATCACTTGTACAAAAATATTTATAGCAGCCCTGTTTGTGGTGGCAAAGAATTAGAAATGAAGTAAATGTCCTTCAATTGGGTAATGGCTTAGCAAACTGTGGTCTATGTATGTCATGGAACACTATTGTTCTATTAGAACCCAGGAGGGATGGGAATTCAGGGAAGCCTGGAGGGATCTGCACGAACTGATGCTGAGTGAGATGAGCAGAACCAGAAAAACACTGTACACCCTAACAGCAACATGGGGGAAATGATCAACTTTGATGGACTCGCTCATTCCATCAGTGCAACAATCAGGGACAATTTGGGGCTCTCTGCAATGGAGTATACTATCTGTATCCAGATAACGAACAGTGGAGTTTGAACAAAGTTCAAGGACTATTCCCTTTAATTTAGGAAAAAAACCTGCTATCTTATTGTCTGATCTTGCTATCTCTTATACTTTATGTTTCTTCCCTAAGGATATGATTTCTCTCTCATCACACTCAATTTGGATCAATGTACAACATGGAAACAAAGTAAAGACTGACAGATTGCTTTCCATGGGGGGGAGGGGTTGGGGGGGAGGGAAGTAAGATGGGGAAAAATTGTAAAACTCAAATAATATCTTTAATAAAAAAAATTAAATTTAAAAAATTTTTTAAAAGAATTAACATCAAAAAAAAGATGTTCTCTTCCAGTTCTCCCAAGGCTTCCCTGGAGAAAATCAGCCCCGGTTCTTGAAAGCTGGGTTTCCTATGTAAATCTACATTCACCACCCTGATCATGGTCTTAAATATTTCTTCACTGAAAAATAACCTGGATAGAGATGCAGAATTCCTGATAAGAGTAACACATTTACGCAGAATTTTCCACATACCAACCTTGGATGGCAAGGAATGCAAGAATTATTAATCCCATTAGAAGGATTGCAAAACTGACTGTCTGGGAGGTACTAAGACTTGACCCCATAGTCAGGGAAGTGTCTCAAGTGGGATTGGAAACCAGGACTCCTGATCTGAGGCCACAGTAGCAACTGCATCTCCCCTGTGTCCCTCCATTGCCTCTCCTCTATGACTCAGTTTTGTCCTCCAGGTCCCCTAAATGAAGAGGTTCCCAAGGCTCTGTCCTTAGCTCTCCTCCCCTTCTCCATGGCAATCTCATGCTCTTCCAGGCTCGTTGATGTTTAAGCTTAGAAGAACCTTCCAGATCATACAGTCTCACTTCTTCATTTTACAGACAAGGAAACTGAAGTGCAGGTCACTAGATCATATATTTGGAGATGAAAGGGACCTTTGACATTGTGTAGCCTCACTCCCTCATTTTACAGGGGGAGGAAACTGAGGAAGAGGGTGAAATCTAGGAATAATCATAGATTTAAAACTGAAAAGAATCTCAGAGATTATCTGGTTAAATCTAACCAGAAAAAAAATTTACAAAAAAGGAAACTCAAACCCAATGGGAGGGTTTTGCTTAACATCACACATAGTTTCACAGATTTAGAGCTAGAACAGACCAAGCCCATCCAGTCTAACCCTGTCATTTATAGTCGAGAAATATGAGGCCCAAAGAGGTTGGGACTTGTACAAAGTCATAACAGTTAAGAATTGACAAAGGTGAGATTTCAACCTATGCTGCCTCTCCTCTTTGCTGCTGTACAATCGAGGCCACAAGGGTGTGTTTACAAGGTTGATTTCCCAGAGAAAGTACTATGTACAAATAGCACAGCAGATAGAGCACTGGGTGTGAAGTTTGTGAATAGACATTATAGGAAGAATGATCAACAATGATCATTATCCTTTCTGGTCATATTGGCCAGTCTGAGAGGGGTGAGGTGGTACCTCAGAGAAGCTTTCATTTGCATTTCTCTAATAATTAATGATTTAGAGCAATTTTTCATATGTCTATGGATTGCTTTGATGTCCTCATCTGTAAATTGCCTTTGCATATCCTTTGACCTCTTTGCTGCTGTACAATCGAGGCCACAAGGGTGTGTTTACAAGGTTGATTTCCCAGAGAAAGTACTATGTACTATGTACAAATAGCACAGCAGCTGAGTTGAAATCCTGCCTCAGATGCTTACTGTGCAACCCTAGGCAAATCACTAAACTTTCTGTGTCTCAGTTGACTTACGTGTAAAATAGGGATAATAATCTATTTGCCAAGGTCACTCTGAAGAGAAAATGAGATAGCATTTACGAAATGCTTTGCCCATCTTAAAGCACTATATAAGTGCAAAGATCAGTTAAGTAGTGCTACAGTAGATAGAACACTGGACCTGGAATCGAGGAAGACTCATTTTCCTGAGTTCAAATCTAGTCTCAGCCACTTCCGAGCTGTGTAATCCTGGGCAGGTCACTTCACCCTGTTTGCCTCAATTTCCTCATCTGTCCAGTGAGCTGGAGAAAGCAATGCCAAGAAAAGCTCAAATGGGGTCATGAAGAGTCAGACATCACTAAAACCACTAAACAACAGGCCCATTCCCCTCAAAATTCCCTTAGATAATCCCTTACAGTTTAGACCTCCTCATTTCCCAATATCTGTTGCTCCACCCCTTCACGCCCACTTTTCCAGGCCCTAGAGCCAGAAACCTCAGGACCCCTTGCACCTTTGTCCTGGTCCACAGCAAGTCTAGTTGGTTCTCCCTGCATGTCTCATCCCTAAGACTCTCATCACTTCTTGTTTAGATTGCGGCAACAGATCTCCAATTGTTCTTCCCTCTGCAGTCTCTTTCCTATTATAGGACTAAATTGGACAGCCAAGGAAGAGGGCAAAGAGTGATGGTGGTAGTGTCAGAAGATCCGACATTTGTTAACTTTGGTAACGCAAAGTCTCTTCTCCCTGGAGGTCCCTTCCAGCTCTAGAGTGAGGATTCTATGATTGACTTTGAGCAAGTCCCTTCCCCTCCCTGGGACTCAAGTTTCTTTCTCTGTGAAATGAACTGAAGAAGGAAGTGGCAAATCACTCTAGTATCAGTGTCAAGAAAACCGCCCTAAAGAGGTCATAAAAAATCAGGCATACTGAAATGACCAGAGGGCTCCTGAGTGGTCTTGGGTAACTCACTTTCCCACCATGAGCCTCCTAGGGTTATACTAGATGACCTCTGAGTTCCCTTCCAAGCCCAAGGTCTTTGTCTCTTTGGCACTACATTACTTCATTGAAATGCCATCTAAACTTCAAAGTACACTTCTGATGGTCTGACTTCTGTGAAGCCCTTCCTGAGCCCCCACCTCATCCTGGGCCATCTTCAGTCATCCTAAGCTCTGTCTTGCCACTGAATTCCAATGACTCTGGAGGAGAGAGTGAGGCTTGTGACTGCACAGCCCTGCCTCACTAAAATTCTAATTCACAAGACATCACTCTCCTGACGTCATTGATCCTCTTGGAGAATGAAGGATGAACAACAACAACAAATCCTGAAGCTCCCAGGTACATCTCTTCCTCACCTGTTATCCCCTGCTAATGGTGCTTGTGTCCCTCTGATGGCACTTAACATATATGACCTCATATATGGTAGTTATTTGTGCAACTGCATGTTGTTTCCTTGTCATCTCTTCTTCCTCATAGATGTTCCCTGGAAACAGCGATGTGTCTCATTTCACCGTTTCCTCTTCCTATTGTACTTATTTGGGGGATTTTGTCATAGCAGATACTCAGTCAATATTTGCTGACTTCAATTCAATGAAAATCAATTCAGCAAACATTTATTCAGCTGTTATTCATGTTCTTCCCAGTTGGAATACTCATCTCACCCAACTTCTACCCACTCCCTTCTGGCTTCATTTTAGTGATAAGGAGATTGTTAGCTCAGAGAGAAGGCACACAGAAGCAAAGGCTCCTGGAAATTAAACTGGAAGGGTCCTTAGAAATTACCCAGTCCAGGGGGCAGCTAGGTGGCGTAATGGATAAAGCACTGGCCTTGGAGTCAGGAGGACCTGGGTTCAAATCTGATCTCAGATACTTAATAATTACCTAGCTGTGTAGCCTTGGGCAAGCCACTTAACCACATTTGCCTTGCAAAAACCTAAAAAAAAGGAAAAAAAGAAATTACCCAGTCCAATTCTTTTGACAGACGAGTAAGCTGAGGTTCAAAGCACAGAAGGAGTTTGTCCTAGGTTGCACACAAGACCCTAGAGCTAGAGCTAGAAGAAACCTCAGAAGTCAGCTAGTCCAACCCCCTTATTTTAAAGAGGAGGAAATTGAGGCCCCAGGAAAAGTAACTTGTTTGAGGTCAAATAAGGAGTGTCTGAGGCAGGATTTGGACTCAGTGCTTCTAGAGTTCAAGTGAAGTCCTTTTGCCCACTACACTTTAGATGGTGGGTTCCCCGTCCTTGGAGGTTTTCAAGCAGAGACTGGCTCCCCAACTGTCATACATGTTGTAATAGAGAAATCCCTTTGGGATTTTTTTAATAAGTTAGTCTTGGCCACAGAGTTCCCTTCCAGTACTTTTTCTTTGAAATTTTATTTATTTTATTCTGAGCATAAGAAATAAAGCAAGCACTTCCATAACATGGTAGAATGGAGGACAAAAAAGATGATTGCACATGAAACCACAAATCTGTATGTGTGACTTGTTATTCCTTCAAAATCCTTATTAGTGTGTGGTCATAAGAATGTGATTCTAAAGGATTGGTCTAGGAAAAAGGCAAGGGGGAGGGCAGCTAGGTAGTTCAGTAGATAGAACACCAGCCCTGGGCTCAGGAGTCCCTGAGTTCAAATCCAGCCTCAGACACATAATAATTACCTAGCTGTGTGACCTTTGGCAAGTCACTTAACCCCACTGCCTTGCAAAAACTAGAAAAAAGGTAATGGAGGAGGATGGGGTGTCCACAGGGGTGAACCCAGTACTATAGCAGATTCCTTTGGGCTTACAGAAAATAATTCAGTATGCATAGGTATTGTTCTTACAATCAAACTGTTGTAGTTTGTCCTTCATTCACAAAGAAGACCATGTCATCAGGGAGGTGATATCTGACAAGTAAGTGATTTGGATTTGGGGGGGGGGGGTCACCAGCCTCACTTTCCCCTCCAGAGTCATCTGGGTCCAGTGGTCAGATATGAATCAGGATGATCCTGGATGCAAATCAGTCAAGGTTAAATGACTTGCCCAAGGCCACACAGTTAGTAAGGCCAAATCTGAACTCAAGCCCTCCTGACTCCAGGGTTGGTGCTCATTGCACTGACCACCAGTTGAGTATGTGTAACTGGGACAATGAACTCCTCTGTCCCATCTAATTTCATTTATTATATCTTGAAATAAAGCTCTCGAAAACCAGGCTTTGATGAGGATTCAAATGGAGCTATTTGACTATGCCTTGAACCCAGATCATTCTAGCTCTCACTGATAGGGCAATAATAGGTCTTAGCCTAAGCCTCACTTGGTCACTGTTTGGGTTTTGAAGGCTTAGATTGAGTGTAAACAGCAATTATTTCTGTTCTGTCCAGAAACCCTGAGGGTTTCAATCTTCCCAGATTGATTTTCTTTTCTTTGCTTTTTTTTCCTTCTTTTGAGTCTGAAAACTAGGCCATCTTTTGCCTGATTTCTTACCTAGCCTTAAATCACTGAATCAATGAATGGGGGTTTCCTCAGACAAACTCAGACCTAGACAAGATCTTAGCTTAAAAAGACCAAGGTGTTCCATTGCATTTGGTGTCAACATCAGTGCTTCTGACCTAAGTCCTGCCACTAGACTCAGCTGACTCTGGAGGAAAGAGTGATAATGACTCTGCCTCGTTTGCAAGTCAAGACATCCCCTCCATGTCATTGGTCCTTTTCCAGCTCAAAGAAGGAACAAGGAACAACAAACAAAAACAAGGGTTGGTTTTTTTTCAGGGAGAGATTGGATTAAATATTCCTCAAGTTCCTTAAACCCTAAAATTCTTTTTGGGGGGGGGATGATTCTGGCATTTTTAAGATTTCTCTGAATTCTACCATGGTATCACCTTTCTTTCTTCTTGTTAAAAGGCACATCTTAAAAACAATACAAAAGTCTTCAAAGTAATGCTTCTTAAAACTAACAACTATCCTCAGTGAACTAAGGTCAAAATCAAAGGCACTTATCAGTCTTTCCCAAGGCAACATCTGCAGGCCTCCTAAAAAGTCTTGCCAGGATATTTCCCTTCCCCAGGGAATCTGCCTTTTCTAGAAGAAAGAAGCTAAAAGTTGGAAACAGACCAAGGATGTGAACACATTCCTGGCTCCATCACTCCTCCTCCAGTGGCCTTTGACTGACTTGAACCTCAAAAATCCTAAGAAGTGTCTCAAGTCAAGGCCTTCAAAGTAATGCACTCATAAGCTTACCTGAAGATGACCACAACACCTGGACAGGGAGGACAGGCAAGGAGGAAGATCTGGAATGGAAAACAAATGGTCTTGAATTAAAACAGGTACAAGAAAATCAAGGTGATTAAAATCAGAATAGAAACAAGTTAGCCTGAAAGCATCTGTACAGGAAGTCTCTGTTAAAAATCTCATATCTATGGGGCGGCTAGGTGGCATAGTGGATAAAGCACCAGCCTTGGAGTCAGGAGTACCTGGGTTCAAATCCGGTCTCAGACACTTAATAATTACCTAGCTGTGTGGCCTTGGGCAAGCCACTTAACCCCATTTGCCTTGCAAAAAAAAAAATCTCATATCCAAAACATAGCACAAGCCACTCATTCTCAGTGAATAAATGGTCAGAGGATAGGAACAGTTAACTCTCAAAGGAAAGAAATCCAACTCTTCAACAGTCATTTGAAAAAAAATACTTCAAATCACAAATGATGAGAGAGATACAAATTAAAACAATCATACCTTTCAGATCATGAAAGGAAATGAAAAATGTTGGTGGAGTAGTGGGAGGACAAGACACTAATGCCCTGATGATGGCATTGTGAAATAGTCTTGGGAAGTAACTTGAAATGATGCCCTAAAGTCACTAAATTGTGTTTATACTGATCCAGAAATGCCATTACAGGGTTAATAGACTAAAGAGATAAAAAATTTAAACAAAGGGACTCAGTTTGTACCAAAATATTCACGGCAGCTCTTTTGTTGTAGCAAAGAACTGAAATCAGAGAGCTGTCAATCAAATGGGAAATGGCTGAAAAGACTGGAACGTATGAATGTCATTGGATATTACTATATCCTAAGAACTGATGAAAAGGGCAGATTCAGAAAAACTTGGGAAGACTTGCTGAACTGATGCATAGTGAAGTGAACAGAACTAGAAGAACACTGGATGGATTGGCTACAATATTGTGGAAGAGAACCATGGAGGAGTTCTGAATTCTGATTAATGCAATGACCAAACACATTTCCAGAAGACTGAAGTCGAGACCAGCTTCTCACCACTTAGAAGAGATGACTGTCTACAAAGTATAGAGTGAGAAATATATTTGTAGAGACATCCAATGTGTTGACTTTTTTCTTTTCTTTCTTTTTTTTTTTGCTTGATTAAAGACATTCATGACAGGGGAAGGGCTTTGATTTGTGACTTTGTGAGTGGTGACATCAATACAGAACAAAGAAGATAAGAAAGTTAATGAGACATTTTGCTTGTTTTTTTTTTTTTTTTTGCAAAGCAATGGGGTTAAGTAACTTGCTCAAGATCACAAAGCTAAGTAAGTATTAAGTGTCTGAGATCACATTTGAACTCAGGTCCTCCTAACTCCAGGGCTGGTGCTCTATCTACTGTGTCATCTAGCTGTCCCTTAAAAATCATTTAAAAAGAAAAAAAGAATTTAAATATTATTATTGAAAGAATAGGTGGCTTAACCTGGAATGATCTGCATAAACTGATGCTGAGCGAGATGAGCAGAACCAGAAGAACATTGTATATCCTAATGGCAACATGGGGTTGATGATCTTTTTTTTTCTTTTTTTCCTTTTTTTTCTTTTTTTAGTTTTTGCAAGGCAAATGGGGTTAAGTGGTTTGCCCAAGGCCACACAGCTATGTAATTGAGCATCTGAGGCCAGATTTGAACTCAGGCACTCCTGACTCCAGGGCAGGTGCTCTATCCACTGTCCCACCTAGCAGCCCCTCCACTGCACCACCTAGCTGCCCCAATGATCAATCTTAATGGACTTGCTCATTCCATCAATGCAACAATCAGGTACAATTTGGGGGTATCTGTGATTGAGAATACCATCTGTATCCGGAGAATGAATTGTGGAGTTTGAACAAAGACCAAAGACTATTACCTTTAATTTAAAAAAAAAAGTTATCGTATTATGTAATTTTGCTCTCTCTTATACTTTATTTTTTTTCCTTAAGGATATGATTTCTCTCTCATCACATTCAACTTAGATCAATGTATACTGTGGAAACAGAAGAGCTAAAAGGTTGAACACCCATGTAGGGGTTCTTGTAGGATCATAGCATTTGGAAGGGGATTGACTTCTGTGGGGAGTGGGGGGAGGGAAGCTAGATTGGGGGAAAATTGTAAAATTCAAAATAAATAAATAATTTTTTAAAAAAAGAAAGAATATATGGCTTAATAAGCTTGGAGAAATTGTCTTGGGCCGTCTCAACATTAGGGCAAGACAAGATGTTTCTGTGTAATTAGAAAAGAATACGGATTGCATGCAGCATCACATCCACTCCTGGGGAAGTAGTAGAAGGTAGGAGAGGTGAGATTGGAGTTCTAAAAAATCCCTCAGTCTCTCCTCTTCATCTGCTTATTTACTTGGTCCTTAACCGCCTAGATAAATTTTTCCTATCAGGAGTCAAGATGACTTATCTCCCGAGTTCAAATCCAGTCTCTGACATTTCCTAGCTATGTGACCCTGGGCAGGTCACTTTACCCTCTTTGGCTCAGTTTTCTCATCTGTAAAGTGAACTAGAGAAGGAAATGACAAACCATTCCGATATCTTTGCTAAGAAAAACCCAAATTGAGGCCATGAAGAGTTAGAAACAACTGAAAAAAATGGCTGAACAATAACATCGCTACTGCAGACCTAATGTTGCAGATACCAGGGTGTTCTGGTATATGGCATGCCAGAATTAGGGTTAGGAGGACTTGAGTTCAAATCCTATCTTAGACAGCCTTATTAGCTGTGTAACTGAATGAGATAGGAAACAAAGTTCTTTATGAACCTCAGAGCATTGTAGAAATGTTGCTGTTGCTATCTCTGAGTAGAAGGCCTGGGCTTTGGATATATCCTGGCAAGATCCAGGAGCTATTGGACACAGATACTAGTGACTAAGGCTCTGACTGAGCTGCTGGAGGTCACAGAAACTCAGCAGGACTGAGGCCTAGGAATGGCTTTTTAATCCCTTTGTATATACATTAAACTATAGTGTGTAACAGAAAAGTTCTTGAGGAAAAATCCTTTGAAATCAGTCTACTGTCCCAACAGACTGGGGCTGGATATTCTTGTCTGTGGATCATGTTGTGCTGACTGTATCAGAAGATGACAAGGCCTCCTCAATGAGATCCACAAGCACCCAGGGGAGAAGGGCAGAGTCACTGATACAAGCAAAGGCGGCAGGGATGCAGTTGGTTGAGCAGTCTACTTGTTAGTCCATCAGATCTGAAACAGGGCCCAGAGAGGAATAATGAACTAGGCCCAGTACTGAATAAGAAGGAAAGAAGAATTTATTTAGCATAAGCACTATACAAATGGCATCTCATTTGAGCCTCACAACAACACTGTTTTGTAGTTAGAGAAACTAGGGCAAATAGAGGTTTAGTGACTTGCCTTTGATCACACAGTCAGTAAGTATCTGAGACTGGATTTGAACTCAGGTCTTCCTGGGACACTTTAGGCTATCTCCCGAAAGGAAGCCTGAATTAAATCATTAAATCAAAGTTGAGGGTATCCCAAAGGGCAAAAGGGAGGTGCATTGTAAATGTAAGTGCATCAACATTGAGAAGTTACATGCCATAATCAACATTTGAGAGATATGGATGAGGGGGTGGGAGACAGTTCAGGCCTATAATTTTATTGGTATATGAAATTCCATTGATGAAAAATACTCTTATAATACAAAGAATAGTATAGGGGACGAGTACTGCTTCTGAAGTCTGATGACTGGGTTCAAATCTTGTCTGTTACTTACAAACTGTGAGACCTTGAGCAAGTCATCTAACTGCTCTGGCCCCAATTTCCTCCTCTGTAAAATAAGGAGACTGAAGTAGCTGGTCCCTGAGAGCCCTTCCAGCTCTAGAGTTCTGACTCTGTAAGTAACCTTGGGCAAGTCACTTTTTCTTCCTGGGCCAAAGTTTCTTCCTCGATAAAATGAGAGGGTTTCTGAGTCCCCTTCCAAATGCAATGATCCTACAGGAACCCCTACAAGGGCGTTCAACCTTTTAGCTCTTCTGGGCTGCATCACCCAACAAAAACTTGTCAAGGGTCACATATAGAATTTAAAATTTATTTATGACTATCAAGTAATCCATATTACCAATGAGTACAATAATAATATGTAATAATGTTGCATGCATGAGTCTTGAGGGCCTCATGTGCCAGTTGCAGACATGAGCTAAGAGAACTGACTAATACAATGCATAAAGTGATAGGCGTAACAGGAAGAAAGAGCCAAGTTCAGGCCTTTACGAGGTATGTTATTTAAGCTCTCTCAGCCTCCATTTCCTAATTTATAGGATTATGAAGATCAAATGAGGTAATAGATAGAAACTGGAGGGTACTTTGCAAGCTGGAGGATACTATAAACATTAGTTTTTATTATCATTATAAACAAATTCAAATCTGAGTTGCTTAGAGCTCTAAAAAGTTAAGTCACTCAACCAGTCTGAGTTGAAGGCAGGACTAGAAAACCTCAGGTCTTGCTAATTCTGAGACCAGCTCTCTATCTACTTTGCAAGCTACTTTGGTAGCATAAAAAGCATACTTCTAGGATATGTCAATCATTCCAGGATAAGGATCAGTCATCCAGCAAAAGCAAGGGAGATATAACCATCATGAAAAGTAATTTGGAATTATGTCAACAAAGCATGACTATCCTTTGATCCAGAGATTTTACAGCTAGGCATATGCCCAAAGAGGCAACTGACAAAAAAAAGTAAGCGCTCATGACACTGAAATATTTATAACAGCACTTTTTGTGGCAGCAAAGAATTGGAAACAAAGTGATAGATGCCCATCGATTGGAAAATGGCTAAACAGATTGTGGACTGTCAAAGGAAGATGACTGTATTATAAGAAATGATGGGGGCAGCTAGGTGGTACAGTAGATAGAGC
The DNA here is from genome assembly GCF_037893015.1 of Macrotis lagotis. Lineage (NCBI taxonomy): Eukaryota > Metazoa > Chordata > Mammalia > Peramelemorphia > Peramelidae > Macrotis > Macrotis lagotis. The sequence goes on from NC_133666.1 coordinate 10,253,589, forward strand.
ACTGGCCCTGGAGTCAGGAGGACCTGAGTTCAAATCCGACCTCAGACACTTAATAATTACCTAGCTGTGTGACCTTGGGCAAGTCACTTAACCCCATAAAAATGATGAATTGATAAATACAGACAAACCTGTAAAGAGCTACATTAATTGAGATGCAGAATGAAAACAGTAGATCTAAGAAAACATTTAGCAACAATGACTGCAACAATGGGAATGGGAAAGGACTACCACAGCAAATCAACTGAAATTGAAGATTGTCAAATTATAAAGAATAAACTTGGGGCAGCTAGGTGGCGTAGTGGATAAAGCACAGGCCTTGGAGTCAGGAGTACCTGGGTTCAAATCCGGTCTCACTTAATAATTACCTAGCTGTGTGGCCTTGGGCAAGCCATTTAACCCCATTTGCCTTGCGAAAACCTAAAAAAAAAAAAGAATAAACTTGACCCCAAAAGGAATAATATAAGAAAACATCCCCTCTCTGCTTCTTTGCAGAGGTGGGGGGTCCATAGGTGTGGGACATCACATATAATGCTGGATTTTTCCCCCCATTTATTGATCATTTCTTGCTTATTATGGATACAAATGTAAAGCCTATATCAGATTGCCTTCCCTTGGGGGGGGGAGGAGGTAGGGAAGGGAAGGAGGGAGATAAAAAATTGTAAAACTCAAAACCTTGCAAAAAAAATGATTGGTAGAAACTACCATCATATGCAATTGGGAAACAAATAAAATACTTATATAATAATAATAAAAAAAATAACTGGAAGAGAACCAGAGAAAGGGAACCTGAATGGAAGGTGTTTGTGGGTGTTAACATGGGACAAAAGACCAGAAGCTAGTAGTGTAATCCTGAACAAGTCACTTCTTCACTCAGTTTCCTCATTTGTAAAATGAGGGGTTCAGACCCAATGCTGCCTCCCAGATCCAAGTGCAGGATCCTGTGATCTTAGATCAAAGATCAAGTGGACAGTCTGGAACAGAACAAGCTCACAACAGATATCTACTAAATAAATGAATGAATTCAACAAACCTTTACTTAATGATCATTGTTGAACTCCATTAATGCTATTAATGCTCATTAATGCTATCTCTTCCCCCTAAATTATTTACTTCTTTGGACCTCTTTTCCCCACCCAAAACTATGAAGTTCCTTAAGGTATGGAGACATAATCAGGAGTTGAATCCTGACTTCAGAAACTCACTAGTTGTATGACCTTGGACAAGAGATTTACCCACTACCTACAGTTTCCTCATCTGCAAAATGGAAGGGAATGGGAAGGAGAGAAAGAAATCGACTGTAAAGAATACTACCATTAAGGGCAAGGATATATGCCCTCTAATGCAAAATACCAGTCTTCTTACTGTCTAATACATTGCTCCCAGGTCACTATTTCCCTATAGTCCTTGTTTCTCTTTATTAGAATGTAAGCTCCTTTGGCGTGGGAGCAGTATTATTTACTTTATTTGTGGCTGCCAATGCTTAGTATTGTCTGTGGTACACTGTAAGTGGGGTCAGTTAGGTGGCAACATAGTGCATAGAATGTTGGGCCTAAAGTCAGAAAGGCCTGAGTTCAAATCTAGCCTCAGACAATGACAAGCTGTGTGACCATGGGCAAGTCACTTCACCCTGTTTGCCTCAGTTTTCTCATCTATAAAATGAACTGGAGAAGAAAATGGCAAGCCACTCCAGTATCTCTGCCAAGAAAACCCCAAATGGGGTCACGAAGAGTTGGACAAAACTGAAACGACCGAAGAACATCGATACCACGAATGCCTTTTCTTTCAGTCCTGTCCAACACTTCACGACCCCATGAATAATAGCACGACCTCCTCAGTTGCCGTGTCTTTCCACAAATTATCTTGATTTATTTTTTAACTATATTGTATTTTTATATATGCCGTCTCCTGAATGTAAGCTATCTGGGGGCAAGGATTGTTTTATTTTTATCTTTTATTCCAGCACCTATTATAGTATTTGGCACATAAGAAGAGAAAGAGTGGACTTGTCATTTCATTTGTACAAGGAGCTACTTGAAAAACTTCTTCTATTAATGGGGTGAGGAACCAAGATCTTCCTGGCTACAAGGCCCATCCTTTATTCCCTATGCCATCCAGCTCTAACACAGAGTAGGTGCATGGGGAGGTGGGATAGGTAGGTGGCATTGCAGCGGATAAAGTATTGGTCCTGGAATCAGGAGAATCTGAATTCAAATACAGTTTCAGACACTAGTTATGTGACCTGGACAGGTCACTTCATCCAATGCCTGCAAAAAAAAAAAAAAATGAAAGTAAAGATGACTGGGGGGCAGGTGGAGTCATATACTTAAAGGCTTCAGAGTTAAGTGCTTTGTAAAACACCCAGGTCACACAGTCTGTGCTTGGACTTAGTAAACACCTCTGAGGTGATAACTAGACAATTCTGGAAATGTGAGTTCCAAAAAATACACATCCAAGTATCTTCTACTTTTCTACAAGATTCCGGAAAGATTTCTCTGAAGCCTCACAACTGTCTGAAAACACTGCCACAGGCCAGAGACAGAGTCCTTTGATAGAAGAAAGGTTCTCTCTCTTGTTTATTGGCCTCAGCAGTGGACCTACATCCTCTTTTCCAATCATCATTGTCACTGAGACTATGAGCACACTTGCCCAAGGCTACCCTGTAGGAGCTTGAAAGCAGTTACTTCATCTCTCTAAAGCCTCACTGGACAGGCGGCAGCACACAGAGCTAGCCTCAAAGTCACTATTTTTAAAAAGTCTTCCTTGGTCCAGTCTGCTGACAAAAGACTAAGAAGTCTGTAACCAAGACAACGGGAAAGAGGCCCAAGAGAGGGACCTTCTGTGATGAGAAACCAAAGGGAACATGAGTCTGACAGATGCCTTACCCAGAAAGAAGAAAAACTCCATAAGGAGGGAAAGCAAGGCAAGACAAGGCAAGGGAAAAGAAGGAAAGGAAAGGAGCAGAATAATTTCCATTATGCTCATTCAAAATATTCCACATGCTATACCTCCAAAAGTGCATCCTCAGGGAATTTCTCCAGGCTTAAAGTCACTTAGAATTCTTATTCCCAAACAAAATAAAGGATTAAGCATCTGACTGTATCTTACCACATCCAATTATGCCAATAAAACTACAAGACAAAATTTCTGCTTTGGAAGATACCACAGATCTTTTTTTGCTCCAGGCCCTCTTTGGATTTGACTGAAATAAGAACCAAGAATTGAGAGAAGGAAGAAAACAATCAATGATTATGGTATTTTTAAGAAATATTCTTCCATATCTGGGCTCCAACCTTAGGGCTCAGGGTCTTGCTCTACACCAGACACATCCGAGGAGGATAAAGCAGTGGGGGTGGGTGGGGAAACCTTGTGTTTGGAATTAGAGGCCTTAGGTTTCAATCCTACCTGTATGACTAAGTAAGATACATCCCCTCTGTGGGCTTCAGTTTCCTTTTTTATAAAAGGAGGGGGTTGGACTAGAGGGCCTTCGAGGGCTCCTGCAGCTCTCAATTCCATGAAAAGTCCAAATATGCTACAAACATTGAAAGTATATAAGTATCAGGTTGGGGGGGGAGCAAGTGGGAAGAGTGGGAAACATTGCATCAGATGGGGTGATTCATGTATACAAACGTCAAAAGGACATTCAACTCAAGAAGCTAAAATTAGGCAAATTGCAATGAGGCATGAAGTGGAGGAAATTCTCAGATAGTCAGCTGGAGCTATGATCTCACTAGTCTGGAAATTCCCTCCAGTGATGCAAATTGTGACCCATCCTGGGTGACTCTTGTCCGAAGTCTTCCAGAAGTACAGGATGAGGAAGCACTCAAACCACTGGTCACTTTCCTTTCTCCTGATATTGCAAAGATGCCAACAGGGTTTCCAGCTAGTTCACTGTCTCTTCCTACCATCCATTTCTCTGATGACATCCTTCTAATCCTTATATTCTTTGAAGTTCTTTATTTATCAAATGCTGCAGCCTACTCGAACTCATCACGCACATCTCCACTGCCAATTGTGTGATAAGTGTATTTATTCTTCAGAAAATATAGTATTTCCTGGCTAATAGCCTTAGGACATTATTAACAGACTATTGCTATTAAGAAAAGATGAGCCTTTGTTTCCAGGAGAAATTTGGGGTTCTGAAGTGTGCTGGGTAAAAGCCTTTTCCCTGTTTAATTCTGTGCCCAATTTAGTTTTCCTCTGTACTCTCTGTCCCAAATCTACAGACGGATGGAGAAGCTAAGCAATCCAAAGCATTAAGCCAATAGAGCTTTATTGCCCTCTTGGTTTTTCCTTTTTTTGGTGTCCAGACCTGTGATTTCATTGGTGTAGAAAAGATCCATTACGGAAATTGCATACATTGGCATAGTTCATGAGCTGGGGATTTCAGGGACCTGAGCAATTTTCTTGACTGGATCAAGAAGAAATCCAACCTTACAAAAATGGCTTCTTGTATGTTTGCAAGACATAGAACACAACAGCCTCCAAAAACTGAAAAATAAATACCCCACAGAGAAGATGGTGGGTGCGGGCAGGCTACTACGTAAGACCAATGAAGAACGGCAAATAGGGATAGAGATTTTAAAAAAAGACTTCACAGAAATGGATGTGAGGAGAAGAACATAGGCTGGTCACCTGGTGAAGGCAATACAGGAAGAGGGCTGGGTAGAAAGCAAGGAAGGCCTTGGCCTGGCAGGTCTATCAAGCATCAGACAAGCCTATGGTAAAAGGGAAAAAACAAAAGCCGAGGCCAGTTAATAAGGTACACCGAGTCAGGTGATTGTCAGACACAGATAGAGAATGTGAATCCAAGAGTCTCCCTGGATCTGTGCTAAACTCTCCTCCAAACAGACTATAAGAATGGAAGGATGAGTGAAGAAATTCATCATTCAAACTATGACTTTGGAACAGCTCTTTTGTCCAAGGGACAGGCCAGCAATTTCATGGCTATGGGGAACTTCCTCTCCCAATGAAGACTGGGCACCTGCTCTGCAACTTGTAATCTTAGAATGTCGTCTAGAGCCCTGAAAGATTAAGTAACCTACCCAGGGTCAAACAGCTAGCATGTGTCGAAGTGAAACTTGAACTCAGGTCTTCCTGATTCCAAGGTCAGCTTCTTGCTGCCTCTCAAACCTTGGTGCATTATGATCCTTTCAGTCACCTTAACCACAGGGGAAAATAATAGCCTGAATCTCAGGGTCCTACTAATAGTCTAAATGACAGTCAGGGTCATAAACAATGATTTGCCATAAACAAAAATTTGCCAGGTGGTTAAATCCCAAATACCAGCTCAAGAGTGTGCTAGTTGGGGAATGGCTGTTATCTTTTGGGCCTAGGAGAAGGGTACGTGTTTTGGCCTATAAACAATGATGATGAAGGATTTAGGGTTAACTTCTCGGAGATGAAAGATCGGTCACCTAATCTGTTTTTCTGTTCTACTCAAGATGATCTGCAGTGGATAGTGCACCAGGTCTAGAGTAAGAAAGACTTGTCTTCCTGAGTTCAAATCCAGTCTCAGATTACTAGCTGTGTGACCCTGGACAGGTCAATTTACCATGTCTACCTCAGTTTCCTCTTCTGTAAAATGACCTGGAGAAAAGAAATAACAAATTACTCCAGTATCTCTGCCAAAAAAAAACAAATGGGGTCACGAAGAATAAGACAAGATTTAAATGACTGAATGGCAACAATGCATTATGGTGCCCCCAGGGACCTATACTTTCTGTAGGCAGCTAGGGAAAGGTTTTAAAAGGCCGGGCTGAGGATTTTTGAGTGGGGGTGAGAATGGCATCGATAGATATGTTTTAGGAATATCAACTTGGCAGCTGGGTTCATTGCTTTGTTTTTTTTTTAGGTTTTTGCAAGGCAAATGGGGTTAAGTGGCTTGCCCAAGGCCACACAGCTAGGTAATTATTAAGTGTCTGAGTCCGGATTTGAACTCAGGTACTCCTGACTCCAGGGCCGTGCTCTATCCACTGCACCACCTAGCTGCCCCTGGGTTCATTGCTAAGGGTCATATTTGAAGGAGTATTTTGATAAAGAAGAGAGTGTTGATGGATGGATGAAGGGAGCAAAGGGCCTCAAGTTCCGTATAAATGAGTTAATGGAGCTGGAGAGGATGAGGCTGCAGAAGGGAAGACCTGGGGAAAAGCACAAATTTAATGGGCTGTCCCGAGGAAGAGGGATGAAATGTAAATGGGCAGATGCTGTGAAGAAGCAAATTGAGATATGATGTGAGAAAAAATTTCTAATAACTTAGAGTCACCTAAAAGGGAAACGAGGCTTTGGGAGGTGTTGGGTGAGATTTCCCAGAACAGTGGATAGATAGAATACTGGGCCTGGAGGCAGAAAGATCTGAGTTCAAATCTGACCTCCAAGACCAGCTCCATGACCCAGGGTAAGTCATTTAACCTCTGCCTACCTCAGTTTTCTCAGTTGTAAAATGAGGATAACGACATCTACCTCATATGGTTGCTGAGGATCAGATGAGGTAATATTCATAAAAGTGCTTAGCACGTTGCTTGGAGCATAGCAGATACTCCAAAAATGTTAGCTGTCTTCGTCATCATCATTATTATTCCCTCATTGGAGGGGAGCAAAGGCTGGACAGCCACTTTGGGGGATGGTATTTGGGCAGAGACACTTTATCAGGCAGGTGAAGTCCCTCTAACTCTGCCGTTCCGGGAGTCTATGATCAACCTCCAAAGCTGCTTCCTCTCTAGGCAACTGCTGATGAACCTTAGATTGAGACTCTTTCCACAAGCTCTCTAGGGATCCCCCGTGGTGACTTACTAACAGAATTATTCATATGTCCTATGAGGGAAGAGTTCTGGCCAAGTCCTCCCTAGGGTCTGCCAGAGAACCGGTCACAATGAATCAATGTAACAGGAACCTCAGGCTCTAGGATAGGGCTATGGCTGCAAGGCCTCCGTGGAAGGAAGGACTTGGACACAGTCTTCTCCCTCTTTTCCAGGCTGGTACCTTCTTCCTCCCTCTTTCTCTGCTCCATTAGACGGTAAGCTCCTTAGCACTGGGCATACCACCTGATACACAGTAGGTGCTTCAGCAATGTTCACTGGCTATTCCCAAACCCATTGGGCTCCTGTTCTGTCCTTCAGTCTCAGGAACACAGAGGTTGCTGGAAGCAGGGCAGGAAGCACCTTTCCTCTGCTGCAAGACTAATCAGGACTCGACTGTCAAGAGGAAGGGATGAAGGGCAAGCGCTATGGAGAAATGCAAAAGAAAACAGGAGTGGCTCTGTGGTCAGGGAAAAACACCATGCCCCAAGGACAATGAGGGCCTCTGGCAAGGACCAGGAGAGGTATGGGGAAAATGAGGTAGGGGTGTATGTGGTGTATGTGGTGTATATATGTGTGTGTAGAGGGGAGAAGTATATGTGAGTACGTGTGTGCAGGTTAAGTCCCATCTCTGATATGTTGTGTTTGGGAAGAGAAGGGAATAAGCATTTATTAAATGCCTTCTATGTGCCAGGCCCTGTGTTAAGCACTTCACAAATTTTATCTCATTTGATCCTTACAACTCTAAGAGGGAGGTGCTGTTATTATCCTCATTTTACAGTTGAGGAAACTGAGGCAATCAGAGATGAAGTGACTTGCCCAGGGACACACGCAACTAAGAAGTGTCTGAGACTGAATCTGAATTCAGGCCATCCTGTTCCAGGCCTAGCTCTCTAGACATAAGGTTGCAGAAAACTACCTAAGAGTATATAGGTTGTAGAGAAAGAATCAATTTGTTTGAGTTTCTTTATCCAGGAGTTCTCTATAACAAGTCCAGGCTTATCCTCTCACATATGTGAATGCACATGTCTGCACATATGTATACATGTAATATATATGTTCAGTCTTGCCTCTTACACAAATCATCAGTAATTAAATCCCTTATCTGGTCTATGTCTCAGGCCACTCTAGGCCTTCCAGATACAGCCCATGTGTCCATCTGCAGCATCAGACAGTATTTCTACACTGGGAGCTCCTTACTCTAATGAAATCACAGGTCCAGGGGCCAGAAATGGTGCCTGACAAAGAGCTCAACACTGTTGACCAACTGCTGACAACACAAAAGTAAAATGAAAAAGAAAAATACAAAAGTCTAATGATCCTTAATTAATTGAAGATGCCAATGCTGCCTCCTTGAAATCTCTAAGACCTATTTTATTCCTGTGTGAATCAGAAAGGCAGACAACTCTTGTTCCTAGTCCTCAGAGTCTGGACTCCCCCTAGTCCTTAGAGCTTCTGAAATATTTCAGAGCCCTTGGTGCCATGCTGGAAATATAGGTCAAGCACCCAACTGCAGGCTTACTTGGGGCAACTGGGGGGGGGGATGTCGCATAGCTTCTAAGCTGCAGAACTGGCAATCAAACCAAAGCCTTATGAAATCAAATCTGGTCCTTTTCCATAACACACTTATTACAGATCTGAATGCTATTTTGCTTTTAAATTCTCAGATAGGCAGAACCTATAGGGCACTTGGCAGATTCAAGTCAACAAGGAGTGATTAAGCATCTAATCTGCATCAGCCACTGTGTTCCAGAAACTGGCTGCATGGCTAAACTCAAAGCAGTCATTAGGGTTAGATGTCACCTTAGAAGGATGTTTTCAATAGCAAGCTCTAGAGATGTGTCCTTGCTCCTGAACTGTCTATCATTTTTAATAATGACTTGTGGGAAATAGACCTCTGTTATCAAATGGATAGATGATGCAAAGCTAAGGGGCAAGCTAAAACACTGAATGACAAAGTGAAGAAAAATTCCCAAAGACTATAACAGTCTCAAGCTGAATCTAATAAAATGAAATTTCTTTTTTTTGGAAGATGAAATTTCATAAGAAGTGGGCAAGGTCTTATATAAGTTAAAAAATATATATGATGGGGGTGGCTTTGGAGATGTGCCTATCCTATGGTTTGTCTAAAAGGACCAGGGGATTTCGTGAAGTGCAAGCACAACAGGAGCCCTCAAGGTAAAATGGTAGACAAACACAGATGCTTGTGGGATCCCAAGCTATATTAAGAGAAGCACTATATCAGAACTAGAAAAGTGAATGGTACCACTGTAATTCTACCCAAGCCAAACCACATCTGGAGTATGATGGTCAGTTCTAAAAGAAAAATTTTAGGATCATAGGATCACACACTTAGAGCTGGAAAGGAGCTTAGAGGTCATCAAGGTCAGCCTCCTCATTTTACAGATGAGGAAACTGAAGCACAAGGAGGTTAAGGCACTTGACGAGGGTCACACAGCTAGTGAGTGTCTGATGCAGGATTTGAACTCAGGAAGGAGGGTGTCCAGAAGGGCAATCAAGATGGGAAAAGAGACTCAAGATTATGCATATTATGGAGTGGTTGAAAAAACTGAAAAATGTTTAGCTTGAAGAAAAGGAAAGAAAGAAACATACTTGAAAGGGTTTCCTGTCAGACAGAAATTATTCTGTTGGGCCTCATAGAGTAGAACAAGGAGTGATAGGTGGGAGGCACAGGAGGGCAAATATTGATTTTAAGTGCAAGGACTATCTTTCAACCAGCCTGAAGCATCCCAGAGTATAGCCCTGGGATACTCAATCACACAGGAGGCCTTCAAGTAAAGGATAAATAATTTCTTGATATAGTTTAGTTATTTCAGGCATGTCCAACTCTGAGACCCCCAATTGGAGTTATCTTGGCAAAAATACTGAAGTGGTTTGCCATTTCCTTTTCCAGTTCATTTTATAGAAGAGGAAATTGAAGCAAACCAAATTTAGTGACTTGCCCAGGATCACACAGCTAGGAAGTATCTGAGGTCACATTTGAACTCAGGACTTCTTGACTCTGGGGCCAACATTCTACCCACTTCAGTGCTACCTAGCTACCCCAAGGGATGCCTTTTCATTTGCCATAATGTATAGGGGATTTCTAGGTACAGTTTGACAAGAACTTATAGGATTCCTTCCAACTCTGACATCATGGCTTTTGAGGACTCAAAACATAAATTTAACTATATCTTTCTCCAGGGAAGAGGTAAGAAAAGACAAACCTCACACCTGAGAAACAAGCTTTACCTTCTTTCTGCAAATGTCAGAGAGCCAGGAAGAGCTGTGTTCAGGATGTGCAACTGACCAGGAGTTCTGAGTCAGCCCTTCAGTCAGCAAGCATTCTCAAGCGCCTATTCTGGGCCAGGCTCTGAGCTTCAGGGCATGTCTCCACTGGTTTTTTGGGAAGCAAACACCGAGGACATCAACTAAACCCAAAGTACCACCAATGGAAGCATTGCTGAGAAAAGTCAATGTCAGGAGAGTCATCGAGGGGACAAAGAAACAACAACATTGTTCAGGAAATACTAGGGCAGAACCACCCTCCTGACCACAAATGCTGGTGTCAAACATGTCTCCAAAACCAAATACAAAGGAAATTTGGATTGTCCACACCTTTGCCCCCTTTTTGTTAAAGAGAAGACTTGGCTTCTATCTCTGACACTAACCATGGATAAGGTCCTCCTCACTTATACATGTCAGGTTCCTCTCTGGCAAAAGACATTGACCCATGAGCCCTATGGTCTCTTACATTTCTAAATCCTATGTTTCTCTAGGGCAGAGGATGGCAAACTACTTAAACTGGAAAAAAAAACATTCTTAGCTTGGGACCCCATTAGTTTGCTGATCCCTGATCTGAGACAGGCAGCTACGTGGCAATGCACTGGATAGAGACGTAGGCCTGGAGTCAGGAAGACCTGAATTCTACTATAGCCCTAAAACACTTACTAGCTGTGTGACCCTGGGGCAAGTCACTTCACTTCTGATTGCCTCAGTTTCCACAATTGTAAAATGGGGCTAATAATAGCACCTTCCTCACAAGGTTGCTGTGAGGATCAAATGAGATATTTGCCAAAAGCACCTGGCACTACATAAATGTTCTTTTTTTAAAGGTTTTTGCAAGGCAGTGGGGTTAAGTGGCTTGCCCAAGGCCACACAGCTACGTCATTATTAAGTGTCTGAGGCCGGATCTGAACTCAGGTACCCCGCTCCAGGGCCGGTGCTCTATCCACTGTGCCACCTAGCCACTCCTAAATGTTCTTTTTTTAAGGGACAATATGCATAGCATACAAAGGGTGTGGGATGAAAAAAACTGAGAACCAGCATACTATTAAGAGAATTAAATATTATCCCAGACCCCCACCTTTGTATCCCCAATAAATTGAAAAATAGCTCTGGATATAGTGGATTAGCTACTTACCTAGAATAGTAGGGTAAGCAGCCATATGGGCCCCCACTGATTTGACTGCCAGTAAAACTCTGTGGGGGAAGGTAGGCTTTTCTCCAAGGCCCAGTTACAATCCTTGGATTGGGCCCCACAGGAATACTTCCCATTCAGTCTGCTGCTTGCACAAGGCGCCTTATTTATACCAGACAGACCACCCCACATTGGACTAAGGAAAGTAAGTGTATTTGGCAGGAGTGTGGCCTTCTATTCAGGCAGCCATCTGAACAGCCCTCTGCTGGCCCAGCTTAGCTTCTCAGACTTTGCTTGCATGGGTCAGGATCAAAGTCTGCCCAGTTTCAGAACTTGAGACAAGGAGAACGATCAGTTCTCCCAATGAAAAGGCAAATCAAAGAGAATCAGAGACCCAGAACTGGAAAGACCCTCAGGAGTCATCTTAACCAACCCACTCATTTTACATATAAGAAAACTAAGACACAAGGAAAAGAAGACATTTGCTCAAGACTACCAAGGTGATCCGTGGCAGACTCAGAAGCAGAACCTGGATTGAAGATGACGATAGTTTAGATGAGAGATGATGAGGGCCTGCACCCGAACAGCAGCGGTGTCAGAGGAGTGAAAGGGGATATATGAGAAAATGTATGAAGGCAGAATTGTGGAAAGTATAGCACTTGGCAACGGATTAGATATATGGGATGACAGCATATGAGGAGTTAAAGATGGCCCAAAGGTTGGGATCCTGAGTGACTGGGATATTGATGGGGCCTTCAACAACAATGGGGAAGTTAGGAAGAAGGGAGTTTGAGGGTGTGGGAAGGGAGTTAACAAGACCTATTTTGGACAGGTTGAGTTTGAGATGTCTATGGGACATCTACTTTGAGATATCCAAAGGACAGAAGAGAGGTAAGACTGGATAAATAGCTCTGTGAAGTTCATGTGTAGAGACGATGGTTGATCCCAGGAGAGCTGATGTAATAACCAAGTGAAACAGTATAATAAGAAAAGGAATGAGGGCCAGAACAGAGAAGAGGTTCATGAAAAACAATATTGCTAGAGAGCCGGAAGGGCCTCCAGAGGCCAACTAATCCAATCCCCTCATTTTATACATGAAAGAACTGAGATCTGGAGAGGAATGATACTTTGTCCAAAGTAACATGCAGGAGCTAGAGCTTCATGTTAACTTCAGCTTAAACTTCGGGACCCAAGTGGAAGAGTCATCAACCCAAGAAAAGAGAGGGTAAGTGCTGACAATAGAAGTGTAGGTACCTAAGACTCTGGTCTGGGAGTAAGGAAGACCTGGGTTCGCATCCTTCCTTTGACACTTATTAGCTGAGTGAGCCTAGCTAAGTCACAGCAGACTCAGTGGCTTCTAAGGCCCTTCCAGCCCAAGATCCAGCTCAAGAATTACCTTGGGCACAGTGGATAGAGCATTGGCCCTGGAGTCTGGAGGACCTGAGTTCAAATACGACCTCAGACACTTAATAATTACCTAGCTGTGTGACCTTTGGCAAGTCAACTCCACTGCCTTGTAAAAGCAAAAAACAAACAAAAAAAGAATTGCCTTGGGTAATTCAATTCACCTTCTTGGGCCTCAGTTTCCTCCTCCTTCAAATGAGGAAGCTCGGTGTCCCAGTTTGATTCTTGGATCTTTTGATCCTCCATGTTTTCATTCTTTCATTGGCAAGGTATGGGGAAAAGGTCTCTGACTTCTGGATCTGGCTGTATGCCAATACATAGTGGGTCCTTCCCACAGTTTTCCCCCTGGGGTGGAGTTAGAGCTCTGGTGAACAAGTATGATCATGTCATATCCCGAATCAAATACCCTTCCAGACTCCCTATTGACTTCAGACTTAAGTTCCAGTCCTTGGCAAGCAGGGGGCTTGAATAGACAGCTCTAATGGGGGAGGTAGAATGATGCTGCTTGCAAGCACTTTTCTTTAACCTTTTGAAAAACAAGACCAGGAAGCTATCTTTGGAATAAGTCCATATCTCAAGTCTGCACTGTGTGAACAATATTGTATGGGACTCTTGGGAAGAGGATTCGTAGCCGGCACAGGTTAGAGCTCCAAAGAAATGACACAATTTCAGAGGTGAGAGAGATGTCAGTGGTTGTCTGGTCCAAGGTATACCCAACAAAGAATCTCTCATTTACCAAAGTGAGCAAGTGGTATCCAATTAGTTGCTAAATCTTGTATAATTGATCCTTCCACCACATCCTTGTCTCCATTCATCCAGTTATCATCACTCTCTTATGGATTAAGATAATAACCCACTATGTTTCCATCTCCTATTCTCTCCCCTCTCTTCCGCATCCCCCACATTCCACATTGCTACCAAAGTGATTTCCCTAAAACCTGTCCTCATCTCCCAAATCTTTCAAAGAATTACCTCCCTATTACCTCTAAGATCAATACATAGTCATCAGACTGGTATTTAAAATCTTTCACACACTGGCTCCCTACCAGTTCAGTCTTCCTTTCTACCACCTCTCATCAGTCTCCATTCTAGTCAAACTGGACTGCTGACCCAGAGTTTCATCTTCTTCTACCACCATGCCTTTGCCCAAAAGCTCTCCAACTCAAATATTCTCCTTCTTTACCTCTACCTCTTAAAATCCCTAGTGCCCTTCAGAGTATCCCCTCTCACCTCAGGCCTTTCCTGCTTACCCCAATCAGGAGAATTTTTGGAAACTTCTGTGTATTAATTTATCTAGACTTTTTACTTTTTTGTGGACATTGGTATTCTGGATAACAGATGAGCTTCTTCGGTTGAAGAAGAAGCTTATTAAGAGCCTACTATATTCTAGATACTTAGAAATATTATCTCATTTGACTGGCTTTCTAGTCCCAAGGCTAGATATATAAGGGGTGTGTGTGTGTGTGTGTATGAGAGAGAGAGAGAGAGAGAGAGAGAGAGAGAGGTGGATGTGTTTATATATACACAAGTGTACATGTAGATATATACATACCTATTATCCATATCCATATCCAAATCCATATATCTTATATCAGGTACATATATCTTAAATAGCTAACTATTTAAGGTATCTCCATCTCACATGTATATAACAAATGTTTTGGGTTCTTTTTGTTCTTTTTCAAAGAAGACCACAACATAAGGAAGGTGATGTCATGACAAGCACATGAATTGGATTTGAGTGAGGGGGGCTGTGCTAGTCACCAGCCTCACTTTCTCCTCCAGAGTCATCTGGGTCCAGTGGCCAGATATGGATCAGGAAGACTGGAGAAGGCCTTGGATGTGAGGCAGTCAGGATTAAGTGACCTGTCCAAGGTTACACAGTAAGAGTCAAATGTCTGAGGCTGGATTCAAACTCCCATCCTCCTGATTCCAAAGCCTGTGTTCTAACTACTGTGCCACAAATGTTGGTTAAAGGGCAGTCCTGTTGGACTTCCATTAGCTGAGACCTTGTCACCATTCATTTTCTCCATTCTATCTTATGTATTTCTTGTTTGCATATAATTGTTTGCATGTTGTATCTCCCGTTAGATTTTGAGTTCAAGGAGGTGATTCTTCCCTTTCTTTGTACCCTGGGGTTTCGACAATTTCTGGCAAACAGTTGGCACTTAATGTTTATTGACTGACTGATGCATAAGGAAGTCCACAGAACAATATCCGGTCACTACAATGATGTCAGTGGCGGAAACCCCACCATCACCACCACAAAACAACTGAGTCTGACTTCAGGCCAATCGGAATGAGCAACTTGGGCTCCAAAGTTGAGAATGGAGATGGTATCTTCCCCCTCCCCACCACTTTGGAATGCTATATATGGTAACTGAATTAGTTGATGTGTGAGTTAATTCTGCTGAATTGTTGTTACTATTTTATTCTGTATGACAAAGGGTTGTTCTTTGGGAGGAGGGGATGAAAGGGAAAGAAGGAGAAAAAAAGAAAGGAGAGTGAAGGAGAAGAGAGGGGAGAGACTAAGAAAGGTGGATGATCTCCAATTAACAGATAGAAGTTTAAGTGACTTGATGAATGTGCCATCCAGTCTCAGCTTGAAGTTTTCTGGTGACTGTTCCCCCTACACTAGGCAACCTATTATACTGTGTGATGCCTCTTCTTATTAGCATGTTGTCTTTGACACCAAGGAAATTGGAACTTAGACTGCTTGCTCCTCTACCTTTCAGAAGTCTTCTCTTCTCCAGGCAAATCCTCCTCCTCCTCATATGCTCTTCATAAGGCATGAAGTCAAGGGCTTTCTGTCCTAAGTATTATCATCAGTACTTTTGCAAATTGCTTCACAAATATTATCTCATTTCATCTTCACAACATTCTTGCAGGTGTTCTTATTATCCCCATTTTACAGATGAGGAAACTGAGGCAAACAGAAGCCAAGTGACTTGCCTAGGGTTGCACATATAGGAAATGTCTAAGATAGGGCATGAACTTAGGTCTTCCCGACTCCAGACCATGCAGTGTACCCACAGCAGTACCTTGCTGCATAGGTCATTTTCTTCTCTCTGAGGCTCAGTTTCCCCATCTGTAAAAATAAGGGTAATACT
Source organism: Macrotis lagotis (assembly GCF_037893015.1). Classification (NCBI taxonomy): domain Eukaryota; kingdom Metazoa; phylum Chordata; class Mammalia; order Peramelemorphia; family Peramelidae; genus Macrotis; species Macrotis lagotis. The sequence continues at coordinate 10,269,317 of NC_133666.1, forward strand.
ATTTATATCACCTTGGGTTACTGCAAGGAAAGTACTATAGAAATGGGAGCTTTTATGTGATTTTGCTAAACATAGAAACTGGCCCTAGGATCATTGGGATGAGCGATGATTCTCAAGTGTAGAAATTCCTTCTACCACTGCAAGTGGCACCTTTTATGGAACTTTAAGTCTTAGAGAGTTGTCTGGGGCACTGATGGGCACTGACTTGCCCAAAGTCATTCAGTCAGTGTGGGTCAGAGGCTGTGTTTGAACCCAGGTCATCCTATGTTCAATCTATTCATGAAATCACACTGCATATTAAATTAGGTTTTATATGGGATACACATATGTGTCAAATAAAATATATGTGTTTCAATATACATGTGGATATTGATATTTCTATTGTTTTACATTGTGTGATGTTATGCATAAGCATGCATGCTATATACATGCATGAATTTTGTTGCATAATACTATATATCTATATGTCCACATTGTATGTCTATATATATATATATATATATATATATATATATATATATATTTTATACTCACACACTTATGTGTATACAGCTATAAACATATGTGAGGTATACTCATGCGATTTACATGCACACATGTGCTGCTTATACATTCATGCATATGTTCAATGATACTACACCTACATGTTTATGTGTGCATAGCATTGTACACATGTGTTTGTATGCATGCACACAAGTATTTGTGTTGTGTGTATTACACACATGTATTTTAAGTGTCTGTGTACGTGCACTTAAATGCTATATTTAAACATATGCTATCTATACACGTGTGTGTGTGGTAGGGCATTGTAATGATAGTGGGATGAGGGGAATGGGGGATGGCAACAGGACAATGTAGAGAAACAGATCAATATTTTTTAAATCAACTTTCCAACATCAATCAGTCAAGAATCTGTTATTGGCACCAGGAGACCAAATGTGGCCGTTTAGGCCATGAGTTTCTGACCAAAGCAGCCAATGAGCCCCAAATTAACAGCCTTGGCTCCCAGACCTGAACCCAAAAGGCCAATCTGTGTCAGAGCTGGACAGGAGACTGAGCCTTGGCCCAGACAGAGAGCCCAGTGACTGTCCTCTTTTGTTGTCTTGCCAGCTGGAAGGTTATGAAGATATAAATCAGGAAGTTTGTGATATGGTTCGTTGGTATTGTTGAATACCAAAGGGAATTGTTGGGATTCCAGCCTATATACCTAATGCCTTACATGTTGTAAGTGTAAGACACTGAAGGAAGAGACTGTTTTTTGCCTATCTTTCTATTTCCTGTGCTTAGCATGGTAGCACCTGGGGCAAACAACTTCCCCTCTCTGGGTCTCAGTTTTCTCCTCTATAAACTGAAAGGGTGGATTAGATTGCCTCTAGTTCTGGTTGGGGAGATCAAAGTTGCCTTCCTTGAAGAAGGAGGGGGCAGGTGAGCTGAAAGATGCTGGAGAGGTAGGAGATAATGCATCCCAGACAAAAGGAAATCAAGAACCATAGCTGTTAAGTCAGGCTGGGAAAGAATACTCAGGTATGGACTCCTTGAAAGAATGACTTGGACATTGTACACATTAATAGGAATATTGTGAGATGATCAGCTCCGATGGGTGCAGCTCCTTTCAGAAGTTAAGAGAGCCAGAACAATCCTGAGAGACCTGTGGACAATGCCATCCACATCCAGAGGAAAAACTATAAAGTCTGAATGCAGAGCAAAGTATACTATGTTCACTTTTTAAAACTTTTTTTGCTTTTTCTTTCTCATGTTCCCCCCATTAATTCTAATTCTTCTTTCACAACACAATAAATATGGAAATATGCTAAACATGCCTGTGCATGTACAACATGTATCAGATTGTTCCCTGCTATGGGGAGGGAGGTGGGAAAGGAAGGTGGTAGAAAAATATGGAACTCTAGAGCATCCAAAAGGATGAATGTTGAAAATTAATTTTGCATGTAATTGAAAAAAATAAATGAGAGGGGGGAAAAAAGAACTTTTCATGCTTTGAAAAGCATGTGTTATGTAGATGGTAGGGCAGTTTTCATTGACAAATTACTTAGGTAGATTTGAAAGTTGATTTTCCTATTTAGGGAGAAAATGAAATTGCCAACTGGTGGTAGGAAAATCTTCAAATTTCAGAATCTAAAGTGATCCAAAGGACTTCTTTATTTTTTTCCCTTATATGATTTGAGATCATAAAAGCATTCTATATGATCAGAAAGGCATTGATTTAGAACTGATAGGGACCCCAACATCCATCAAAGTCAATTTACAGAGGAGAAAACTGAGGTCCAAAGTCACATAGGAAGTACGAGGCAAGGATAGGATTTGAACACAAGTCCTCTGACACTAGGGCCATTGCTGTTTCCACTAACACTGTAAGTCACTATGCCTAAAGACACATACTTTATCCAGGCTTCTATCTCAGTTTTGTTCCTATCCTCAAATTTGTTGTTGTTATTTAGTTGGTTTTTGGTCATGTCCAACTCATCATGATCCCATTTGGGGCTCTCTTGGCAGGGTTACTGGAGTGGTTAGCCATTAAATAAATGACAAAACTCAGGTCAACAGAGTGAAGTGATTTGCCCAGGATCAAACTACTAGTAAGTATCTGATACCAAATTTTTTTAATTATATTTATTTTTATTTTTGTACAAATGATTTTTTATACATTACTAAAATATTGTTTACCAGTAAACATAATACCCCCACCCCATCCCCAAAAATATAGACCCTCATGAACAATAAAGTAAAGGAAAGAGAAAAAAATTAAAATTAAAATAAAAAAATTAATAAGGGGTGGCTAGGTGGCACAGTGGATAGAGCACTGACCCTGGAGTCAGGAGCACCCGAATTCAAATCCGGCCTCAGACACTCAAGAACCACCCAGCTGTGTGTCCTTGGGCAAGTGACTCAATCCCATCTGCCCTGTAAAACCCTGCCCAAAAAATAATAATAAAATGGGGGGCAGCTAGAAGGCACAGTGGACAGAGCAATAGCCCTGGAGTCTGGAGCACCGGAGCTCAAATCCAGCTCCAAACACCCAACAATCACCCAGCTGTGTGACCCCAGGCAAGTCACACCAACCCCATTGTCCTGCAAAAAACATAAAAAATAAAATAATAACAATAAATAATAAAAAATGTGCTTCAGTCTGTGTTCCAACACCACTAGCTCTGCCGTGGGCGGATCACATTCTTTATGATAAGTCCATCACAAAAGCTACTTCCATATTTTTCCACTGTTGCCATTGCTGATCGCAACTCCCTCTATTCATACTTCCCCACTACCATACACTATATTTTCTCTCTCTCCTTTCACTCTATCCCTCTTCTTAAATGTGCTGTAGGGTAGCTGAGTGGTGCAGCAGACTGATCACCAGCCCTGGGGCCAAGAGGCCCCGAGCCCACCTACCACCCCTAAGGCCCAGCAACCACCCGGTCCTGTGGTCCCAGACAGGCCATCCAATCCCAGCCCCTTACAAGAAGTAAAAAAGAAAATGTATTATATCTGACCACTCTCCCCCATGGTCCACCCTCTGCTCCATCACTCACATCCCCTTCTTCCGCCTGTCCCCCCCTTCTTACTCCAGATGCCTATACCCCATTGAGTATATATGCTGTTTCCTCTCCAAGCCACCTCTGATGAGAGCGAAGATTCCCTCATTCCCCCTCACCTGTCCCCTTCCATATCATTGCAATAGCTCAATGTAATAAAAAAACTTCTATGAAATATCTTAGCCTATTCCACCTCTCCTTTCGCTTACTCCCAGTACATTTCCCTTTTAGCCATTGACTTCATTTTTACAATATATTATAGCTTCAAATTCAGCTCTCTTCTGTGCTTCATCTATAAAAGCTCCTTCTACCTGCTCTATTAAATGAGAAGTTTCTTACGAGTATTATCAGTGTCATTTTTCTATGCAGGAATACATGCAGTTCATCATCATTAAGTCCCTCATATTTTACCCTTCTCCTCCACTCTCTATGCTTCACCTGAGTCCTGTATTTGAAGATCAAGCTTCCTGTTCAGCTCTGGTCATTTTAACAGGAACATTTGAAATTCCCCTGGTTCATTGAAAGTCCATCTTCTTCCCTGAAAGAGGACATTCAGTTTTGCTGGGTAGTTGATTCTTGGTTGCATTCCAAGCTCTTTTGCCTTCCGGAATATTATATTCCAAGCCCTACGAGTCCTTAATGTAGTTGCTGCTAAGTCCTGTGTGATCCTGACTACAGCTCCACGATATTTGAATTGTGTCCTTCTGGCTGCTTGTAATATTTTCTCTTTGACTTGGGAGCTCTGGAACATGGCTATAATATTCCTGGGGGTTGTTTTTTTGGATCTCTTTCTGTTCCGGGAGATTGGTGGATTCTCTCAATTTCTATTTTGCCCTCTACTTCTAGGGTATCAGGGCAATTTTCCTATAGGAATTCTTTAAAAATAAGGTCAAGGCTCTTTTCCTGATCATGACTTTCAGGTATCCCAATAATTTTTAAATCTTCTTTCCTGAATCTGTTTTCCAGATCAGTTGTTTTTTCAATGAGATGTTTCACATTTTCTTCTAATTTTTCATTCTTTTGGTTTTGAAGTATTGTATCCTGATTTGTTGTCAAATCATCAGCCTCCCTCACTTCCATTCTACATCTGAAGGATTTGTTTTCCTCAGAGAGTTTTCTTATCTCTTTTTTTCATCTGGCCAATTCTGCTTTTTAAAGCATTCTTCTCCTCAATAGCTGTTTGAACTGTTTTATCCATTTGACCTATGCTGGTTTTTAACATGTTTTTTCTTCAGCATTTTTTTGGATCTCCTTGACTAAGCTGCTGACATCTTTTTCATGTTTTTTTCCTGCATCTCTCTCATTTCTTTTACCAATTTTTCTTCTGTCTCCCTCACTTTATTTTCAAAATCTTTTGTGAGCTCTGTCATAGCCTGGGCCCAATTTCCATTTTTCTTGCAATCTTTAGGTGCAGGAGCTTGTACTTCCTCACCTTCAGATTGAGTATTTTGATCCTTCTTAAGATCACAGATAATGTATTTCTCAATAGTGTTCCTCTTTTTTCTTTGTTTACTCATTTCCCTATCCTGTGCCTGGTTTTGGGGTGCTTCCTGAGCTTTTGAGTATTATTGGGACACCCCCCACAAGGATCTCAGTGTGTGAGGCTCTGTCTTCCCTCCTGGTCTGTGAATGACCACAAGCGCACCCCTTTGTCACGGGGCTGAGGTGGGAGGGGGGCCTGCTGTTCTATGGGGGGCCTAGACTGTGAACAGGATCTGAATATGGTCAGTATCCCCAGAGTCCTGTTCCAGGGACAGAGGACAGACCTCAAAAGTCTCTCTCCACTCCCCCACCTTTGGTAGACTGAGCATTCAAGGCTCAGTTGCCTGGGGACTCCTGCTTACTGGCTCCATCTGCTTCCATTTCCTGGATCTGGGCTGCTGCAGCCACCCACACTGCTTGCTAAATGCCCTGAGGGCTGGGCTTCATGTGCTTGCTCTGGCAGAGCCCCCCCCCCATCTTCCAAGTTGTGCCCAGTGTTCCCCAGGGTGTAGGCCAGGAAACTGCCCCTTCTGTTGTGAGCCATGGCTCCCAGGCACCCTGGGGCTGCCTCTGGGAGGCTGAAGTTCCTTCACTCTGGCAGGTCGCCCCTCTAACCTGGTGGACTCGAGCCTTTCCACTATTTTCAAGTTACCTTGGGCTGGAGAATTGCCTCACTGGATCTTTCTGTGGGTTCTGTCTCTCGAAAATTTAGTTAGAGTCATTATTTTATGAGTTTCGAAATATTATATAGAGAGAGCACCTAAGAGAGGCTCTTCTGTCGCCACCTTGGCTCTGCCCCTAGAAGCCAAATCTGACCTGTAATTAAATATAATTTTATTTTGCTTCTCCTACAAAAGTTATTATACTCTGCTTTATTACAACATAATTTGACATGTCTCATCATAGTGTGGAAGTGAACTTGAGTTCTAAAAAGGTCACAGGCCATCAAATGCAAGTGACTTCCCTTCCTTGGGCCTTGGTTTCCTCCTCTTTAAGAGTGGTGGGACTAAATGACCACTGTAGGCCCTTCCAATTCAAGATCTCCGGGCTAACCCTAAGCAAGAAGAATAGGAAATGTTCATTCCATTCATTCAATCATTCATCTGTAAAACCTCTACCACTTGTACAAACTCTGTCCAGGCCTGTGCCAGCTGGCAAGGCTTTAGGCCTCTGAAGGAACCAGTTAGGTCCCTCCCCCTAGGTCAGTCCAGTTAAGTTCATTAAAGTTCATTAGCAGAGGAGAGATATTTAATTCTGACCATTCCATTCCAAAGGGGTAGGAGGAGGCATCTGAGAGAGAAGTTTTGACTTTCTATTGGTAAGAATCCCACCAAGGATCATAGAAAGATCACTTCATCTCCCTTAGACTGGGAGTTTCTTGGGAGAAGGGACTGTTTTTTTGTCTTTCTTTTGCTACAGAGATTGGCACAATAACTGATACATAGAAGATACTTAAATGCTTGCTGATTGACTTAACAACAATAACTGTTATTTATATAGCACTTTAAGATTTGTGAAAGTGTTTTACAAACAACTTAGCATTTGGGTCTCAAGAAAAAATATTGAGGCAGCTGCTGTAGGTATTTTTATTCCCATTTAGCAGATGGTAAAACTGAGGTTCAGTGAGCTTGGAGATTTACGTGGCTAATAGGTGTCAGGAGCTAGACAAGAACTGAGGTTTTCCTGATTCCAAGTACGGTATATTTTCTACTACAACTTTCATTTTTGTCTTTATTTGGATCTGGCACATAGAAGACCCTTAATAAATCTCCCCTATAAAAAGGTTTCCTTCTAGAGAATATAAGCCCCTTAAGGATAGAGATTGGTTCATTTCTTTATATTCCCAGCATTTAGGACATTGCCTGGTGCCAACTAGAGTGCTTGAGAAATTCTCTTTGACTAAGTGATGCTATCTCTCCCCAAATTAAATGAGAGTCTTTTAGCACATAGTAAGTAGGTGTTTAATAAACACCAAGCTGCCGCTCAGGGCCTCATTAGACATTTCTGAGACTTCACAATGAACGTAAGGAAACTGACTTTTTTTTCCAGGAGAGGTAGCCTGGGACACGTCTCCTAGGATCCAGGAAGTTTGGGACCCACATGCTATGGAAGGAGGAACCAGGGACTGCATCCAGTATGCAAAAGGGTCTTCCAGTACAGAAGTTTCTAGTACTGTCCAAGAAAGAACGATACTCTTCTTCAGGAGAAATATTTCATTTCCTTCCATTCAATCTAAACCTAGTTGGATGGCTCTTGACTTGAGGCCCCCAAAAGCACTTTACGTGAAAGAAAGTGGATCATTGTCTCTTAGAACTATCAAACATTTCACCCAGTTAAACATGATAACAAATAAATTCCCTGTTTTGCAATATGAATATACATTATTTGATGCTAATTACAATACCCATTTATACCCAAAATGGAAGGTTCAATAGGTCAATGCTCAATTGTTAAATAATCAAAGGATATGAATAGGTAGTTTTCAGATGAAAAAATTAAAGCTATGTACAATCATGTGAAAAAATGCTCTAAATCACTATTGACTAGAAAAATGCAAATTAAAGCAATTCTGAGATACCACCTCACACCTACCAGATTGGCCAATGTGACAGAAAAGGAAAATGATAAATATTGGAGCACTAATGTATTGTTGGTGGAGTTGTGAACTAATCCAACAATTCTGAAAAATAATTTGGAATTATGCCCAAAGGGTAACTAAACCAAATCAAGTATATTGTTTTTATACTATTTCTATAGAACTTTAATAGGGGAGAAACAAGAAAAACTATTTGAACCCTAAATAGGTATTTCTCAGTTTCCTCATCTATCACATGGGAATAAGAATATCTCTGCTAAGATCCCATGAGGAAGATAAGAGGAAATAAGTGCAAAGAATAATCAATACAAAGTATATTGAGAAAAAATTTCAAAGCTATATTTTTTAGTTAACCAGAATGAAAGGATAATGAATTAGTCTTGCTGTGACCACATGAAGATAAGCCACAGTACAAGAAAATTAAATATAATAAAAGACAAAATCAAATGGAACACAATTTAATCTTTTCTTTTTGATGATTCAGAAGCACTGTCCTGGAAACAAAAGAGACAGTAATAGATTTGGTAGTATAGTGGACAGAGAGTCAGTCTGGAGGGAGATCTGAGTTCAAACCCAATCTCAGACTCTGACAAGTTGTTTGACCCTTGGCAAGTCACTTCACCCAGTTTACCTCAGTTTCCTCATCTGTAAAATGAGCTGGAGAAGGACATGGTAAACCACTCCAGTACCTTTGCCAAGAAAACTCCAAATGGGTCATCAAGACTTGGACAAGAATGAAATGACTGACCAAACAACGAGAAAAATCAGCTTCTAGAGTCTCAGGATTATCCTGAACTCCAATTACCACACTACAGAGGAGGAAATTTTGCAGAGAATATTCTCTCCAAAGAGGAGAAAATAAAGGTTTCTGACTGGTAGAGAACAGAAATTACCGATTGGTAGTAGAAAATCATAGGTCTTAAGTATGACATGGCAGAGGTTCTGATTCAGGTTGAACTAGGTGGCTGCTAATATTCCTTCCAAATTAGAAATTGTTAGATCTCATAATCCTGATGAGTCATTAATACTAACAAAGAAGTCAAAATGTATACATGTGGAACAGACTAGATAGCAGAAAGTATCCCATAGTGTCATAAACCAGTATTTGAGAAGCCCAAGAATACAAACTACTGGAAGAAAATATCTGCATCTTAAGTCAGGAAGTCTGCTAGTCTCAGACACTTCCCAGTTGATACCAGCAAGTTACTTGACCTCTGCCTCAATTTCCTCATCTGTAAAATGACAATGATAATAGCACCTATCTCTCAGGAATGTTTTAAGGAACAAATGAGATAACGTTTGAAAAGCACTTCACAAATGATAGTTATCATCAACATTGTTGCTGTTGTTTCACAAGAACTATTAGGAAAAGAAACTGGGTAGAAACTAGGTTTGGACCAACAACTTCCACCATACATAGTAAGTAGCTCCAAATGAATGAAGGAAGTAAATGTAAAGAAATGAAATAAAAATCTTAAAAAAGAGAGTGAATGGGTAGCTGGTTAGCGCAGTGGATAGATAGAGCACCAGTCCTGGAATCAGGAGGAACTGAGTTCAAGTTTGACCTCAGACACTTAATACTTAGCTGTGTGTTCTTGGGCAAATTACTTAATCCCATTGCCTTGCCAAAAAAAGAGAGAGAGTCAGAGAGAGAGAATGGAAAGCAGGGTTTTTGGTTTGGGGATTTTTACCATTACAACTAGGGGTGACCATGAAGATAAAATAATATGCTATAAGACTGACAAGTATAAAAAAAGATCCAAGTTAGAACATTGGACTGAATAAAAAACTAAAAATCTTTCCCTTGAGTTCACAAAATCAACTCTATAAGTACCAGATCACAAGATAATGTTTGTGAAAGCACTAATAGAAGAGCTGTATGAATATCAACTATAGTAATATGAAATATTATACTTTCATGCTGCCATTTTGATTTTATTAGCTGGTTAATTCTTTAAAGTACATAGACAAGACTTCAGGTACTGACTTTAATCCCAATCCAACTGCTCTTCTATGTCTCAGCAATTAAGGTCACTTGTTAATATAAACTGATGTCTCATGAAATTTTAAGTCACATAAGTAAACTACAAAGAACAAAGTCCTAAATTAGAATTTGCAGGGTCTCTAAGGCAATACAACATCCATCTCTACTATCCAATATTATTTCCAGGTCTTAGCTTCTAAAATGTCTCTTTTTCAAAACTCATTTCTTCAATAAGTCTATCTCTGAACTCTCTTAGGCCAGTTACTGTGAAGATAAATGGGGGAATATTTGGGCCCAATGAGTCAACAGGTTCTCAAATACATTCTTTGGTCTGTAACTATTACTTTCTCTCTTACACTTCCAGGATACATCCTGGTCTGTCAAAGGAAAACAAAACAGAAAAGAAATTGAGACATAGGGCTGGAGAAAGGAATGAATGTATTAAAGTGATGAAGTAGTTATTTGTCTTCCAGCTTCAGATAGATATGTATGTGTGTGTGATTGTGTGTGTATAAAAATCTGTGTGTATATACACATATATACACCAACACCCATACAGATTATTGAGTCAGTTCAATAATTCAACACATATAGATTATTGTTGTTGAATTTGTTCAACAGTATCTGACTCTCCGTGACCTCTTTTGAGGTTTTCTTGGCAAAAATATTAGAGTGGTTTGACATTTCCTTCTGTAGCTTATTTGACAGAAGAAAACATTGAGACAGAGAGATGTGACTTGTCCAGGGTCAAAGAGCTAGTAAATATCTGAGACCCATACTTGAACTCATGAAGTTTTTCTGATCTACTTCCCTATCTACTGTACCACTTAGTTTCCCAGGTGGCCCAGTGGACAGGGAATACATACACATGTGGATTTTGGAGGTCACTATTTTGTGTCAACCATGCCTCTTTCTGCTTCCATTCAGTTCAAAATAGGTGCCAATTAGTGCAAATAATGAACTCCACTAACATGGTAGCATTATTTAAATTAGCCCTGCCTATTTCTATTAAGCTAGAACTATTGGTCAAATTTTACCTAATTATAACTTCAAATAGTGTTAATTCTAATATATGTGGTCATTTCAGTACATTCATTATCCACACTAATGTGGGACCTGTTTGCTAAACACTTAATGTGTATAAGATCCTATGCTAGACACTGTAAGGGATATGAAGATAAATAAGACATCTTCCAATACAGTCTACTCTAGCCAGACTTGAATCTGTTCACATAGGCTTTGGTTTGAGGCCACTTTTCTCATTCTCTTTCTCTCTCTCTCTCTCTCTCTCTCTCTCTCTCTGTGTATACACACACAAAATATATATGAATACATATATGTACATATATTATTTCCCAACTTTATATAAACTAGAATCCAAATATAGAGTATGATAAACAGTAAATAGTTATTTTTGCATATACAACAGTTTACACTCATGTTAAATAAATAAATATGAGATGGCTGGGGGACACTGTACAGAAGGGAACACGTGACATGTGGTTATTGCATTTTACAAATTGAATAAAATAACCAGATGTTTTTATAGGCTTGAAATTTCTATCCAGAGAATATGTACAGAATCTATGGAAGCACCTCATTACCTAACATTTCCTAGTTAACAGTGTATGTTTAGCCAAAAATTATTCATAAATATCCAAATGTCTATTTATCCAAGTTCAAGAATTCTTCTCAACTGCTTTGTGAAATACTGCACTGTACTACAGCAGTCTCCCCTTCTTCTAAATCAAATATAAGTCATTTGTTGTCATAGCAATGCTCCTTCCCCTTCAAAACAGTTCCATTTATGTCTACCCAAATTGAGTCATTATCTTCCACCTCCTCTAAAATGACTAAGTCTATTAAGATGCCTTGCTTTTACAGTATCTTTATATGGTGATCCTTTAAAAACCTGCAAATAAGCTATAGGGAAAATTATAAGCAAATGACAGTAATGGGTTCTGCCAGCATTGAGCCTTCTATACTCAACTGAATGGTTTCCTTATTTAAATATACCTAATGGGCTATCTGCACAACAAACCAAAGCAATAAATTGCTCTTATTTTCTATTTTTCTCCTCTCATAGCAAACCAACTCTGTTCCTTTGTACCTTACTGATGCGGACACCGATAAGATCACAGAATTTGAGAAATGGATGGAACCTAGGTAACCACATAGTCCAATTTATATCTCTCTGTAAATATTTCCATCAAGAGATAACTCAGCTTTTGTTTGATAGCCTCCAATGAGAGAGAGCCTATCTCCCAAGATACTTTTTGACAGCTACAATTTGGAAGAAGTTTCTTTCTGATATCATACCAGAATTGGCCTCTCTGCAACATTCCCCTTATTGCTCCCAGTTCTGCCCTCTGGTCCTTCCACATGACAGCTCTTCATAAATTTAAAGGGAACTGTGATGTCCCCATTCTTAGTCTTCTCTTCTCTGGGCTAAGCATGCCAGACTTCTTCAATGAATCCTCACAGGGCACAGAGTCGAGGCCTTTTGCTATTCTGGCTTCGCATCACTGGACATAATGCAGTTTTATTTTTCCTTCCCAAAAGATGACTTTCAGATTGAACAAAATCCCTGCAAGTGGTCTAACCAGACCACAAAGTAGAGTAGGACTACCTCCTTTCTGGTATTAGACTTTGAGGCTCCTAACACAGCCTAAGACCGAATTAGATTTGGGCTTTTCTGGGTTACTTCATCTCGTTTGCCTACTGTACTCTGCAGTCTGCTCAAACTCCCAGATCTTTCTCAGACAAACAACTCTAACCATATGGCCCCCACACTATGCTTGTGAAGCTGATTTGGGGATCAAAGTATAAGGTTTTGTATTTATCCCAGTAAATGTCAGCTTTTTAGATTGAGTCCAAATTTCCAGCCTGCCAACATTTGTTGTCCATTGTATTAGCTCTCCCTTTCAGTTTTGCATTATCTATAAATTTGATAAGCATGCCAGCTCTGCCATTATCCAAGTCATTGATAAAAAGTGTGTACCAGCTGAGAACTGAATACGGCCAGCATGCTGCCATGAGACCTCCTTTCAGGTTGACACTGAACTCTCAGCGATTAATTAATTACCTGGCCATTCAATGAGTGCCAAATCCATCTAACTTTACTATGTCTAGTCTACATCTCCCTATCATGTCCACAAGAATAAGATGACTGAAAACCCTTTAAAAATTTAAAACCGGGGCGGCTAGGTGGCGTAGTGGATAAAGCACCAACCCTGGAGTCAGGAGTACCTGGGTTCAAATCCAGTCTCAGACACTTAATAATTACCTAGCTGCGTGGCCCTGGGCAAGCCACTTAACCCCATTTGCCTTGCAAAAACCTAAAAAAAATTTTAAAACCATACAGAAAATATAAAAATTTCAAGTCTTAAATTTGATTTTAAAAATCAACTCCTTTATTCAAAATCAGCTCAATTACATCTGTAAACATTACCCTGATCCACCAGTCATAGGAAATAAGGTTAGTTTGGCTGACCTGCTCGAGAAAAGAACATGTCATTGGTTTTTTCCCCCTAAATATCCATATCTCTACCTTGCCACTGGATACAGATGGTTACAAAAGAGAAAGTGAGATTGGTCACTTTGCACAGTCCTCCTTCACTTAGATCCAAGCAACTTGCATGTCATGGCATCACCTCTCTGATGGCATGGTCCTCTTCAAGAACAAAGAACAAACAACAGCAGATATTCCTTTAACGATTCATTTTAACATTTGGCCAAGAATCAAAGTCAAGCTCACAGAACTGTTGAAAATTCTATTCTTTCCATTTGTTAAAAAAAAATCAGAACATTTGCCCTCTCTCCCTTTCTCAAGCAATAAAGTCCATAAGTTGCTTTTTTCCCCCATTTGTCTGATCCTGGTGATGCACTAAGGACTTTTACCTCACTACTATCTCAGGTAGCCCTGACAGTCAATTTTACTATCTCCCTTCCAGCCCAATGATTACTATCCTTGACAGTGAAAATAAAAGCAAAATACGAATTCAGTAATTTTGCCTTTTCTCCACTATCTTATCCTCTATTGTTATAGTCCTAGACTTTCTTTGAGTTTTCTTTCTCCAAACAACTAAAATGTTTTTTTGGTTGCCCATATCTTTCTTTGCTACCTCTGCCCACACAGCTCACAGGACCATACCATGCCTTTGTATTCATCCAGTGGCACTTCCTTCAGTACATCATTTTTAAAATTCAAAATTAATCAATGAGTTTCTATGCATTTACCTTGGTATCTTTAAACAATTTTTCATTTTTGTCTCCTTTAGAATTATTTCTCTATGTCTTCAGAATTTCATTCTCAAGAGCATTCTATCCCTCCTCAGTTGAATCCTCCTTATAGAATTTCAATTCACGGGATCTCACCCTTCCTTTCTCTAAAGTCTTTGAAATCTATTCTCCCCAAATTTAGCATCCATGTCAGTTTTCCTAGCTTTCCTCTTTGCCTACTACGAAACTGGTCATTTCCCACCAAGGTTTCCATCATTTCAATCCCAGAAACTAGTTCCTCCTTTGTGGTGAGAATCATATCACAAATAAAATTTTCATTCTATTCATTTTATTTTATTTTATTTATACCAAAATATTTACAGCAGTCCTTGGTTTTTTAAATTTATTTATTTGTTTATTTATTTTTGAATTTTACAATTTTTCCCCCTAATCTCGCTTCCCTCCCCCCACCCCCTGCAGAAGGCAGTCTGTTAGTCTTTAAATTGTTTCTATGCTATACATTGATCTAAGTTGAATGTGATGAGAGAGAAACCATATCCTTAAGGGAAAAAAATATAAGAGAGCAAAATTACATAAGATAACAGACTTTGGTCTTTGTTCAAACTCCACAATTCTTTCTCTGGATACAGATGGTGTTCTCCATCACAGATACCCCAAAATTGTCACTGATTGTTTCACTGATGAAATGAGCAAGTCCATTAAGGTTGATCATCACCCCCATGTTGCTGTTAGGGTGTACAATGTTCTTCTGGTTCTGCTCATCTCACTCAGCATCAGTTCATGTAAATCCTTCCAGGCTTATCTGAATTCCCATCCCTCCTGGTTTCTAATAGAAAAATAGCATTCCATAATGTACATATACCACAATTTGTTCAGCCATCCCCCAATTGAAGGACATTCACTCAATTTCTAATTCTTTGGCACCACAAACAGGACTGCTATGAATACTTTTGTACAAGTGATGTTTTTACCCTTTTTCATCATCTCTTCAGGGTACAGACCCAGTAGTGCTACTGCTGGATCAAAGGGTATGCACATTATTGTTGCCCTTTGGGTATAATTATTCCAAATTGCTCACCAGAAAGTTTGGATGAGTTTACAGCTCCACCAACAATGTATTAGTGTCCCAGATTTCCCACATCCCTTCCAACACTGATCACTGTCCTTTCTAGTCTTATTGACCAGTCTGAGAGGTGTGAGGTGGTACCTCAGAGATGCTTTAATTTGCATTTTAGCAGCCCTTTTTGTGGCAGCAAAGAACTAGAAACAAAGTGGATACTCTTCAGTTGGGTAATAGATAAATAAATTGTGGTATGTGAATGTAATAGTGTTACTATGCCATGAGAAAAGTAATGAAAGTATAAGAGGGCTTTACATAAACTGAGACAAAGTGAACAGTGCAAGGAAAAAATATACACATTGCCACAATAATGTAATTTCCACAACAGTGTAAACAGAAAGATCAGTAACATCAAAGCTGAATGTTGAAAAAATTGTATAGAACAAGATGTGTTCCAAAGATACCTCCTCTGATTCCTTTACAGAGATCAGGGTCCATGTGTATGGGACATTGCATAGAATATTAGAATATTTCAATTTGTTAATAGGATTTGCTGATTTTTTTCTCCTTTCTTTTTTTCTCTTTCAAAAATTCTTTGTTATAAGGGATGACTCTCTAAGAGGTAAAATAGGGGAAGGATGGACAGGAAGATAAAAGTAAGAGATGTAAAAAGATAATAAAAGATAAACTTTTAAAAGTTTCCCCTTTTTGTCACCCCCCTTTTGAAGGATAAAATTTTCATTATGGAATATTAAGAAATTAATATATTTGTACAAATTAATAATTCGTTAATAATTTTAGAAGAGAGTTTTATCAGAGAGATGAATAGATAATTGAAGGCTTTCTTGATACTACACTACTTTTATCCCTACCCTGTGCTGGATCATGATCTATCTCCCAAACTCTTCATCAATAACTGGCTTCTGTCCGGGTGGCCTATAGCAGGGCTGTCCAACATTACTTTTAAAAGTTTTTTTTTAGGTTTTTGCAAGGCAATGGGGTTAAGTGGCTTGCCCAAGGCCACACAGCTAGGTAATCATGAAGTGTCTGAGACCGGATTTGAACCCAGGTCCTCCTGACTCCAGGTCCGGTGCTCTATCCACTGTGCCACCTAACTGGCCCACTTTTAAAAGTTTTTATTGAAACAACAGACAAAATATTTTGATTTGCCATTTTAATGACAGTTCTGTGGTAGCTCGGCTTTGTTTACTAAAACATTTTGTAGACCTCTAGGCGGACTGCATAAAATCGCTTTGTGGGCTACATTTTGGACACCCTGTTCTACAGTAAACTTGGATAACACAATTGTTTCTGTCTCTACTGACTGGCAATCAAGTACTTTATCCCATGTTTCTTAATCTCACAGATGAGAACACTATGGCTCCGACGGCAGCAGTGATTAGCCCAATGATTCCCTAAAAACCTAATAGGGCCAGAATTCAAGCCCAGCTCCTGACTAGGACCAAGGCTCTTTCCATCACATTATAGTTGCCGCTCTATCCCTAGGCAGAGTAGGATACAATTTTGCTGACCTTCACTTCGGACCTCTCATTCATAATAACAAAAGCTCCCATTTTTATAAAAAAAACCCTTTTATTAAAACAACTCTAGGGGCGGCTAGGTGGCGCAGTGGATAGAGCACCGGACCTGGAGTCAGGAGGACCTGGGTTCACATCCGGTCTCAGACACTTCATGATTACCTAGCTGTGTGGCCTTGGGCAAGCCACTTAACCCCATCTGCCTTGCAAAAAACCTAAAAAAAAAAAAAACAACCCTAAAAAGTATTATCATCCCCATGTTTTAGTTTGGATATCTGACTTCATGAGTATTGAGTATTCAATAGGGATTCAATAATTCAATAAGTATTCAATAATTCCCCTGCTTTATTAATGCAGATAAAACAGACAGGTGTTCTGTCTGAGGTCACTATAGAGTGATTTGACCAGGATCCAAAAGTCATTATGTGCCCAAGTGAATAGAGGCCTAGTTAACTCTGAGGCTGGTCACATATCTAATAACCACATTGTCACTAACATGCCCATTTTATAGATGATAAAACTGAGGTTTAAAGAAATGAACAAACTTGTCTTAGGGCCTAGAGCTGGCAAAATTGGGACTCAAAGCCAGGTCTTTTGACTTCAATGTTAGACAAGTCACACTGTTTCTGAACTCAAGTTATTCTCTTCCAAGTGCTGGCTTTGTCCCAGTGTACTGACTTAAGGAGGACAAAACTTCAAAATTCCATTCTTCTCAGAACAAAGAGAACAATACACAAGTCAGGCACAATACTACAAATGAAAGCATTCCTAAAAGATAGATTCAAGTTATATGCAATGTTTAATCTTTGTTTCGGAGACACAGAGATGACCAACCAACTCCTCTTGGTTGAGAGGTGGATTCATATAATTTTTTTTGTTATAAGAGAAGGGTGCTATCACTAGGTGGTGGAGTGGGAAAAGGACTGAACTTTAACTCATTAGATAGGGATTCAGATCCCACCTTTGCCATCTGGGACCCTGGGCAACACATTTCACTTTCCTAAGGCTCAGTTTCCTCCTCTGTAAAATGAGAGAGTTGGCTTAGGAGATCAGTGATGTCCCTTTCATCTCTGATCTAGTATCCTATGTGTGACCCTGGACAAGTCTCTTCCCTCACTGGGTCTCAGTTTCCCACTCTGTAAAATGAAAGAGTTGAATTAGATGGTCTTCAAGGTCCCTTCCAGCTGAGTCAGTCTCCTCTCCCTCTCTGGGCCTCAGCCTCTTCTCAATAAGGGGGGGGGGGGGTTGAATTTGAAGATTCTGAGGCCTCTTTCAGCTCTAGTATAACATAACTGTAGCATAAAAATTAAAGGCACCATCAAGAAAAAGCTTCTTCCAAGCCCTCGAGTGGCAAGAGAAAGGGCATTACTGGCAGGTAAAGGAGAGGACTGACAGAGATAATTGAGGTTGTCTTCATGATTGACTCTCCCCCTCCCCCCCAATCACCACCTCCATCAACATTCCCACAGGCCCTCCAAGATTCTCACCAAAGGAAGCCTCTGCTGGAGTTGAGGGGTGGGGGTGGGGAGAGGAGGAGGTGGGGAAAAGGAGCGGGGGAAGGGAAAAGATTCCCCTTAGAACGTCTCTAAAAAATCCCAGTCAGAATCTCCAGCTCCTCACACTGCTCCTGCCCCTGCCCATGCCCCTGTCCCTACCTTCAGGGCTGCCCAGCACCACATTCACACAGGGAGAGACAGGTTCCAGAGGTAACTCTAATCCCATGAAGAGGTCAAAGAAACCCTTCCAAGGTCAAATCCACACTGGGAATACTTGATACACAAAGCACAGGCACTTTCCCCTTTTATGATACACTGCCTACTCATATCCCTAAGTGCTCAAAGCTTTATCTCTTTCAGGCCCCACGAATGGGCCAGGGCTTCCTTCTAGGTCTGTCTTATTTCTAAGTGCCACAGGAACACACGCCAGTGAGAGATGCTCAAGATTTGGGGGCATCCATCTGTATAGCAAAGTCTTCCTCTCCATGGAAGGGAGAGGAAGAACAACAAACAAGAATGGAGATGATAAGGCTAATGATCAGAACAATTAATGTTTCTATAGGGCTTGGAGGTCTACAGAGCACTTTACAGATCTGTTAACTCATTTGGGTAAAACTCTTACGTGGAATCCAAGACACTCCTCTTGGGGAAGCTCCTCATGGGGGTCCAGACTCCAGAGGGGCCCAACCACTGAACGGTGGATCATCTCAGGCACCCACAGAAGACACACAACTGTCAGGGCATATGGAAATATGGAGAAACAAGGCAGGGTGGGGGTGGAAGCAAGGTAGTGTTGCAGTGGATAGAGCATTGGCCCTAGAGATAGAAAAACCTGAGTTCAAATTCTATCTCAGATACTTAAAATTTACTAGCTATGTGACCTAGAGCAAGTCACTTAATTCTGATTGCCTCCCCCCCAAAAAAGAAAAGAAAACAAAGGGGGACACCCAGGCTGGTTGAAGCTGCACCATGAAAAGGCAGCATGGAGAAAGAGGAGAAAGAAGGCTTGGGTTCAAATCCCATCTGACCCTTAACTATGGATGAGATCTTGTGCGTTGTCCTCCCTGAGACTCAGGTTTCTACTCTTTAAAATGAGGCAGTTGGACTAGCTGGTCTCTTTAGTCCCCCTCAGCTCTAAATAGCTGTTCCTATGATGTGATCAGCCTGACTGGTCCTCTGATCCTGCACTCTTTCTATGTAAATCTCACAGAATCATGTGCCAAGTAGAGAGGTATTCACCTTATTCTGCTTGGTCCTCACCAGAAGCAATAAATAGAAGCTGCAAAGGGACAAATTAAGGTTTGAGGTATGGACAAACTTTTAATAAGTTCTTGTCATTCAATCATTTAGTAGTGTCTGACTAGTGACTCCATTTGGGGTTTTTTAGCAGAGATACTGGAGTTGTTTGTCATTTCTTTCTTCAGCTCATTTTACAGATGGGGAAACTGAGGCAAATAGGGTGAAGTGATTTGCCCAGGGGCACACAGATAGTAAATGTTTGAGGCAGGGTTTGAACTCAGGTCTTCTTGACTCCAGGACAGGCACTCTACCCAGTATAGTGCCACCTAATTGTCCTTTTTATTTTTCCAATTGATATTAAATTTTATTTTTCCAATTACATGTTATAAAAGTTTTTCAGCATTCAACTACATGCATATGAATATTTTTAAGTTACATAATTTACTTCCACCTTCCCTTCCCGCTCCCCTCCCCACAGGGACAAACAGTCAGGTGAATATTGTACATACACATTTGTGTTTAATGTGTTTACAAATTAGTCATTTTCAGTATGAGGAATTAGACTTAAGGGAAAAAGAAAGAAAACCATGAGACAGGAAAGAAATACAGAAGAGAAATTTTTTAAAAGTGAATTTGGTATTCATTCAGATTCTATAGGGATGTTTTGTTTTGTTTTTCTCCCTTTGGATGAGGATAGCATTGTCCATAGCAGGTCTCCTAGGGTTCTCTTAGTTCTCTGAACTGTTGAGAGGAGCTTCATCCATCAAGATTGATTAACTCACAATACTTGGTTCTGCTCCCTTCCTAGCTGTCCTTTTTCAGAAACAGAGTTGCCCTAAAATGAAAACAGAAACTTTGGGGGAAGCAGGCTCTCACTCCTTGAAAATCTTCAAATGGATTCTGTCTGGCACAATATGGGGGGGGGGGGATTTCTTTTATATACAGAGTTGCCTAAATGCCATTGAGGCCTCTTTCAACTCTGATCTCAAGATTTAAAGTGTTAGAGTTCTAATCACAGGGTAGGTGGCTATCTCTAATGGGAGAAGTTTCCTCACTAAGAGAGTTCCTTTTACTAAAGTAATCACAGGTCTTGTCCCCTCCTCCCCACACAAAACAATTCCACAATCCCTTTCTGCTGGAACCCTATTCTCTCTCTCTCTCTCTCTCTCTCTCTCTCTCTCTCTCTCTCTCTCTCTCTGTGTGTGTGTGTGTGTGTGTATGTTACCCAGGCCTTCTTCCTTCCACCTCCCATTACTGACTGTTCAGTCTCTTTCCTTCTTGCTTATTTCATTCTGAATGGAAGGATGAAGCACTTACTCTTGGCTTCCTTCCTCAAAGCTCTCAAACTCTCTGGGTAGAGACCTAGAAGGCAAAAGGGCCCTCCTTCAAAGTTAGAGGAGCATTAGGCCCATTAGATGATGATCTTTCTCTCAAAGGTAAAGGAGATAGAGTCAGAAGAAACTTTCCCTAAGCACTCAGAACTCATACCCCCTCTACAAGCTCATTAGCCACACACCTAGGGCCAACAGAGCAATTAGCACACGAACACACCCTTTCCCTGGACATTTCAACCCTGAACTTACTAACTCCAAGACTGGCTTTAAAGTCAACAACAGTTATCAGACCATGAACTTGAAGGGAGAACCACCTGGTTTCCCCACCAAAGGAAATTTGATTTGTCCAAGAGGAAAAGGAAAAATCCCAGGAATCTGTCTCATAGGGGAAGGGACCAATGGACACTATCACTCAAAGAGGATCAGGCTTGGGGAAGGAGGGAAATGAGAGAAGGGGACAGAGGTAACTGCTGTGGAGGGAGGAGAGTCAACAAAATTTGGCAACTGATTGGGAGAGGTAGCGATACTGAGGACAGAAATAAGGCGACTTTAAGATCCTGAGTCTCAGAGATTGGTGGGTTGATAAAGAGAGGATGGGGAGAGGGAAGAAAGTCAAAAGCAACAGGGAAGTGAGGAGAGAGTGGATGAACAGGAGGCAGTATAGGCTAATGGAAAGAGTACTGGTTCTGGAGGCAGAAAGGCTAGATTCGATCCAATCCCACCTAAGACGTTTCCTATCTGTGCCTTCATTTCCTAAGTCATAAGTCCATCTGTAAAACCAGAGGGCTGAACGAAATGATTTGAGAAACTCTCTGCCTCTGAGACAGTGGGTAGAATACCAGAAGCTGCTTTGAAACCATACTTCTTAGACTGAGCTTAAGCTGGGGGGTTGTAAACTGAAGCATTATCTTGCTTCTTAAACAGCCCTACTGTGGACCAAGGCAAATGGATGCCACAGAGGATTCTGGGGCAAGAGACCCCATTTTCTTTGGAGACCAAATAAATCTACGAAAATTGGGGATCATGACTCATTCTGGGCCTGAGAGATGTGAGCTAAAGATAAGGTTAGATAGCAAGTGTAATTTGCTAGAATAGGATGCAGAAAAGCTATGCCACTAAGGTGCTCTGATGAGGAGGCAACACAATGGAGGGGAGAGGGCAAGGATTTAGTTTGACATACTTGATTCTCTACAGTCAAACTCTTAATATTGTCCCCAGCTAGATGACACTACAATGGATAAAGCACTGGCCCTGGAATCAGGAAGATCTGAGTTCAAATCTGACCTCAGACACTGGACACTTCCTAGCTGTGTGACCTTGAACAAATCATTTAACCCTAATTACCTCACATCCAGGGCCATCTGATGTCATCCTGATTCATATCTGTTCACTGGACCCAGATGACTCTGGAGGAAGAAGTGAGGCTGGTGACTGAGCACTCCCCACTCAAATCCAATTCATGTACTTGTCATGGCATCACCTCCCTGAAGTCATGGCCTTCTTAGAATATGAAGGACAAACAATCACAAACAACTTTATCCCCAAGACATGTGGCCTAATCCATGGGCAACCAAAATGTGATTGGTTTAGAATCAGAGGGCCTGAGTTGGAATCCCAGCTCTTTCTCTTAGCATCTATTGTGACTTTGGACAAATCACACTATCTCTGAGTTTCAGTGTACTCCTCTGTAAAAGGAGAGAATTGAACATGATGACCTCTGAAGGTTTTTTCTGTCTCTAAATCAATGATTCTATATGTGACCTGGACTAAGTCACTCTACTTCTGAAGGAGTTCAGACTGCCTAACTATAAAATGGTGAGGGTGGGAGAACCAGATGGTATTTTGAGGGACCTGATGAACTCTGAGTGCAGATTGAAATGTATTGTTCCTCATGTTCTTTTTCTTTCTCTTACTACTCTACCAAACATGACTAATGTAGAAATATTTTGCATTTAAACAAACAGATCGCTTCAAGTTCTCAGTTTCCTCACATGTAACATAAGGGGGTTAAACAAGATGGTCTTGAGGATCCCTTCAACTTGCCTTCCTGAATTTCTTCCTTCCTTTCTCCCACAGCAAGAGTCTTAGACTGATTTGTGAGTATGTATTGGCTCTAAGTGGTCAATCACATTGTTTCTCTTCACTCTCTGTTAGGGTTGGCAGTAAGGAGGTAGGTAGAGTACATTATCAAGGAAGCTGGGTGCCCAGGAATGGAAAAATGGACAAGCTGCACAAGTTGTGATTGATAAATAAAACAATTACTACACTCCTAGGGAAAGGTAAATATGAAGATTCTAAGAACTATGGGAAGACCTCTGTTAAATAATGCTGCCTACCCAGAGAAGAACCCCAAGGACAAAATGCACATATGCTCCAATGAGCAGCACTTTTCCCCAATTAAAAAGCCAAGTAGAGGAGGAGTCTTTTGGGTCAAAGGGTCCTTGGTCCAGCTCCAAATAGAAAATGATCAAATCACCAAGGTTGATTACAGTAGATCCATTCCAAGGAGGGGCAGGTTCTGTGGGGAGAGAGAAGTTTGGATTCTGACAGGTTTAGGAGTCAGGGGAACATCCAGGTGCAAATGGCCAGCCAGTAAGGCAGGTAGGTGGAGAGAAGATGACCAAGAATCGAGTCAGTAGGGCTGGGTGGGGGCCTACCTGAAATAGCAGGAGATACAGGACAGGAAATAGGGCAGAAGCTGGGAAAGAGGTCTGGAAAGTGTCATAAGAATAACAGTGAGCCTGGCAGAGCATGAGATCATCAGGAGGAGAGGAGAATTTAAGGGTAGAGCCTTGGGAACCCCTTCATTTAGGGGCCTAGAGGATAAAACTGAGTCACAGAGGAGAGGCAATGGAGGGACACAAGGGAAAGGCAGTGCAATATTGTAGCCTCAGATAAAGAGTCCTAGGTTCAAATTTCACTTGAGACACTTCCCGGGCTGAGGGTCAAGTCTTAACATCTCCCAGAGCATCAGTTTCACCATCCTTCTAATGGGGATAATAATTCCTGCATTCCTTGCCACCCAAGGCACATAAATGTGAGTGACTCTTATTACAAATTCAGCATCTCCATTCCATGTTATTTTCTAATCAACACACATTTTTTAGGCACCTACCATGTTTCAGATACTGGGGAAATAGCCAAAACCAGACCATCAGAATTGTTAGTCCATAGTATTACTAATTTCTATTTATACAAAGGCTAACGGTTAAATCCCCAAAGAAACACCAACCTTCATTTTATTCATTAGTGACTCCCTCCCCCCTCTTCTGCTAGGTATTCCAATGAAGGGCCAAATTAGAAAAAAGAAGAAAACTGTTGATAATATTCATTCTATAAATCCTTCCCATCTTTGTGGTAGAAGTGCTGCTTCTTGGAACAAATGCCCTTGGGGTTCTGCTCTGGGTATGCAGCATTATTCCATAATAATGATAATAATGTTTGTCCTTCATTATTGAAGAAGACCACGACATCAGGGAGGTGACACCATGACAAGCACATGAATTGGATTGGAGTGAGGGGAGCTGTGCTAAGTCCCCAGCCTCACTTTCTCCTCCAGAGCCATCTGGGTCCAGTGGCCAGAGATAGCCCTGGATGTAAGGCAATCAGGATTATGTCACTTGCCCAAGATCACACAGCTAGTAACAACAAAGTGTCTGAGGTTGGATTCAAACTCCCATCCTCCTGATTCTAAGGCCAGTGTTCTATCCACTGCACCATTCACCTTTTCTATGAATGTAGTAATAGTCTGTTTCATCCAAATATCACAACTTGTCCAGTTATTGCATTCTTTCATCACTAGGCACCCAGTTTCCTTGATTTACTATTACAGATAGTACTGCTGAAAATCTCTTATTTCAGCTAAATCTTTCCTAGTTTTCAATAACTTCCTCTTAGTATAAACCCAGAAATGGAATCACTGGGTCAGAGAATAGATAGGAACCGTTTTGTCATTTGTCTTGCATAATTTCAATTGTTTTCCATAATGGACAAACCAGTTCACAGCTCTATCAACAGGAATGTCAACATGCCTGCTTTCTCTTGTCTCAATCAACAATGGGTTTTCCCAATCTCTTAACTTGTTTTCTATTTTTGTGGATGTGAGATCTGTTTGACTTTTTATTGCTTTAATTATTAGCTACAGGTTGTATTTCTTCTATTGAGAAACACTGGAAATGGCTCTTGATCTTAAGACTTTGATGAGGGAAATGACTCTTAATCTTAAGAGTTTTGGTCAGCCCCCTGTAGCTTTGGGATATTAGTCATTCATCAGAGATCTGTCACACAGAGTCTATTTTCCCAGGCTCCTTCTTTTTTTCAGCTTGTAGCTGCATTTATTTCAGCTGAGCAAAAAACTTTTCAAAATTTTCTTTTAATCCAACTAGTCTAACTTTGTTCATCTAGTCTTCTCTACTAAAGTCCTAATCGGATATCCATTATAGGAGTGGAGACTCTAAAAAGAAAGAAGAGAGTGTTGTTCTAACCTATCCTTCCAAGCAAAAGGTTTTGAATATTTTTCTGTTCTTTCAGGTCTTCCTTCAATTCTGTGAAAGATGTTTTAAAGCTGTATTTATAAAGTCTGTGAGGGATGATGGCTCCCAGATCCTTAATTGCATTTGAGAAGTTATTTTCAATGATATTTCTTTTTCTCTTCCTAATCTTTTCTTTTCACTCAGAAGGCTAGAGATGGCCCTGGATACAGTGGGAGACCTTGGACTTTTGAGTTAAGGTCTTTAACGGGTCTCAGTTTGACAGAGGCAAAGCCCATTCAGTAATTTAGCTAAGAAAGTGAAGAGGTAAAGAGGTAAAGAATGATCACTTTTACTTAGTCAAAAAAAAGTCAGACTGGGAGGGCAAGACCCACAGGGTTTATCAGTGATTAAGGCAGATAAGAAAGAAATGAAGCAAAGAATAATTTTTTTTGCACAGAAGAAAAAATCAACTTGGGAGTGGAAGACCATCAAGGTTTCTGGGCAAAATAGAAACAACTCCTATTTATATTCCCCAGAGAAATGAAGCAGATGACCTGGCACAGTGCCCCCTCACTCAATTCTAATTCACTTGCAAGTCATGGCATCACCTCCCTGAACTCCTGGTCTTCTTCAAGGAAAAAAGACAACAACAACCATCCTCTCCTCTTTTCACTACACAAGACTTGGACACAACTTATGATCTCAGGACATCCCGACTGTGCCCTTAATGCCTGTGTACCCCTATTGATTCATTAAATAACACTGCAGGCCACTGTCTTGCTCTCCAGTCGCTCCTGGCCTTAGCCAACCAAGATCTCATCTGAGCTAAACAGGCTCTGGCCTGTCATTTTGGCCCTGGGCCCAGTCACTGCAGAAAATAGATATGTCAGTCTTGTCAGGCAGAATTCTCCATGTCTAGGCTGTTTGTCTATTTCCTTCCTAATAGGGAACAGAAGTGTTAAATTTGCATGGTTCACCTAGTCAAGCCTATTTGGCAGAAGAATGTCACTTCAATGGCTCTGGTTGGGGACTGAGGCTCTTGGCTGTGGTCAACTTGCAAGGTCTTTCTATGAGATGTTATGCCATGTCAAATTGAATTTAAGATGCTGAAATGCAGGTGGCTAGTGATGGGAAATAATAGAGAGACCTGAGTTTGCTATCTAGATCTGGCAATCACTTGCACAGACAGACCCAAATCTATGATAAGCTGATGAGATCACAGAGAGGACCAGAACAGAGTTTGATCTTATCAATGAGCTAGCAAAAGTGTGTGAGAGTGCTTGGACAGGCAGGAGGAGCACCAAGACAGAGCAGTGTCACCTTTCCAAAAAGAAAAGGTGGTGAACAGTGTCAAATGCTGTAGAGATAAAGATTCAGAAAGGCATCTATTGACCTCGATGACCAATGAAGCCACTTGCTCTTCTGAAAGGCTCTCTTATTTTTAGAAATCGTTCTGAGGAGATCACTTTTTCCAAACTTACAGTGCTATTGAAACGGGAGTTGTTGTTCTTAATGCACATCATCCAGAAAGCATTCACATGGTAACATTTGAGTTGCTTTCTTATAAAAATGGAGACTAGACGCTATCTCGGACCTTGCATTTGGTTTTAGGGTGATAGGATAGGAATAATGAAATCAGTCAATAAGAAACTAAATGCTTTTCAGATCTCCCTCCTACATTTACCTTAAAAATCGTAACAACTGACATTCTGAACAGAGCTTTGCTTTATCTATCAAGTGCTTACATATGCTCAAGTATTTTATATACATTGTTTCATCGCAGCCACACAACCTGGACAAGTATCACTGGCTCCGTCTTACAGAAGAGGCAACTGAAGGAACAAAATGTCATTTCTCAAGCACAAGGCACTGTGCTGAGCCCAGGGGACACAAAAACAGAAGCACACACTCCCCTGCCTGCAATGTTTTAATAGAGAGAGACAACGTAGGGGAATGGTAGCCAATGAGAGGTTTAACATGGTTTTCCAGTTACAGAGATGGTGACAAGAGCCATAGAGAGTAGACTGATCCTTTCCAGGAGTAATGGCAGATTATGAGGTGATTAAAATTCCAAAAATAAAAGAAGGAGTGGGGAAGGGCAAACACACAGGTATTGCTGCTTGGGCAGAGTAAATCATGGCTTTGTGAAGCCTATCTGAAATAGTGGAAAAGAGGAGGTGCTCACAGCGCAACTAAGCGGCAAACAGTGCTGGGTCTAGAATCAAGAAGACTTAGATTCAAATCTGGTCTCAGATATTGTGTGACCCTGCTGTTTTCCTCAGTTTCCTCATCTGTCAAATGAGCTTCAGAGAGAAAAAAACCACTCCGGTATCTTTGTCAAGAAAATTCCAAAAAAGGGTCATGGAGAGTCAATAAGACTGAAAAACAAGTAAACGATGACACTAATCTGAACACTGGGGCCAAGACCAGAGAAGTTAAGTGACGGCCATGGGAATGGGGAAAGGCAGTTTGGCCTAGCAGACAAAGAACTAGACTCAAAACCTGTAAGATCTTAGTCACACACAGCCATAGGGAATCTACCTTCTATACAATCTAAAAATTAGTTCATGAAAAGTCTTATGTTCCATTTTCCTGTGACACTGCTAATGTGCTGCAATATGGCCAAAAGATGGACAACAGGCCTCAGTAAGAGACTGGGAGGTATAAGAAGCTAGAACAGACTGTGAATAACTGGCACTTAATAACTTTGTGACTTGGGTAAAACAATTTTCCCATCCTGAGCCTCAGTTTTTTTCCTCTGTTAAAAGGAAGGGGTTGTAACAGATGGCCTCTGAAGTCCCAACAAGCTCTAGCTCAAGGATCCTATGTATGACCTTAAGCCAGTCCTTTCCCCTCCCTGGGCCTCAGTTCCCCCCTCTGTAAATTGAGGAGCCTTAACCAGAGGACTTCTAAGATCCCTTCAGTTCCAAAATCTTTGGTTTATGATTCCATAAAGAGCCAATTCACCCTATTAGCTAGCCAAGGGAGATCAAGAAGGCTATTCTTGGTTATATTTCAAACCAAGTCTGCTCACCATACAATCAAGCAAAGGGAGGGGAAAAGGGGAAACATTTTTCTAGGTTCTCTCTCTTATTTTCTCCTGGGTCCAAACCTGCTTAACTCAAGAGTCTTCTTTGCCATTTCACAGCCTCTCCACTCCTACTATGTAGTAAACTGATGATGACTTGATGGCTGTTGTCTCAGTCAAACTTGAACTAGAAAAGACTTAGTTTTGAAAAGGTCAAGATCTCCTACTGAATCCAGGACCATCTCCAGTCATTCTGATCCCTATCTGGCCACTGGACCCAGATGGCTCCAGAAGAGAAAGTGAGGCTAGTGACTTAGCACAGTACTCCCCCATACACTTAAACCCAACACATTTGCATATCATGGCATCACCTCCCTGACATCATGGTCTTCTTTGAGAATGAAGGACATTCTTTATAGTATCACTGACTTAGAGTTGGAAGAGATTTCATATATATATATATGTATATATATATATATATATATATATATATATATATATATGTGTGTGTGTATATATATATATGTATATGTATATATGTGTCATCTAGTTTAACTCTTTTATTTACCAAAAGGAAAAAAACTAAGGCTCAGAGAAATCAAAGGACTTGCCCATGATCATTATATCATAGATCTTGTGCAAGAAGGGACTTCAGAGGTCATCTTTTGTTTTACAAATGAGGAAATTGAGGCCCAAGGAGAAGTAATTTGCCCATAGACATATCTAAGAACCAAGATCTGAAAATGGAAGGAACCTCCAAAGTTACCTACTCTGAGGTCCAGGGAGGGAAAGTGATTTAGCCAACAGAATTCAAATCTAGGTCCTCTGACTCCAAAGCTAATGTTCTTCTCAGGTAGGATAGCGCCCAGAAAAAAACCAACGGTCAGAAAGCTAAGTCACTTGTTCCTGTTCTCTCCTAGTCCCTACTGCACCTGCCAGCTGAAGAAAAAGGGCAAGATCTAGAGGAACAATCATCTGCAAACACAGTGACAAAACTGACCTAGTTTCTGAAGGGAAAAGGTCAGTAATGAATCAGAGGCCAGGTGTTTCACCCTTAGTCCTCTATAGTCCTTCCACTTCCTGGTGTTCAATTTGCAGGACACAAGTACCTGAACTGATTTCTGTTCTCTTGCCAACAAACCACATGTGACCAAGTGTTTCCAGACACACGTCTCTTCTTTTCTATGAGCCTATATATGGCTTACCAAGAAGAAATTTGACACTAGCAATTATAAACTGGAGTTATTCACATACAAATGAGTTCTCTTCCTATAAGGAAGAATCAACATGCCATCCATAGGAGCATTTTAAGAATTTTAAGCATTTTTAGTCTGTTAGGAACAGACTAGAGGACCCTAAGGTACTAATTTCTCTTTTCTTGATCCCAGCATATCTTAAAGACAAGAAGGGAGGGAATGTAGAAGAGGCATCTGTAAGGGGAGAGAGGTATACATACCCGACTCATGTGTCCCCAAGTTTTCTAATGCCATCAAACAGCTATTTAGAGTTCTGTGGCTTTAGTCTCAAAGGCTATCTACAAATACTCCCCACAGCACCTAGAAGTACAGAGCATTGGATCCTCCAATAGTTCTGGTTTATATAATCTTTAAACATAGCCCCTCGTACTGGAAATTGAGAACCCCAGGACGAGATTTTCCTGATGAACACCAGCTCAATTTTATATCTATGATCTTAGCAAGATGAATAAAAAATACCAAGAGTCTAAGAAATATTTTCCTCCTGTGCATTTTATTTTAAAGGAAAGAAAGCAAAAGTGATATCTTCAGATGTCCAATGAAAAATTAAGATTAAGATAGAGCAGCATAATTTTTGGATTGGGATGAAAATGAACAGATACTGTAGATAAATTGGGGCCATGGTGCAAATAACTATATCCATGGGATGACAAGTCAAGAAAAAAATCCTTCTATGCAGAGGAAAACATATTATGTTCACTTTTTAAACCTACTGTTATGTTTTTTCTTTCATTCTCATGATTTTCCCCCTTAGTTCTAATTCTTCTTTCACAACATGAATAATAATAGAGAAATACGTTAAGCATGATTGTACCTACATAACCTATATCAGACTGTTAGCTGCCATGGGGAGGGGGGAGGGAAAGGAGGGTGGTAAAAAAAATGTGCAACTCAAAAGTTTGCAAAAGGATGAGTTGAAAACTATCTTTGGGTAATAAAACTAATCATACCCTTTAACTCAGCAATACCAATTCTAGGCTTATATCCAGAAGAAATCATAGAAAATGGCAAAAGTACCACACATTCCAAAATATTCATAGCAGCTCTTTTTGTAGTGGCAAAGAATTGGAAACTGAAGGGATTCCCATCAATTGGGGAATAGCTGAACAAGTTATGTTATATGAATGTTATGGATGATTATTGTTCCATGAGAAAACATGAATGAGACTCTAGAGAAGTATGGATCAAATTCGAGGAACTGATGCTGAGTTAAGGGAGCAGAACCAAGAGAACATTGACACATTAAGTTGATCAACTTTGATGGATGAAGATCCTTCTCAGCAGTTCAAAGAGCTAGGACAACCCTAGGAGACCTGTTATGGACAATGCTATTCATACCCAGAGGAAAAAAAAGAAAATAAAACAAAACAACAAAAAAAACCCCTAACAGAATCTGAATGAACACTATGTTCACTTTAAAAAAGTTTTTCTTCTTTCCTTTTTCAGGATTTTCTTTCTTTTACCTTAGTCCTAATTTCTCATACAGAAAATGACTAATCTTTAAACATGTTAAACACAAATGTATATGTAAAATATTCATGAGATTCTTCGCCACCAAGGGATTGGGGATGGGAACAAAGGGTGGAAGGAAATTATAAAATTCATAAATGTGCATATGCATGTGGATAAAGGTTGGAAAAATTTCATAATATGTATTTGGAAAAAGAAAACATCAGTTGGGAAAAAAGAAAACTATTTTTGCATGTAATTGGAAAAATAGAAAAAAGGTATCTTACTAGTTATCATAAAGAGAAAAGAGAAAAATTCTCTTAAATGGACAAGAGAGCTGTCAGAACGGTGCCTAAAAGACCTCAAAAGATGGGGAAATGGAGAAAGAGGGGAAAAATGAACTCTGCTCATTAGTCAGTCTCCACTTTTCAGTCACAAAGAGGACAATAGCTTTAAAGATGAAAGGAATGCAGCTTAGAGGTCATTGAATCCAATCCCTTCATTTTACAGAAGAAACTGAGGTCCAAGGAGAATGATTTGTCCAAGGTCACATACTGGATCAGAATCTAGCCCTTTAAAAGACTTCAAATAATAGCTAGTCTAACCCTCTAAATTTATGGGTGAGGAAACTGAGGCCTGAAAGGATTTAGCCATTTAGGTTCACATATGTAGTAAGCTCCACAGGCAAGATTTGAAATTAAAGTGTTTTGTGCAGAAAAATAGACCTATTGTCCAAGGGAAAGAGAAAGAAGACAGTTCCTTTCTTTTCTCAAAGGATCTTCCATCGTATCTCGAGTTTTCAGGGGGTAAGGAATATAGAACAAGTGGTGGAACTGTGAACTGATCCAACCTTTCTAGAAAGCAATTTGGAACTACGCCGAAAGGGCAACAAAAATGTGCATTCCCTTTGATCCAGCAATACCACTACTGGATCTGTTCCCTGAAGAGATCATGGAAAAGGGTAAAAACATCACTTGTACAAAAATATTGATAGCAGTCCTGTTTGTGGTGACAAAATTTGGAAATTGAGCATCAACTGGGGAATGGCAGAACAAACTGCTGAATGTGTATGTGATGGAACACAACTATTCTATGAGAAACTAGGAGGGACGGAATTTCAGAGAAGCTTGGAAAAATTTGCATGAATTGATACTGAGCAAGATCAGCAGAACTAGAACATTGTACACCCTAACAGCAACATGGGGATGATGATCAACCTTAATTGCACTCCAACAGTGCAATAATCAGGGACAATTTTAGGGGATCTGTGATGGAGAGTGTCCTCCATAGAAAGAACTATGGAGTTTAAACAAAGACCAAAGATTATTACCTTCAATTTTTAAAAAAATTCTTATGTACTACATAATTTTCCTTTCTCTAATATTTCATTTCTTCCTCAAAGATATGTTTTTTCTCTCAACACATTCAATTTTGATCAATGCATAGCATGGAAACAATGTAAAGATTATCAGACTGCCTTCTGGGAGGGTGAGGGGAGAGGGAAGGAAGGGTTAGGGGGAAAATTGTAAAATTCAAAATTTTACCAAAAAATAATAGGTAGAAACTATTATTATTTATAATTGGAAAACAAATAAAATATTTATGGAAAAAAACATAGAACAAGGAAAGTTGGACAATGACCTGAAAGATCCCCTCCAGCTCCAAATCTATGAACTTATGAAAAACATAAACAGTTATAGACCAAGAAGAGACTATCACAACTATAGCAAAACAAACAACCAAAAGAGCCAAAGAAACCACCAGGGCACTGGAGAGGATGAACAACAGGAAAAGAATGAAGACTAAAATAATATTTTTTTAAAAACAAACTTGATGGGGGCGGCTAGGTGGTACAGTGGATAGATCACGGGCCCTGGAGTCAGGAGGACCTGAGTTCAAATCTGCCCTCAGACATTTAATAATTACCTAGCTGTGTGGCCTTGGGCAAGCCACTTAACCCCATTTGCCTTGCAAAAAAAAAAAAACTTGGTGATGTGAAGCATCCAGGGTCAAAGACGGTTCAGAGAAATAAAAGTGATTAGAAGAAAAAATGAAAGATGCTATGGGAGAAGGTGGCTAAGAGGAGATAAGATGCCCCACAGCTCTCTAGCAGGGCTGATCAGCCTACAGTGCCCTTCAGATGGACCCAAAAGATTCCCTAAAAAGCAACAGCAGCTCTTTGTCTTCTATAGATCTTCTTTATAACTTCCTGGTACTGGTTAAGTGGGAGGATTGGATCATTGATACATTGCTGGTGGAGTTGTGAATGGATCCAACCTTTCTGAAGAGCAATAAGGAACTATGCCTAAAGAGCAATACAATTGTTCATACCCTCTGACCCAGCAATTCCAAATTTTGGAACTATATCCAGAAGAAATTTTTAAAAATGGGAAAAGTCCTACATGTTCCAAAATATTCCTAGCAGCTCTTTTTGTAGTGGTAAAGTATTGGAAATTGAGGGAATGCCCATCAACTGGGGAATGGCTAAACAAGTTATGGTACATGAATACTATGGAATATTGTTTTTCTATAAGAAACCATAAATGGTCAGACTCTAGGAAAGCATGAAATGAATGACTTATGGGATCGGATGCTGAGTGAAGGGAGTAGAGCCAAGAGAACAATGTCCACATCAGCAACATCATGAGATGAACAGCCTTGTTGGAAGCAGCTCCTCTCGACAGTCCAGATTGCTAGGACAACTGTATTAGACTGGTTATGGACTATATTGTCCCCAACCAGAGGAAGAAAAACAAAACAAAACACACAGGGAAAAAACCCAACCCTTCCAAATCTGAAGAACACTTTATAAAAATTATCTCTTATGTATCTCCGTCCCTTGATCCTAATTCCTCATGCCAAAAATTACTGATTTATAAATATGTTTAACAAAATATGTATGTAAAATGCTAACAAGACTATTCTCTGTTAAGGGGAGAGGAGTGGGAAGGGAGGGTGGAGTGAAATTTCATAACTTGGAAATATGCATGTACAAATGGATGAAATTAATTAATTAATTAATTAAAAGGGAAAAAATGTTGGTTAATTAATGGATGTCAAAATGTTAGTGGCCTGAAAGTAGGAACTGTTTTTGTTTTGAGTTCTCTATGCTGACTGCTTGGCACTTACTAAGCATTCAATAAATGCTTTAATTGATTAGCTATCCCTCACATAAGACTGGTAGCCCTGCAAGTTAGTATAATCTTTCTAGAAAGCAACTTAGTAAACATGTTAACAACTGGTTGTGACTTATTATTATGGTATCATAGTAATCTCTAAGCTCATAACAGCTTACAAAGTGCTTCCCCCTGTCCCTCATGTCACCCTGTGAAGGAGGAAACAAAATTATTATCATTCAAACTTTACATATGATGAAACTGAGTCATGGAAAAAGGCTAAGTAACTTAGCCAGTGTCTTACAACACATATGAAGTAGAGTTTGGAGCTAAACCCAACTCTTCTGACTCTGAGTCCAGGCAATGGAATGATCTGGAATTTGAATCCCACTATTGGGAATGTAGCCTAGGGACATCATAAGAGAAAATAAAACAACCCATAGCCCTTTTAAGCAAATGAGGTTTAGAGTAAAGTTATAGGCAAAAAACAGAAAGCACTTAATGTCCAGTGGTGGAAGAATCAGCAGATCGAATAGTAGAGCCATATATAATAGGCACTATGTCACCATGAAGAATGACCAATATAAAGACTATATTAAAAACACGGAAAAGTCTAAAAGATGCAATATGGATAAAGAAAACCTAGGAGACCCATATATCAACTTGCTCCTTGTTGGTATTCAGTCATTTTCAGCTGTCCAACACTTCATGGCAAAGAAAATAGTTTGCCATTTCCTTCTCCATTTTATAGATGAGGAAACTGAGGCAAGCAGGGTGAAGAGACTTGCTCAGGGTCACAAAGTTAGTAAAATGTCCGAGGTCAGATTTGAAGTCTATTAGATGAGTCTTTCTGATTCCAGGTCCAGGTGCAGTATTCTATTATCTGTGCCATCCAATTGCCTCTTACACTAGTTGTGTAAAGAAATAATCAGATATTTCAATATACAATCCTAAGGGTCAGAAGAGGTCATAGTGTTCACAATTTACAACTGGCATCCATGTACAATTTATTTTTTATTGTTGACCCATTCTCCCTCTGCTTAATTTTCAGCTTCTGCCTAGCTATGGATTTCTTTTCAATCGCCTTATAAACATGCCCAGATCACTCTTATCCTTAAAAAAAGACTCCATTAGAACCTACCACGCTGTCATGTATTATATATTCTCCTTTTTCACAGCTAGACAGTACTGGCTGCCTCCACTCTCTTTCCTCCTCACTGCTTTGCATTCTGGCTTCTGAGCTCTGAGGTCCCTCACTCAACTGAAACTATCTCTCTAGAATTACCAACGATCCCTTAATTGTTGAGCATGATGGTCTTTTCTCAGTCCTTCCTAATTCTGCTTGACCTCTCTATAGTATATCAACACTGTCAACCACCCTTCTCCTGGGTATTCTCTCCTCTCTAGATTTTCATTGAAATCATTCTCTCTGAGCTCCCCACCCAAATATCTGAGCATTCCTAAGTCTCCTTTCCTAGCTCATTATCCATCTCATACCCCCAGCTGCAAGTGAACCGCAAGGTTTGGTCCTGAGCCTCATTTTCTTCTTCCATGCCATCATCAGTTCCTGTTGGTTAAATTCTCCTCTCTAGACTGCCCTGCTCTGGAAGGTCAGCCTTCATCCATCTCCTGAGCTCCAATCCCAAATTACCAACTGTCCATTGAAAATGGATAACTGAATATCTCCTAGGCAACTCCAACTCACTAAGTCCCAAACAGAACTCATTAACTTACCCTCCAAATGTACTCCTCTTTCCACTTCTGCTGAGAGATCTATTCATCCTTTCAGTCAGCCCAATTCCCTTTTGTCTCTCAGGGCATTCAGAGTCATCCTTGACTCTACAAGTCTCCTTCATCTCCCATACCTAAGTATCTCCAAGACATATTTCAAACTGAGTTTTTTTTATTCATTCCTATGATCACCAGGTCCTTATCCTGTCTTTCCTGGATTACTTCAATAGCCTCTTCATTGATCTCCCCACTCCCAGGTTCTACCTTTTCTAATCCATCCTCCACATAGATGTTAAATGTGATATTGCAAAAGCACATTTGTCACTATTCTACTCCCTGGCTTAAAAGGTTCCCTATTGTCTTTGGGATCAAATACAGATCTTCCTAACCTGACTCCACCTACCTTTCTAGTGGAACTTCCTATCACTCATCTGCATGCACTCTATGATCCAGTCAAACTAGAATCAGTGCCATGCCTCGCACAAAATGCCATCTCCAAGCACAGGCTGTCTACTATGACTGGATTATCCTCCTTCCTCCCCTCTACCTATTGAAAATTCCTAACTTCCTCTCAGAGTTCAACTCAAGATTCCCTCCCACATGAGGCCTTGCCTCATTGCCCCTGCAACAGTTGGCATCTTTCTATTTACTTTGTGAATTCTTACACTTGAGCAAGTTGCCTTCCTTAACAGAATGTTATTCCTCAAAGATGGGGTTGCTTCTTTTTTTGTTTACCCTGAATCTAGCATTTATGTCTGGAATAAAATAAGCATCTAAAAGTATTTGCTAATTGATTGATTATATCTTCTAGGTTGATTTACCTGCATAGATTATTTTCCTCTAGTAAAACAAAGTCCATTAAGACAAGGACTGTTTAGTTTTCTCTCAGGTTCCTCAATTATTGGCATATGGTAGTACTTAAAGTTTGCTTATGAAAAAGAGAACAGATAAGTTCATACATTATATGCTTGGTCCCATTTGAATCACTGCATGGAGAAAACAAAGGCAGAAAAAACTTAAATGCTTAAGCTCATTGAGAAAATGACAGACAAGCTGGGTCAAAATAACTGAGTGAGTTCAAATACCTAGAAACTGTTTAGTCTGGTGCATCGCACTGTCTTGGGAGAGTTACCTAAAAACTATGACAACTACAACATAGAAACATTCTCTGATTTCTT
Organism: Macrotis lagotis; assembly: GCF_037893015.1. Taxonomy (NCBI): domain Eukaryota; kingdom Metazoa; phylum Chordata; class Mammalia; order Peramelemorphia; family Peramelidae; genus Macrotis; species Macrotis lagotis. The sequence continues at coordinate 10,306,066 of NC_133666.1, forward strand.
TCAAAATAATGGATGAGCTCCAATCCTTCTGGAGAGCTATTTGGAACAAAGGGCAACAAAAATGTGCATGCCCTCTGACCCAGCAATACCACTACTGGATCTATACCCTGAAGAGATGATGAAAAAGGGTAAAAACATCACTTGTACAAAAATATTTATAGCAGCCCTGTTTGTGGTGGCAAAGAATTGGAAATCAAGTAAATGTCCTTCAGTTGGGGAATGGCTTAACAAACTGTGGTATATGCATGTCACGGAACACTATTGTTCTATTAGAAACCAGGAGGGATGGGAATTCAGGGAAGCCTGGAGGGATTTGCATGAACTGATGCTGAGTGAGATGAACAGAACCAGAAAAACACTGTACACCCTAACAGCAACATGGGAGTGATGTTCAACCTTGAAGGACTCACTCATTCCATCAGTGCAACAACTGGGAACAATTTGGGGCTGTCTGCAAATGTAGAGTGCCATCTGTATCCAGATAAGGAGCTGTGGAGTTTGAACAAAGTACAAGGATTATTCCCTTTAATTTAGAAAAAAAACCAGATAGCTTATTGTCTGATCTTGTTACCTCTTAGACTTCTTGTCTCTTCTTTAAGCATATGATTTCTCTCTCATCACACCCAATTTGGATCAAGGTACAACATGGAAACAAAGTAAAGACTGACAGAGTGCTTTCCGTGGGGGGGGGGGGGAGGAAGCAAGATTGAGGGGAAAATTGTAAAACTCAAATAATATCTTTAATAAAAATAAATTTTAAAAAATAATGGTTGAGCAAATGAGAGAATCTACATCAAGAGCTTTCTGAAGCTTGAATATCAAATTCCACCATTGCCATCTCCAGTCAAGAATGAGCATCCTCTATGCTGCAGAGGACATAGGGTAAATAAGGAATTGTCTGGTTGAAATGATGATGGAGTATTGAACTCCCTAAGAAAAAAATCTCCAGGGCCAGATGGATACACAAGTGAATTCTATCAAACATTTAAGAAACAATTGGTTCCAATTCTCTATAAACTCTTTGGAAAAATAGGTGAAGACGGAACTCTGCCTAATTCTTTCTATGACACCAATATGGTGCTGATACCTAAACCAGGAAGAGTTAAAACAGAGAAAGAAAATTCTAGACCTATCTCGCTGATGAACGTAGATGCAAAAATCTTAAATAAAATCTTAGCAAAATGATTACACCAAGTTATCACTAGGATAATACATTATGACCAAGTAGTATTTATCCCAGGAATGCAGGGTTGGTTCAACACTAGGAAAACAGCATAATTAATTATATCAATAACAAACCTACCAGAAATCATATGATTATCTCAATAGATGCTGGAAAGCTTTTGACAAAATACAGCATCCATTCCTACTAAAAACACTAGAGAGTGTAGGAATAAATGGCTTGTTCCTTAGAATAATAAGCAGTATCTATCTGAAACCACCAACAAGCATTATATGCAACAGGGAGAGGCTAGAGGCATTCCCAATAAGATCAGGGGTGAAACAAGGGTGCCCATTATCACTAATCCTATTCAATATCCTATTAGAAATGTTAGCTTCAGCAATAAGAGAAGAAAAAGAAATTGGAGGAATTAGAATTGGGAAGGAAGATGACATGATGGTATACCTAGAGAATCCCAAAAAAGTTATCTAAAAAACTACTAAAAATAATTAGCAACTTTAGCAAAGTCACAGGATACAAAATAAACCCTCATAAATCCTCAACATTTCTATATATGACTAGCAAGATGCAGCAGAAAGAGCTAGAAAGAGAAATCGCATTCAAAGTAACTTCAGACAATATAAAATACTTGGGAATCTACCTGCCAAAGCAGACTCAGAAATTCTTGAAAACAATTACAAAACACTTCTCACACAAATTAAATCAAATTTAAATAACTGGGCAAATATCAACTGCTCATGGATAGGCCTAGTTAACATAATAAAAATGACAATTCTACCAAAACTAAACTACCTGTTTAGTGCCCTACCAATCAATATTCCAAAACAATTACTTTAATGAATTAGAAAAAGTTCTAGTAAATTCATATGGATAAATAAAAAGATGAGAATTTCCAGAGATTTAATGAAAAAAGTGCAAAAAAAGGTGGCTTAGCCCAACCAGATCTAAAATTATGTTATAAAGCATCAGTCATCAAAACTGGCTGGTATTGGCTAAGAAACAGAGTGGTGGATCAGTGGAATAGAGTAAGTGTAATAGCAGGAAATGATTATAGTAATCTGCTGTTTGATAAACCCTAAGAGTCCAGCTATTGGGATAAAAACTCTCTCTTTGATAAAAACTGTTGGGAAAATTGGAAGTTAGTATGAAAGAAACTTGAATTAAACTAACTTCACACCCTATACCAAGATAAGATCAAAATGGATACAGGATTTAGACTTAAAAACAATATTATAAACAAACTAGGAGATCTATGGAAAGGGAAGCAGTTTATGGCCAAGGAAGAGATGGAGAACATCATTAAAAATAAACTAGACAATTTTGACTACATTAAATTAAAAAGTTTTTGCAAAGACAAAACCACTGTAACCAAGATCAAAAGAAATGTAGCAAATTGGGAAACAATTTTTACAACTAGTATTTCTGACGAAGGACTCACTTCTAAAATACACAAAGAACTGAGTCAAATTTTTAAAAGGATAAGCCATTCCCCAATTGACAAATGGTCAAAGGATATGAAAAGACAATTTACAGATGAGGAGATCAAAGCAATCCATAGTCATATGAAAAATTGCTCTAAATCATTACTTATTAGAGAAATGAAAATTAAAGCATCTCTGAGGTACCAACTCACACCTCTCAGACTGGCCAATATGACCAGAAAGGACAATGATCAATGTTGGAAGGGATGTGGGAAATCTGGGACACTAATGCATTGTTGGTGGAGTTGTGAACTTATCCAAGCTTTCTGAAGAGCAATCTGGAATTATGCCCAAAGGGCAACAAAAATGTGCATACCCTTTAGCCAGCAATACCACTACTGGGTCTATACCCTGAAGACATGAAGAAAAGGGATAAAAGCATCACTTGTACAAAAATATTCATAGCAGCCCTGTTTGTGGTAGAAGAGAATTGGAAAATAAATCAATGTCCTTCAATTGGGGAATGGTTTAACAAACTGCTGTGTGTGTGTGTGTGTGTGTGTGTGTGTGTGTGTGTGTGATGGAACAGGATTGTTCTATTAGAAACCAGGAGGGATGGGAATTCAGGGAGCCTGGAGGGATTTGCATAAAATGATGCTGAGTGAGATGAGCAGAACCAGAAGAACAATGTACACCCTAACAGCAACATGGGGGTGATGGCCAATCTTAATGGACTCGCTCATTCCATCAGTGCAACAATCAGGGACAATTTGGGGCTATCTGCAATGGAGAATACCATCTGTATCCAGAGAAAGAATTGTGGAGTTTGAACAAAGACTAAGGACTATTACCTTTAATATAGAAAAAAAATTGATATCTTATTGTCTGATCTTGCTATCTCTTATACTTTATGTTTCTTCCTTAAGGATATGATTTCTCTCTCATCACATTCAACTTAAATCAATGTATACCATGGAAACAATGTAAAGACTAATAGACTGCCTTCTTGGGGGGGGGGGGTGTAGAAGGAAGGAAGTGAGATTAGGGGAAAAAATGTAAAATTAAAAAAAAAAGAGAGAAATGGTGAAGGGTCCAGAAAATTGGGCCAGAAATGATAGTTGAAATGGGCAATGAGACAGAAAATTGTACACCAAGTGATTCCCCAGTTCATCAAATTCTTCTTAAAAACAAATCATTATTACAACGATTCCCAATTTGAGCATATCTTGAATGTACTAGTACATTGCTAGTTGCCTCAAAGGACACCAAAGAATTCTCCAACATTTCAATTTGTGTTAATTTTATATTTAAAACTATGAAATTCGGCATTTTTAAAAGGTCTCAGCTATAGCAGGACATTTTATAAAAATAACTCTAGAAAAACTGGGGGCTGATTTGTTATTGACTTGAGTAATAGAACGGATAGACATAAGTAGCTCATTGGTTAGAATGCTGGGTCTGAAGTCAGTAAAACCTCAACTAAAATCTGGCCTCAGACACTTACTAGCTGTGTAAACCTGGGCAAGTTACTTAACCCCCTGTTGAGACCTTGGTTTTAAACCTAGTTGCATGAACTTTTTCTTTTCCTTTTTTTTAAAAAAAAATTATTAATTTATTTTGAATTTTACAATTTTTCCCCTAATCGCGCTTTCCTCCCCCCACTCTCCACAGAAGGCAGTCTGTTAGTTTTTACATTGTTTCCAGGTCATCTAACCCTTTCAATTATAGAAGATAAAATATATAACTAAATACCTAGAAAAGTTTTTTTGCATGAACAAAATGAGTAACTAAATTTAACAGCTGTAGATTAAAAAAAAGTCTTTACTTCCAATATCTCTAATAAGAGTCTTATATTCAAGATGCTTTTTTTATGGCAAGGCATTCAAGTTAAGTGACCCACTCAAGGTCACACAGCTATGTAATTATTAAATGTCTGAGGCCAGATGGTCCTCCTGACTCCGTACTCTATCTACTATACCACCTAGCTGCCCCTGATATTCAAGATGTTTATGGACCCAACACAAATATATAAAACCAAAAGTCATTCCCTCTATGGATAATGTTCAAAGGAAATAAACATTTCTCCAAAGAATCACAAACTCTAAAGAATATGAAAGATTTCTTCAAATCGCTAATAAAAGACAAGAAAATCAAGTCATTCAATTCTCCAGAGTCTCAGTTTTTCTCCACTGTAAAATGAGAATAATAAGCACTCCCTCACAGGGTTGTTATGAGGAAAGTTTAAATTGCTATAGAAACATGACATGTTATCATCATAATTTAGCATTGGCTGAGAACTCATTGCATATGCAACATTCTGGTAGGTGTGTGGATACAGCAGCAACTTAAAAGGTTATGTACCCTGTCTCCCAAAGGGTTCAGGTCTAAGAGGGATATATTGACATGAATACACAAAGAACCAAAGGGGATTAAATAATGAACAGATATCCAGAATAGGATCTTGTTAAATACTTAAGACTAAGGATATATAACTGGGCCCTAGGGAGACCACATTAGATGGATCTAGTTAATACTACAGATAGTCTTTACAAAAACACATAGTGGGATGATTTCTAGAATAACATTCTTCAGCCTGGAAATCCCAAATTTGAGAAAGAATACCTCAACCATTAAGAACCTAAGCCTTATCACTTGTTCTGGAAGAGCAGTCTTGATACTTATGGGAACAAGATTATGTGTGTACTAGAGACTCAAAATTTGTAAATCACAGGGCACCCTATATCACTGACTGGTTGGGTGATATCTTGTCTTCTAAGTCAATCCCCCCCCACAATTTGTAAAATTGTACTTAACCATGAGAGATGTGCTGGGAAATGTTTAATAACCAGTTCTACAAAGGAAGAAAAAAGTTTGTAGGAAACACTTTTAAGTTTAATCCCCATTATTAACACTTTTTGTTTTTGTCCTTTTGTGTGAGATAATGGGGTTAAGTGACTTACCCAAGATCACACAGCCAGCAAGAATCAAGTGTCAGACCAAATTTGAACCCAGGTTCTTCTGAATCCAGGTTCAGTATTTTATCTACTAGCCCACCTAGATAAACCTTAATAAACTTTCTTAAGACTACATACTTTCCTAAGTCTAGACAATCAACAAAACAATTAAGCCCCCATTTAGATTTCTGAAGGACTAAAAATTTAACAACCAGCTGCCCAACTGGTTCTAGCACACACCTGAATAACCATGCCAATTGTTTCTATAAGAAGACAAGGCAAAATAAACAAGATCTTAGATATTTTCAATGTTATTTGGAACTACGCCCAAAGGGTAACAAAAATGAGCATACCCTTTAATCCAGCAATACCACTACTGGGTCTATACCCTGAAGAGATGATGAAAAGGGGCAAAAACATCACTTGTACAAAAATATTCATAGCAGCCCTGTTTGTGGGGGCAAAGAATTGGAAGTCAAGTAAAAGTCCTTCAATTGGGGAATGGCTTAGCAAACTGTGGTATATGTATGTCATGGAACATTATTGTTCTATTAGAAACCAGGAGGGATGGGAATTCAGGAAGCCTGGAGGGATTTGCATGAACTGATGCTAAGTGAGATGAGCAGAACAGGAAAAACACCGTACACCCTAACAGCAACATGGGGGTGATGATCAACCTTGATGGACTTGTTCATTCCATCAGTGCAACAATCAGGGACAATTTGGGGCTCTCTGAGATGGAGAATACCATCTATATCTAGGGAAATAATTGTGGAGTTTGAACAAAGATCAAGGACTATTACCTTTAATTTAGGAAAAAAATGATATCTTATTGTCTGATCTTGCTATCTTTTATATTTTATGTTTCTTCCTTAAGGATATGATTTCTCTCTCATGACATTCAATTTGAATCAATGTATACCATGGAAACAATGTTAAGACTGGCAAATTGCCTTATGTGGGGGGTCGGAGGAGGGAAGTAAGATTAGGGGAAAAATTGTAAAAATTCAAAATAAACAAAATCTTTTTTTAAAAATAAAATAAGGAGGTGGAGCCAAGATGGTGACAAGAGAAGAGCCTCTCTTAGGTGTTCTCTCTCAAAACTCAGAAAATAAAGACTCTAACTAAATTTTTGAGAGACAGAACCTACAGACGGAACCAGTGAGGCAATTCTCAATCCCAAAATAACATGGAAAATAGTGGAAAGGCTGTTCCATGGGGTTAGAGGGGCGGCTGCTAGAGTGAAAGAACTTCAGCCTCCCAGAGGCAGCCACAGGGTGCCTGGGAGCTGTGGCTGATAGCAGCAGGGGCAGTTTTCTGACCTACATCCCGGGGAGCACTGGACACAACTTGGAAGATGGGGGAGGGGGGAACCTCTGCTAGGGAGCAGTGAAGCCCAGCCCTCAGGTCACTCATTGAGCACACTGGTCAAGGCAGCCCAGATCCAGGAAATAGAAGCTGGCAGAGCCAGGAAGCAGGAACCCCCAGGCAACTGAGCCTTGAATGCTCAGCCTACCAAAGGTAGGGGAATGGAGAGAAACTTTCGAGGTCTATCCTCTGTACCTGGAACAGGACTCTGGGGCTCTGAATATATCCAGATCCTGATCACAGTATAGGCCCCCCATATAACAGCAGCACACCCCCCCACCTCAGCCCTGTGGCAGAGGGTTGGGCTTGTGGTCATTCACAGACCAGAATGTAAGACAGAGCTTCACACACCGAGATCCTTGGGGGGGTGGGTGTCCCAATAATACTCAAAAGCTCAGGAAGTGCCCCAAGACCAGGCACAGGCTGGGGAAATGAGTAAACAAAGAAAAATGAGGAACACCATTGAGAAATACATTATCTATGATCCTAAGAAGGATCAAAATACTCAATCTGAAGATGAGGAAGTACAAACTCCTGCATCTAAAGACTCCAAGAAAAACAGAAACTGGGCTCAGGCTATGACAGAGCTCAAGAAAAGTTTTTGAAAATCAAGTGAGGGAGATAGAAGAAAAATTGGGAAAAGAAATGAGAGAGATGCAGGAAAGATTTGAAAAAAAAGTCAGCAGCTTAGTCAAGGAGATCCAAAAAAATGAGTGAAAGAACTTCAGCCTCCCGGAGGCAGCCACATAAGTCAAATGGATAAAGCAGTTCAAAAAGTTATTGAGAGGGGTGGCTAGGTGGATAGAGTGGATAGAGCAATGGATAGAGCACCGGCCCTGGAGTCAGGAGGACCTGAGTTCAAATCCAGCCTCAGACATTTAATAATTATCTAGCTGTGTGGCCTTGGGCAAGCCACTTAACCCCATTTGCCTTGCCAAAAAAAAAAAAACCTTAAAAAAAAGTTATTGAGGAGAAGAATGCTTTAAAAAGCAGAATTGGCCAGATGGAAAAGGACATAAGAAAGCTCTCTGAGGAAAACAAATCCTTCAGAAGTAGAATGAAACTAAAGGAAGCTGCTGACTTTAAGAGTAAAAATAAAATAAAATTATGATAGATTATGAGGAAAAAAAAGAAATACTACTTAAGACAAAGTGAACGAGACTTTGGAATGTTGCATCAATACTATCAGACGTGGTCTCTGGGTTGACTGGTTTCACTACAGCAATTTTTCTTTTTCTTTTTTAATCTTTGCACAAGTAGAGGCTTGTTGGAGGAAAGGAGCTTTGGGAGGGCAGAACAGACATTATCAGACATAAATGTCATTTAAAAACAAAGACTTCAATAAAATAAATGACTTCTAAATGGGCAGAAAATTGAGTTTAGGCCAGTCTCTTATACCATATGCCATGAAAAGTTCCAAGTGGGTCTGAATAGGAAAAATTACATTCAAAAAATTTATTTTTAAAAATAGGAGAGAATAGAAGGCCTTTCATATTTCATTTTCTTTCATGACTATGGTCAGGAGAATTTTCAACCTAACAAGGGATAAAGGAGAGCATAAAAGAGAACAATGAACAACTTCAACTATATAAAATTAAAAAGCTTTTGCATGAATCTCCAAGAATGGAAACTGGCAATTAGAGAAAAGCAGTTGATGACAAATATCTCAGATAAAAGTCTGATAGCCAAGATATATAGGGAACCAGCTCAAATATAGAAGACTAAGAGTCATTCAATAGAAAAGTAGCCAAAGGATATGAATACTTTTTTCAAGAAATACAATCTATGCTTTCTGTCAAGGGGAGAGGGAGGGAAAGGAAGGAGAGAGAAAAATGTGTAACTCAAAACCTTATAAAAAGTGATTGTTGAAAACTAACTTTGGATGTAATTAGAAAAATAAAATATTAAAAATAAATTAAAATACAATTTAGTAATAATATGAAAAGATGCTTCAAATCACTAAGACAAATGAGAATTAAAAAACTCTCAGATGTTACCTAATATTTATCAAATTAGCAAAGACAATATGGGATGAAAATAATCAAGTTCAGTAGGGTTATGAAAAGTCAGGTACAACAATATATTTTTGGTGGAGCTACAAATTAATCCAAACATTCTAAAAATCAACTTGGAAATATGTCCTCCAAAAGTTACAGCTCTATGATTCAATGACCCCACTACTGTACACATAACCCAAGTAGACTATGTGACAGATAAAATGTACCCATACATATACCAGGATTAAGAGTAGCATTTATGATTATAGTTTTAAAATTGAAAGAAACCTACAAGGACAGTTAGCCCAACTCTCTCGTATTAAGGATGAGGAATCCTGGGGCTCAGGAAGAAATTAAACAACTTGCCCACGGTTAAATAAGCAGTACTGGGATTGTTCGGGAATAGCAAAAAACTATTCATTAGGAATTGACTGAACACATTATAGTATATAGTATATGAATGTGATGACTCATCTTCATCTGTTCAGATCTGGCCTCAGATACTTCGTAACTGTGTGACCCTAGACAAGTCACTTAACTGTTTGTTTGTTTCCTCATCAGCAAACCACTCCAATATCTCTTCCAAGAAAACTCCAGATAAGTTCATAAAGAGTCAGATACAATTAAATAACAACAACCATAAAGAATGACAAATTATGAAGAATTCAGGGAAAACTTGTATGAAATGATACAGACCAGAACAATATGCATACAATGACTGAAAAAATGAAACTAAAAAAAAACACTAAAGGACAATAAAAATCAGTTCAAACACAAGGATCAATGGGAGGTGATCACAGGTCTGAAATGTAATAAAATATTTTTGAAATTCCCTAAGAAACAAGAAATATGAATGATGCAGAGAAACTTAGGAAGATTCCTATGTACTGATGCAGAATGAAATGAACAGGATAAAGAGAAGAACTGACATAAGGACCATAGTAATGTAAATAGAAGCAACTAGAGACCACAGAACAATGATCAATGCAGTAACCAATTGTGACTTTCAAGGACAACAATGAAAACCTGTTTACCTCCTCTAGGAAAGAGGCAATGGCCTGGAGATACAAAATGAGATTTATTTCCTTCAGACAAGGAAAATGTTTCAGTTTATTTTCTTTGACTATACCTGTTACCAGAGAAGGTTTCCATTGGAAGTAGAGGGGAAAAGGGAGGAGTTTGTGAGTCAACCAAAAAGAAAAAATTTTAACTATAAAGAGAAAATCAATAAAACAAAAAATACACAGAAAACTGAAAAGGTCATAAAGTGAAACAGTTATCTTGTTACTATCATGTTAAACTTAATATACTTTTTTCAAAAAAGTATATATAATATTGGGGCGGCTAGGTGGCACAGTGGATAAAACACCGGCCCTGGAGTCAGGAGTACCTGGGTTCAAATCCGGTCTCAGACACTTAATAATTACCTAGCTGTGTGGCCTTGGGCAAGCCACTTAACCCCATTTGCCTTGCAAAAACCTAAAAAAAAAGTATATATAATATTTACAGTTTTATATACATTTCTCTTTTTTGTTCTTTGTACAATGAAAGGTTGGTAGATATTTAATTTCATAATAAAAACAGAAAATTTTTACAAATAAAAAAAATAAGATGAGAATGCATATCTATAATCCTTCCAGCTCCAACTACATCAGAAAAAAGATTATATATCACGAGATAGTAAATCTAGAAGGAATCTCACAGATCATGCAGCCCAATTCCCCATTTTGACAGATAATCCTGGGAGAACATACAGGTACATCAGCATCAGAATTTTAACCCAAATTGTCAGAATCCAGAGCTTGAGTGCTTTCTGCTGGACTACCCCATAATATGCTTCTTTCCTCTTGGCAGAAAGGTAGTAGATTACAGATGTGAAATGTAGCCTACTCTATCAATCACAGTGGTTCTATGAAAAGGTTTTGCTTAACAGTCGGGTTGTTGGTTTCTTTTTTTGTTGTTGTTATTTTGTTCAAAGGAAAGCTATCATGGGGAGGGAAACCATTCACAAGTGATTATGGGATAAAAAACAAAGGTCATCAACAAAACTTTTCATTTTTAAGCTGTGACTACTCCCAAGTCTGAATAGAATTTTCAAAATCCTATTCTTAAAATTGCTAGTCCTTTTAGATATCTATATCTTTAAACACACACACACACACACACACACACACACACACACACACACAGACAAACACACACAGACTCATTTCTGCCTCCTCCCCTAGGCAGAGGATATAGCAAGAGTGAACTTACTACAGACTAGCCTGTGGGAACTGGTGGATCAAATGACCTAAAGACAAACCTAGGAGAAGACAAATGGGGCCAAGATGGTGGACAGAACACAGGCACAGTAAAAGTCTCCTGATCTCTCCTGATCTTCCCTCATATATAATATGAAACAAACCTCTTAACAGAGATCCAATCTAAGAAACCAAGAAAGAGAAACTAGGAGAAGAAGATCTATCTCAAGGTTTGTCATCTGAGATCGTGGGCAGACTCTGTCTGGAGCACAGGACAGGGTCAGAGCCAGAGAGCTCCACTAGTCTGATTGGCAGGGCCAGCATGAGTTGGAGAGCTTGACTACCATGATCAGTAGGACAGACTAGAGCCTGAAAGCCTAAAAGCGAGGCAAGTCTGACCGGCTACAAGGGCAACTAGGAAGCAGTGGCATTGGTTGTGGCACTGATGGTCTGGAGCTTGCCAGAAGAACTGGAGGGTGAGTTCCAGTGCAGGAGAGCTGCAGCCATATCTTCATTTCAGCTAAAGCCTCTTCCCAGAACAAACACAATTACAGGCTACCTCTGCCCCAGGCTCAGGTATGAGCAGCAGAACTCCCTCAGCTGTGAATAGGGAGAAAAAGTACCTTGACCTAGGTAATTGGTCACCATTGGTCAAAGATCAAAGTACTCAAAAGCTTCATCCACCCCCCTCCAGGTTAAGGAAGAGGGCCTCAAATTGAGGTCACAGATGCTCCAGAGAAAGCAACCAACACAGCCTACTGGCCAGCACACTCGCAATTACTAAACCCAAGGAAGTAAAACCTCTCAACACCAAACCTTTGTAAACCAGCTCCTCGTCATCATAAGGTCTTAAGAAAATGAAGAAAGGTCAGAGAAAAGGAGGGTCCATAGAAACATTCCTAGAAGGAAAAGACCCTAACGCAGAGAGACCCAGAACCTCTGAAAAGAATATGATCTGGTCTCCAGCACAGAAAGACTTCCTTGAAGAAATCAGGAAGGAGTTTCAAAATCAACTTGAAAATTTGGGAGAGACAAGTAACACCCTGCAACAAGAAAACAAAGCACTGGAAAATGCAAAAAGAAAATAATTTTCTCAAAACCTCAATTGGTCAAATGGAAAACTCTTCCAAAAAGAGAAATGACCAATTGGAAAACTTGTTGCAAAAAGTAAATGAAGAAAATTCTTCTCTAAAAAAAGAATGGAGTCTGCACACACTAATGATCTCATGAGACAGCAAGAGTTTGTCAAACAAAACCAAAAAATTTAAAAAGTAGAAGAAAATGAAAAATACCTCATCAGCAAAACTACTGACCTCGAGAACAGACTGAAAAGGGACAACGTGAGAATTATAAGGCTTCTTGAAAACATTTAAGAGAAAAAAAGGCTGGACTTCATATTACAGGATTTAGTGATAGAAAACTACCATGATATCCTGGAACCAGAGGGCAAAATGATTATTGAAAAGATACATCGATCCCCTCCATTAAGAGATCCTAAAATGAAAACAGCAAGGAATGTTGTGGGCAAATTCCAGAACTATCAGATAAAAGAGAAAATCCTGCAAGCAGCCAGAAAGAAACACTTTAGATAGCAAGTAGTCACAATAAGGATTACACAGGACCTGGCTACATCAACATTAAGGGATCAAAGGACCTAGAATGAGATATTCTGAAGAGCAAAGGAGCTGGGGATGCAGCCAAGAATCCACTACCCAGAAAAACTGAGCCTTCTCTTCCAGGGGAAAGGATGTACATTTAAAGAAATGGAAGACTTCCAACATTTCCTGATGAAAAGACCAGAGCTTACCAGAAAATTTGGACATCAAACAGGAAGCTCAAGAGACACATGAAAAGGTTTAAAAAGGGGTAAGAGAAAAAAACTGCTATCTAATAACATGAAACTGTCTATATCCCCTCATGGAAGAAAAATTCTCATAACTCTTGAGAACTGTAACTCTATTAGAGAGTTAGCCAGAAGTGATGGACACTCATGACTTTTCTGTGACTCAGATAGAATGATTTAAAACCAATACCTCCTTACAAAGGGGGACAGTAAGGAGACAGGAGGATGAAGGAGATGGAATGGGGCAAATCTCATTACATTAAGAGGTACAAAAGACGTACTGTAATAGAGGGGAAGAAGGGAGGAGCTGAGAAACACCTGAATCTTCCTCTCATCAGACTTGGCTTAAAGTTCACTTACACACTCAGTTAAGAAACTTATCTTACCTTTCAAGTATTAAAAGGGGAAAAGGGGGAGGGAGGAGAGAGGGAGGGGGAGAAAAAGGGGAACAGAAGGAGGGGAGGGGAGGGAAGAAGGGGTAAAGGGGAAAGAAAGGGGAGGGGTGGATATAGGAGGGCAAACACACTGAAGGGGGTGGTATTTAGAAACAAAATACTGGGGAATACGGATAAGGGGGGAAGGGGGTAAAATACAAACAGATGGGAAGATAGCATGGAGGGCAATAAAGAATTAGTAATCATAACTTTGAATGTGAATGGGATGAACTCTCCCTTAAAACATAAGTGAATAGCAAAGTGGATTAAAAACCAAATCCTACAATATGTTACTTACAGGAAACTCGTTTGAAGCAGAGAGATACATATAGAGTAACAGTAAAAGGTTAGAACAAAATATATTTTGCTTCAACTTAAGTGAAAAAGCAGGGATAGCAATCCTTATCTCAGACAAAGCAGCTGCAAAAACAGATAGAGTTAAAAGAGATAAGGAAGGGGCGGCTAGGTGGCGCAGTGGATAGAGCACTGGCCCTGGAGTCAGAACAACCTGAGTTCAAATCTGACCTCAGACACTTAATAATTGCCTAGCTGTATGGCTTTGGGCAAGTCAATCCCATTTGCCTTGCAAAAAAAACTATAATAAAAAAAGAGATATCCTCCTAAAAGGCACCATTGACAATAAAGTAATTTCAATACGAAATATGTATGCACCCAAAGGTATAGTATCCAAACTCTTAGAGGAGAAGTTGAAAGAGCTACAGGAAGACAAAGGCATCAAAACTCTACTAGTGGGAGGCCTCAACCTCCCACTCTCAGATTTAGATAAATCTAACCATAAAAGAAACAAGGAAGAAGTTAAGGAGATAAATAGATTGTTAGAAAACCCAGATATGATAGTCTTATGGAGGAAACTGAATGGAGATGGAAAGGAATACACATTTTTTTTCCTGCAGTACATGGCACTTACACAAAAACTGACAATGTACTAGGGCATTAAAAACCTAAATATCAACTGCAGAAAGGCAGATATAGTGAACATATCTTTCTCAGATCATTATGTAACAAAAATATACAATACTGGACCAGGGAGATACAGACCAAAAAATTATTGGACACTAAATAACCTCATTTTAAAAAATGAATGGATCAAAAAACTAATTATAGAAAGAATTATTTCATCCTAGATAATGACAATAATGAAACAACATATCAAAACCTATGGGATTCACTCAAGGCAGCTGTCAAAGGATGCTTACCTACATGACTAAATTAGAGAAAGAGGAAATCAATGAACTAAATATGCAAGAGAAAGAACAAATTAAAAAAACCCAATTAAACACCAAATTAGAAATTCTAAAAATTAAAGGAGAAATTAATAAAATTGAAAGCAAGAAAACTATTGAACTAATAAATAAAACCAAGAGTTGGTTTTATGAAAAAAAAACAATAAAATTGATAAAGCTCTGGTCAATTTGATTTAAAAAAAAGAAAGGAGGAAACCAAATTGCTAGTATCATAAATGAAAAAGATAAACTCATCACCAATGAGGAGGAAATTAAAATAATAATTCAGAATAATTTTGCCCAACTCTATGCCAATAAATTTGACAATCTAAGTGAAATGCATGAATATTTAGAAAAATATAAGTTGCCCAGGTTAAGTGAAGAGGAAATTAAAAACCTAAAGAACCCAATCTCAGACAAAGAAATCAAACAAGCCACTATTGAACTCCCTAAGAAAAAAAATCTTCTGGGCCAGGTATATTCACAAGTGAATTCTATCAAATATTTAAGGAACAATTGGTTCCAATTCTATATAAACTCTTTGGAAAAAACAGGTGAAGACAGAATTCTGCCTAACTCTTTCTATGGCACCAATATGGTGTTGATACCTAAACCAGGAAGAGTTAAAACAGAGAAAGAAAATTATAGACCTAACTCCCTGATGAATATAGATGCCAAAATCTTAAATAAAATAAATAAAATCTTAGCAAACAGTTTTCACTAGGATAATACACTATGACCAAGTAGGATTTTTTCCAGGGATGCAGGGTTGGTTCAATATTTGGAAAACTGTTAGTTTAATTAATTATATCAATAATTCAATACTGTATTAGAAATGTTAGCCTCATCAATAAGAGAAGAAAAAGAAATTGAATTAATTAGATATGGGAAGGAAGACATAAAATTCTCACTCTTTGCAGATGACATGATGGTATACCTAGAGAATCCCCAAAAAAGAGCTACTACAAATAATTAGCAACTTTAGCAAAGTTGCAGAATATAAAATAAACCCTCATAAATCCACATTTCCTTTTTTCTTTTTTTAAAATTTATTTTTAATTCCATAACCTTTCCCCCAATCTTGCTTCCCCCCACCCCCCACAGAAGGCAGTCCTAGTCTTTACATTGTTTCCACAGTATACATTGATCCAAGTTGAATGTGATGAGAAAGAAATCATATCCTGAAGTCTTTGGCCTGTTCAAACTCCACATTTCTTTATATACATTGCGAAAATATTTTTTAGGTTTGTTTTTTGCAAGGCAATGGGGTTAAGTGGCTTGCCCAAGGCCACACAGCTAGGTAATTATTACGTGTCTGAAGCCGGATTTGAACTCAGGTACTCCTGACTCCAGGGTCAGTGCTCTATCCACTGCACCACCTAGTCACCCCTAAAATATTCTTAAGAGCAAACATATTACCCACTCCCCAACAAAAATAAAGAACCTCATGATAAACCATGTAAAAGAAAGAGAAAAAATGTGTTTCAGTCTGTGTTCTGATACAATCAGCTCTGTCTCTGGTGGATCTAATTCTTCATCATAAGTCCATCACAGAAGCCACCTCCATACTTTTCCACAGTTGTGGCTGCTGACTGGAATTCCCTCCATCCATTCCTCCCCACTACCATATACTGTATTCTCTCTCTCCTCCATCCTGTTCCCCTTTCAAAATGTGCTATAGCACAGCCAAGTGCCACAACAGACAAAGCACCAGCCCTGGGGCCAAGAGGCTGGGGAGGGGAGAAGAGTCCCTGTTCTATGAGGGGCCTAGACTATGACCAGGATCTGAATTTGGTCAGGGTCCCAGAGTCCTGTTCTAGGAACAGAGGACAAACCTCGGAATTCTCTCTCCATTTCCCTACCTTGGGTGGGCTGAGCACTCAGGGCATAATTGCCTGGAGGCTCCTGATTCTGTTTCCTGGATTTGGACATGGTGATTCCTGCAACTACCCTGAGGGCTTCAGGCTTGCTCTGGAAGAGGTTTCCCCACTGATCCTCCAAGTTGTGTCCAGTGCTCCCCAGGGTGCATGTCAGGAAACTACTTCTGCTGCTGAGGGTTGTAGCTCCCAGGCACTCTGGGGCTGTTCCTGGTAGGCTGAAGCTTCTTCACACTGGCGGGCTGTCCCTCTAACCCCATAGAATAGAGTTTTTCCACTATTTTCCAGGTTATCTTGGGTTGGAGAATTGCCTCACTGGATCTTTCTGTGGATTCTGTCTCTCAAATATTTAGTTAGTCATAATTTTAAGATTTTTTAAATATTTTGAAGAAAGCACCAAGGAGAGGCTCTTCTCCTATGGCCATCTTGACTCCGCCCCCTCAGCTAGGCCAATCTGTGACATTTCTATATATGACTAGCAAGAAGCAGCAGAAAGAGCTAGAAAGAGAAATCCCATTGAAAGCAACCTCAGACAATACAAAATACCTGGGAGTCTATCTGCCAAGGCAAACTCAGAAACTTTTTGAAAACAATTATAAAACACTTCTCACACAAAATCAGACTTAAAACTGGGCAAATATCAACTGTTCATGGATAGACCTAACTAATATAATAAAAATGACAATTCTACCAAAACTAAATTACCTATTTAGTGCCCTACCAATCAATAATCCAAAAAAATTACTTTAATGGGTTAGAAAAACTTGAAAGTAAATTCATATGAGAAATAAAAAGTCAAGAATTTCCAGGGATTCAATGAAAAAACATGCAAAAGAAGGTGGCTTAGCCCTAGAAGATCTAAAATTATATTATAAAGCATCAGTCATCAAAACTGTCTGGTACTGGCTAAGAAATAGAATGGTGGATCAGTGGAATAGACTAGGTGCAATAGCAGGAAATGATTACATCAATCTGCTGTTTGCTAAATCTAAAGAGTCCAACTATTGGGATGATAACTCTCTCTCTCTGATAAAAAGTGTTGGGAAAATTGGAAGCTAGTATGGAAGAAACTTACAATTAGTTCAATACCTCACACTCTATACCAAGACAAGATCAAAATGGATACAAGATTTAGACATGAAACACATTATTATAAGCAAACTTTAAGATCAAGGAGTGTTTACCTGTCAGATCTATGGAAAGGGAAGTACTTTATGACCAAGGAAGAGAAGGAGATCATCATTAAAAACAAAGTAAATAATTTTGATTGCATTAAATTACAAAGCTTTTGCACTGACAAAACCACTGTAACCACGATCAAAATAAATGTAGTAAATTGGGAAACAATTTTTACAACTAGTATTTCTGACAAAGGACTCATTTCTAAAATATACAGAGAACTGAGTCAAATTTTCAAAAAATAAAGCCATTCCCCAATTGACAAATGGTCAAAGAATATGCCAAGGCAATTTACAGATGAGGAAATCAAAGCAATCCATAGTCATATGAAAAATTGCTCTAAATCATTACTTATCAGAGAAATGCAAATTAAAGCATCTCTGAGCTACCACCTCACACCTCTCAGATGGGCCAATATGACTAGAAAGGACAATGATCAATGTTGGAAGGGATATGGGAAATCTGGGACACTAAGACGTTGCTGGCGGAACTATGAACTCATCCAACCTTTCTGGAGAACAATCTGGAATTATGCCCAAAGGCAACAAAAATGTGCATCCCCTTTGATCCCGCAATACCACTACTGGGTTCATACCCTGAAGAGATGATGAAAAAGAGTAAAAACATCACTTGTACAAAAATATTCATAGCAGCCCTGTCTACGGTGGCAAAGAATTGGAAATCAAGTAAATGCCCTTCAATTGAGGAATGGCTTAACAAACTGTGTTATATATATGTGTGTGTGTGTGTGTGTGTGTATATATATATATATATATATATATATATATATATATATATATATATATATAGTACACCCTAACAGCAACATGGGGGTGAGGATCAACCTTAATGGGCTTGCTCATTCCTTCAGTGCAACAATCAGGGGCAATTTTGGGATAGCTGCAATGGAGAATACAATCTGTATCCAGAGATAGAATTGTGGAGTTTGAACAAAGACCAAAGACTATTTCCTTCAATTTAGAAAAAAAAACCCATTATCTTATTATGTAATTTTGTGATTTGTTATACTTTATGTTTATTCTTTAAGGATATCATTTCTCTCTCATCACATTCAACTGAGATTAATGTATATCATGGAAACAATGTAAAGACTAACAGAATGCCTTCTATGGGGGTTGGGGGGAGGGAAGCAAGAATGGGGGAAAATTATAAAATTCAAAATTAATAAAATCTTTCTAAAGAAAAAAAATTAGACAAACCCCTTCCCTTATAGCTCCCACCCCCCTACAAAAGGCTCCAGGCTCAGGAACTGTTAGGTGTGGTCCTGCCCTTGTATTTCCCCCAGGTCCCCAACACCCAGCTTTAGTTTCAGCTGCTGCCAAAATAATCACAAGACACAAAGTTGAGATCCTGGGATATGGCCAGCTAGCATCCAGATCACACAAGCTGAGCCTCTGGGGCAAACAACTCTATTTCTATCCTGTACCTGTCAGGGACACATCCCAGAAACCTCTAGAGCCTGTATCTGTTTTCAGTGGTAGGAAAGGGCTCCAACAGGGATATCCTATGAGGGGTGTGCGAGGTGAAGGGGTAGGAGGGACTGCCAGGGAGCAGGGAAGGAACTGGGCCTTAAAGTGGTTATTTCCCTGCCCTGTCTGAAGGAAAAAACTGGTCAACAAAAAGACAGAGCCACTTCCCACTGGTTTGGAACCGTTCCACTTCCTCTGGTCCTACTCACAAAGGAAAGGCCAAAGAGCTGGGAGGGAATATCTGGTCCAACCCATTCATAATCCAGATTAGAAATTGAGGCCCCAAGCAGGAAACAGACTTGCCTAATGGATCAGTATCAGAGCTGGGGCTTCTAACTGCCAGTGCCTCAAGGTTCTCTGCCCTACCGCCAGTTAGGGAAGCTGCTGTTCAGTGTTGTTGTCAAGCTAAAGCCAGTCCCCTGGCTGACATTCCTGGACATGCTAACTTGCCAGGGGCCCCGATCCAAATAGGATGCCCTCTGCACCTTGCCATCTGCTTTCCGAAATAATACTCCTGCCTAGAGAGTCTGAGTCTAGCAGCACCTGATAGGGGTTGTTTCTTTTCATGAATGACTGTTTTGTTAATGAGAGGAAAGGGGAGAAAAAGAGGGTTGATGGAAAGTTACCTTGGCAAGCCCCATGTTTCCTGTGGATGACCTCACTTCCCAAGAAGTTCTCATTGAAAATGTGTGGCCTCCCCTATCTGTACTTGATATACCACTTATCACACTGACAGCAATTTGGGGGTGGCTGGGAGAGAAACAAGGTCCAGAGCCTCAATTTCATCCACATGGGAACAGGTCAGTTTAGATCTCATCTTCAACTTCAAAGTATTTGCAAGTTGCCTGGGGCATCGAAAGCATTATGCTGGCCCAGCATTATGCAATCAGTACTGTCAGAGACAAGATTTAAACTCAAGTCATCTAGCCTCCAAGGTTCACCCTCTACAACCAGCTACCACCATCCTTTCAGCTATCTGTCCTTTTTGTTTCATAGCTGTTTCTTTCCCTTAATGTATCATCAAGTAAGGGATCTTTCATTAAGGTACTACTTTTAAATTCTACTTTGTATATATTTTTCATTTCATTTCCTGTGTATATGTAATTTACCACCAATAGAATGCCAGTTCCTTGAAAGCAAGGATTATCTTTTTTTTAAAATCTTTCTGTGAATTTCTCTGGTGTGTGTGTGGGGAGGGGGGTATCCATTTGCGGTTTTCTTTTTTTTAATTTATTTTTATTAAACATATTATTTGAGTTTTACAATTTTCCCCCAATCTTGCTTCCCTCCCCCACCCCCCACAGAAAGCACTCTGTCAGTCTTTACTTTGTTTCCATGTTGTACCTTGATCCAAATTGGCTGTGATGAGAGAGAAATCATATCCTTAAAGAGAAGTCTAAGAGGTAACAAGATCAGACAATAAGATATCTGGGTTTTTTTTCCCTAAATTAAAGGGAATAGTCCTTGCACTTTATTCAAACTCCACAGCTCCTTATCTGGATACAGATGGCACTCTCCTTTGCAGACAGCCCAAAATTGTTCCTGATTGTTGCACTGATGGAATGAGCAAGTCCTTCAAGCTTGAACATCACTCCCATGTTGCTGTTAGGGTGTACAGTGTTTTTCTGGTTCTGCTCATCTCACTCAGCATCAGTTCATGCAAATCCCTCCAGGTTTCCCTGAAATCCTGTCCCTCCTGGTTTCTAATAGAACAATAGTGTTCCGTGACATACATATACCACAGTTTGCTAAGCCATTCCCCAATTGAAGGACATTTACTGGATTTCCAATTCTTTGCCACCACAAACAGGGCTACTATAAATATTTTTGTACAAGTAATGTTTTTACCCTTTTTCCTCATCTCTTCAGGGTATAGACCCAGTAGTGGTATTCATTTGTGGTTTTCTTGAAAAAGATACTAGACTGTTTTGTCATGTCCTTCTCCAGGTCATTTTACAGATGAAGAAACTAAGACAGAGTCAGGTGATTTGCCCAGAGTCACACAGCTATTGTCTGAGGCCAGACTTGAACTCAGGAAGAGGAATCTTCCAGACTCCAGGTTTGGCATTCTATCTCCTATAACAACTAGCTGCCTAATGTGTGTATGTGTATATGTATGTATGTGTGTTTATATGTATGTATGTATGTATGTATAAAACCAAAAGCCATTTCCCAAATGATGAAAACAGTTCTCAAAAGACCTGCAAAGTATTCATGACCACTTGAAAGTATGCTTAAAACACTAATTATAAGAGAATGTGAATTGAAAGAACTTTGAGGTTTCATCTCATAACCTGGAAATTGGCAGATGACAAAAGACTATAATAGTCATTGTTGGACAATACCTTAGTGTATTGTTGGCAGAACTGTGAATCTATAGAACCATTTTGGAAATTAATTTGGAGTTATGCAAATAAAGTGACAAAAATGCCCATACTCTTTAAACAAGAGATTTTACTACAATCTCTCTCTCTCTCTCTCTCTCTCTCTCTCTCTCTCTCTCTCTCTATATCTACCCTGAAGAAGGCATTGTAAGAAAAATTCCATCAAAATATTTATAGTAGTACTTTTTATTATAGCAAAAAATTGGAAACTAAATAGTTCCCCATTAAATGGAAAATGGCTAATCAAATTGTAGTGTGTGAATGGAATGGAATATTACTGTGCTGTAAGACAATATAAATGTGATAAATATAGAGAAATCTAGGAAGATCTACACAAACTGATGCAGAGTGAAGTAGAGACGAGAAAACAATATTCACATTGACTATGGCAACAAAAATGAAAATAACCCACAAGAAATATCAAAAGTAAATGTTGCAAAATTGTAAAAAATAAGCATGGCTAGAAATAGGAAACTGTACAAAGATATCTCATCCATTTGCAGAGGTGGGAATTTCAGAATATTAAACATATTATCAAACTTTAATCAATTTTTATTCTTTTTTCTTTTTTAGTGAAAAATATTTTGTTTTTTGTTATTTGGAATAGTTCTCTGAAGGTGGGAGATGGGATTACAAAAAGAAAGACACCAATAAAAACTATTTTTGAAAAAAATCTTTGCAAACACAAAGCCATTGTGACATTTTTTTACTCACTCTCACCTGGACTGTCTCTCAATTCCTCCTCACCAGTTGCATAGCCACTGTGGAGATGCCTCCATCCCAAGGCCTCTTCCCAGGACCACCATGTTAGGAAGGATTACAAGTTATTCTTTGTCTTACTCAAACCTAGCCTCTAGCCACACTCTTCCTGGTTTCCTAGTACTATCCATCAACTTTTCAGCTCCCCAAATGTGTTGTTTTCTCCCATTAGAATGTAAGTTCCAGGAACAGAGCCAAGATGGTGGAGTAAAGGCAGGAATTCCCACAAGCTTTCCACCTTCCCTTCCCACTTCAAATACCTGTATTTGTTTGTTTTTGCAAGACAATCAGGTTAAGTGACTTGCCCAAAGTCACACAGCTAGGTAACTGTTAAGTGTCTGAGGTTGGATATGAGCTCAGGTCCTCCTGACTCCACAGTCAATGCTATAGCCATGGTGCCACCCACCTGCCCCCAAATACCTTTAAATAATGACTCTAACCAAATTCTAGAGTGGCAAAATTCACACAAAGACTGAGGGAAACAATTTTCCAACCCAAGACAACTTGGAAGATCTGAGAGAAAGGTCTGTTACACCAGGGTGAGAAAGGGTCTGTGCACTGGAGCAAACTGGAGCCATCCAGGAACAGCCCACGGCACACCTGGGTTCTTGAGGGTGCTTGGGTCTGTGGCAGCAATGGCCATTTCCAGACTTTTCTGTCCAGGGATTGCCAAGGACAACATGGAAGATCAGCAGGAAAACCCTGATGCATCATAGTAATCCCAGAGACCAGTCCCTAGCCCAGGAATCAGGAGCAGGCCTGTGCAGCCACTTGGCAGCTGCTTCCAGAGTGCTCAGCCCCCAGATGGTAAGGGGCTTGGGGGAGATAGCAGAAGTCTCTCTGTTATCTCTGTGGTTTGGCCCATACGCAGATCCAGGTCACAGTCTGGGGCCTCATACTTCCATAGCATAGTTCCATGGAAGAAGGGAGTACTTATGATCATCCACAGACCAGAGCACAGGCCAGGAAAGCAGTCAGAACCTATCATAAGAACTTGGAGGAATTGAGGTCCCTGGGGGGATGTCCCTAAAAATAGCTGCAAACACCCTCAAAAGCTTGGGACAGTATGCCCTCTACCCTGGAACCAGAGCCTCAACTTAACAAAGAGTTAAAATCAAGTCCTAGGCTGGGGAAATGGACAAACAATAGAAAAAAAAAATCTGGTCATAGATAATTATCATGGTCTCATGGAAGATCAAATGCACACTCAGAAGATGACGAAGTCAAAGCTATTTTCAAAGCCTCCAAGACAAATATGGTCTCAGACTATGGAAGAACTCAAAAAAGATTCTGAAAATCAAGTAAGGTAGGTAGAAGAAAAATTGGGAAGAGAAATAAGAGCAATGCAGGAAAATCATGAATATCAAGTCAGCAGTTTGATGATGAAGGAATTACAAAAAAATACTGAAGAAAATAACACCTTATAAACTAGTTTAGATCAAATGGGAAAAAAAGCAGTCTAAAAGGCCACAGAGGTGAAGAACTGACAAGATGGAAAAGGAAATATGAAAGTTACGAGGGAGTTGAATTTTTGGGAAAAAGGGAAAGGAGAAGTAGAATGGGGTAAGTTATTTCACATAAAAGAGGCAAGAAAAAGCTTTTGCAGTGGAGTGGAAGAAGGGGAAGGTGAGGGGAATGAGTGAGTCTGACTCTCATCAGAAATGGCTCAGTGAAGAAATAACATATACAGTCAATTGGGTATAGAAATCTATCTTAGGGGCAGCTAGGTGGTGCAGTGGATAGAGCATCGGCCCTGGAGTCAGGAGGACCTGAGTTCAAATCCAGCCTCAGACACTTAATAATTACCTAGCTGTGTGGACTTGGGCAAGCTACTTAACCCCATTTGCCTTGTAAAAACCTAAAAAAAAAATCTATCTTACCCTAGAGGAAAACAGGAGAGGAAAGGGATGGGAGAAAGGAGATGGGGAGGGGAGGGGGGATATAGGTGATGGAAGAGAGGGAAGATTGTGGGAGAGGGTAGTCAAATAAAACACACTTTTGAGGAGGGGGCAGGTGAAAGAAGAGAGAGAATAGAATAAATGGGGTTGAGGGGGTGAAAAGAATGGAGGGAAATACAGCTAACAATTGCAACTGTGGTAAAAATATTGACAATTTCTCTGATGGATTTATGATAAAGATTACTATCCATTCCAAAGAAAGAGCTGATGGTTCCTGAAGAAGCATACTTCTTTTTCTCACTTTACTTTTCTTGAGGTTTCTCTTTCTTTGTGGGAGGGGGGGAGATTATGTTAACTTTTACAATATGACTATTGTAGTTATGTTTCATAGCTACACATTTTTAACCTACACTAAGTAAATTGCTTTCTCAGTGAGGGGAGTGGAGTGGGAAGAAGGGAGAGAATTTGAAACTCAAGGTTTTGGAAGTAAATGTTGAAACTTGCTTTTCATGTTGGGATAAAAAAATAAAAATAAAATAAAATAAATTAAAAAAAAAAAGAATATTAAGTTCCTTGAGGGCAAAGGCTGTCTTATTTGCATTCTTTTTGTCTCCAAAGCTTTGCAGGGTATTTGGGACATGGAAAGCTCTTAAATAATACCTTTTAATTGACTGATGATTTTCCCTGGTAGAAAATAAGCTACATGAAGATGGGAAATGTGTCCTATTTGTTTCTGTAACTCTGGCATGGTGCCTGGTACAGAGAGAGCACATCATCAATAATGCTGAGGCATCACTCACCTCATTTTATAGATGGAAAAACTGAGGCAAGTACAAGTCAGGATACAATTAGCAAGAACCCTGCTTACTTTCTACTCTGAACTGTAGTGCCTTGGAAGCAATCTTACTTTTCTGTAATTACTGCATCACCATTGAACTTCAGGTAACTAGCCTTCCCTCTCCTTTTCCCTTCTTCCCCACATTAGCTGGCTATGGTTTCAGCAACATTCATAGTAGTACAGTTAGTCCTTCCCCATCGCAACTTTCCCTAGTTAGATTTCAATATATTGTCCTTCAACATTAGAAATTCAATGGGAATTTGGAGGGAATTTTGCAAAAGCACAATGCACAAAGACCAGCAGACAACACAAAAAAAATCTGGATACTCAGAAATGCATAAACTATATATAGATACAGAGAGAGAGAGAGAGAGAGAATTGTATAATATCTATTTTCTCTTTTATTCATTCATCTATTTATTTATATTTTATCTTTTAATACCATAATAATCCAGACTTCTTTTCTGGTATGAAGGGGGGGGGGGTCAGAACACTTTGGGAAGATTTCCAGATTGCAGGAGCACTGCACCCTGACCCTATGATATGAAAAGGATAACTGGATTTATGTGTGCATGTATATACAGGCATACATGTATGTACTAAATACACACATATGGATGTGTGTGTGTGTGTATATAATATAGACACTTTGGCACATACAAATGGTCTATATATGCGTAACTATTTGTACACCCCACATGTATGATATGTGCACATGCACATGTTGAAATATGTGTACATGTAACACAATCGATATACACACATATTACATGCATGGTATGATACACATTCACATACATATCGAAGTATGTACATACATGAACACACTGATATATTCCTATGGGCACATGTATACAAATACACACCTGTACTACCCAGTTTACTACACATATAGGCACATGTGTGCAGGCATATCCATGACAACATACATGAAAAATATCTATAGACTCATACACATTTGTATGCATTGGTGTGGTTCATATGTGCACACATACATACACATGTACATAAGCATAACACATGTGTATTTTACATATATCTATAAATACACATATGCACTGCACGTGCATGCACAGTACAAGGCACACATGAACATGCCTATGCCTAATGGTATATACATATAAATACATGGGTGTGCATGTGTGTGATGCAATGCATTCTTATGTGCCATTGTACATGTGTGTGCTTTTACATGCATGCACACAATGCATGTGTGTGATGTGTGTGTGCATGCGTGCATGTCATATACACACACATAAACTGATGTGATCCTCACAACTCTGGGGCATAGATGCTGTTGTTATCCCTATTTTACAGATGAGAAAACTGAGGTAGATAGAGGTTAAGTGACTTGTTCAGGGTCACAAAGTTAGAAAGTATTTGAGACTGTAGCACAGTGGCTAACAGTAAAGCCTACTCAGAAAGGCCTGGGTTGAAGGCTATCTCTCATGTGACTCTAGGCAATCTTTGAAGACTTACTAATTCCAGCAGAGTAATGGGCCAGCTGATGAGTAGACTAGTCCAATGGATGGGAGGAAGAAGTCATGACACTAATAGCATTAAATCATCCAACTCCCTTGTTTTCAGATGGAAAACTGAGGCCCAAGGAACTTAAGTTACCAGTCCAGGGCCTCACGTAGGGCCCTAGATCTCCATCTAGAAATGACCTCAGAAGCCAGTGAGTCTTACCCTCTGCTTTCTTTTTCTCCACTTTACAAAGGAGAAACTGAAGCCTAGAACATTCAAGAGATGTATCCAAATTTCTACCTAGATCTCAGATCTAGAACTGGGAGGGGCCCTCAGAGACCAGCTAATCTAACTCTCTCATTTAACAGAGGAGGAAACTGAAGCTCAGAGAGAAGAGAGGTGACTTTCAGAGGTGACCAAGGTACTCCATTTCAGAGGCAGGATTTGAAACTAGATTTTCTGCCTCCTGAGCTAATCTGTTGTCTACTGTCCCACTCTACTACTTTTGTAGTCTGAAATAGGCAGGTTTTCTTTCCTTTCTAACTTCAGAACATCTCTTTCCCTACGAAGGCTGAGTAAAGGATTCTTATCCAAAATACTTTCATATGTAGTAGGCAGCTTTCCTCTTCTCCCCCCTCCCCAACAACGACTGGCTTCCTACACTAGGCTAATAAAGTCAAAATAACCAACTCTGAATGATCCCATGCGCCACATGGACATGGGACAGTGACACAAAGCTATTCACCCCACCCAATCCTACCCCATTCCCCTTCCCTTCCCTCATCAAAAGAAATCATCAGCCCCTACTCCATGTGTGAGACCTGGGACTGTGCCATATAATAGCTTACTAGCTGCTGGAAGCTGATCTGCAGGCAAGGATGCCTAATAACAACAAACATGGAGAGGTCCCTCTGAAATGTCAATCTCAACTTCAACCATTATTAGGCAACGTACTACGTGAATGGTTTCCAAAACATACATGAACACATGTGCCACACACACACATATATGGGAAGGAGCTGGAAGGGAGGGCTGGGAGAGGGACGAGAGAAGGAAAGAGAAGAAGTAGAGGAAGAAGAGAAAGGAGGAGAACACAGAGAAACACCAAAGATTTGGAAAAAAAGGAAGACAGGGGGTAGAAAAAGAAAGGGGTGAAGGAGGGAAGGAGACAAGAGAGAAAAGAACAAGAAAGAGAGGGAAGAATGGGAGAGGTGGCGGGGGAGGGAAGAAGAGAAGAAAGAAAGAGGGGGAGAAGAAAGGGAGGTAGACAGAGTGATGAGAGATCCATAGATGCACAAAAAGAGAGAAAAACAACTGGAGTGAGAGAGACAGAAATATGTCCAGAGAAAGATGCCCAGCTTATTTATATATGCCCTCTGAGTTTTAAGCACATCTCTCCCAACTGCCTACTGGATGTTCCACTAACACCTAAAATTCAACTAGTTGCAAAAGTGCCCTGGCCCTCAAGCCTGTCCATTCTTTCATCATCCTGTCAGTCCCTTCTTGCTGCCCCCCCCCCAGCCAGCCAATCAGTGACCAGGTGTGTGGTGGTTTCTGACTCTTCCACAATTCCTAAACAGCACAGCCCTCTAGTTGAGGGCCTCATCACCTGGACAGCCACGGTCTCTTAATTGCTCTCCTTGCTTTCCCCTTTCTCTGTCTCTGATCCACCCTTCAAATAGCTGTCAAAAAGGTTTTC
Source organism: Macrotis lagotis (assembly GCF_037893015.1). NCBI lineage: Eukaryota > Metazoa > Chordata > Mammalia > Peramelemorphia > Peramelidae > Macrotis > Macrotis lagotis. Next base: position 10,334,344 of record NC_133666.1, read on the forward strand.
CTAAAGAAAATGTACAGTGTGTTCATTACCTCAATAATAAAATGGATTCTTGAGGCTGATCTTTTAGGTCAGCTGCCAACCTTCTGGGGTGTGGTTGCTAGACTACGGGCGTCGAGTCCAAATTCCACTCTAGCCACCTGAATTCTCTGAGCCTCAGTTTTTTCATCTGTAAAATAAAAGGGCTGAACAAAGTGATGTCGTGGTTCCCTCCCAGTCTAAGATCCATGAGCTTCCGTTTTTGTGGGTGGAGGCTTTTTCATCTATTTGTCACTCTCCTTTCACTTATGTCCTGGATAGAATGAAAATTTTTTGAGAGCAGGGGCTTTTTTATAAGGGCGTCCCTCCATCTGTACCCCCACTCCAGGACCTAACCCATCCTTAACACCTAACACACACCTCAATAAACTGCTTCCATTGAAACTGGGCTGCGGAGCTATTCCTGGACCTTCACATCAACTGCTCCCTCCTCCTTCATTAATCAACAAGTATTCATTAAGGTACTTAGCTTGGAAAGGGTTCTGCCCTCCTCTGGGTCTCTCCCAGAATTCTACTCTCTTCAAGGATCAGCTCTGAAACCCGGATCCTCCTCTTTGCTCCTGCTCTGTATAGGCACTTGTCAAATTCCCAGGTCCTTTCTAGTTTTTATCCAAATGTCCCTGAGGGCAGGGACTGTCATTTTTTATCATGGCTTCAGAGTTAGATAGGGTTCTGTAGCTACAATAACAGATTTCAAGCTGGAAAGGACCTGGCAATCAGCTAAGATATTTTCCAGAGAAGTAAACTCAAGTGCCAAGGGGAAGGGGGGACACAGGTAGCAGGTGGCAGGTTCTCTGCCTCCATTAAACCACTTCCCTAATAGGCATTTAATAAAGAAATCTTTAGCCCTCTGAAATATATCTCACTGCAATGAATTAAAAGTAAGAAAAACACAGAATCTCTGTGTGTGTGTGTGTGTGTGTGTGTCTGTCTCTCTCTTTCTCTGTCTCTGTCTCTCTCTCTCTCTCTGTCTGTCTGTCTGTCTGTCTGTCTCTCTCTCTCTCTCTCTTTTTCTCTCTCTCTCGGCACTCCATGATGGGCCTAGAAATCCTCCAAAGCAGTGAATACCTGAGGAAATGTCTTATCCATTCTCTCAGGTCTTCAAAGAAGTAGTAAAAAAAAAAAAAAAAAACCAAAACCCCAAAAGAAGAAAAATTAAGGACTATTTGAGGAAAGGAAAGAGCCCTCAGTCTTAACTTAGATACTGGTCAAAGCATTTTGAGGGGTGGAGAGTGAGAATTGGTAGAGAGGAGGAGGAGGGCAGGGGAACAGACGTGATTTCGTTGGCATACAGCACTTCCTAGTGAGGAAATTCACTCCATCCATCCAAGTTGGCACCTTCTCTGCAGCCATGAGTCTTAGTTTACAACACTGAGAGATTAAGGACACATAGTTAGGATGTGCCAGAGATGGCATTTGAACCCAGGACTTCCTGGTTCTTCCTAGTCTAACAAGTGGTGCTATGCCTAAAGGCTGTAAAGAGCAGAGCAAACGCTGGCAGAACCACTCACACACAATGCGGTCCCTAAAATGTTTTTTTTACGCTCACCAAATAATATTCCCCCTATAAGCTAACTGCTTTCAGTCTCACACACAGAAAAACACAGCACACATGTATTCCCCACATCCACAGTGTATGCATAGAACACATATACAGGTGAACACAGACACAGATACGAAACACACACACACACACACACACACACACACCCCGCACGGACCACCCGCTACGCATGACACACACAGACAGACGCACACATACCGGTGTAGCCCCAAAGCAGCCACCTCCCTTGGGGAAGCCTGGCCCGCCCCCAGCCCAGAGACAGCTTCTCCCCTCTGCGCTGCACCAGTTGGCTCTCCGCCCTCTCCGAGCCTTGCCCTCTGCCCCAGGGAGCCGCTCGGCTCTCTAGCTCCCCCGGGCGGTCAGCTGTGGACGCGCGGATCGTGGCACTTCTCCCGAGCGGCCGCTGCTCGGCGTTTCTGTCCCGGCACGTCCCCGCCAGCGGCAGAGGCCGTGGCGCGCCCCGCGCCCCCCACCGCCCCCCTCCCGCTCCGGCCAGGCTAGGGCCAGGTGAGGGCCCGGGCTCCCGTAGGGCTCCGCTGCATGCCAAGGGCCCGGCGTTGGGGGGGGGGGGGCGAAGGGGCGGGAGTGGGCACAGGGGAAGCCTCCCACGGGGCTCCGGCCGCAGGCTGGGCGGCGACTCACGTGCATCATGGTGACCAGGTGGCAGGGGTTGAGCAGGTAGATGACGGTCTTGGTGGCGAACTTGAAGCCCACCTCCACGCCGAAGGTGAGACACAGCGCCGCCAGCAGCAGGTTTTTGACGAGGCTCTCCGGGGCCGCGGGCGGGCGCGGGGGCGGCTGCGGCCGGGGGCAGGCCCGCCGCCCTCCGCGCTCCCGCCTGGGCTTCCAGAGCAGATGCCAGAGGGCCACTAGGATCTCCAGCACGGCCAGCGCCAGGAAGGCCCCGCTCTCCAGCAGCCGCTGCTTCCACGACAGGAAGGCGGCGCAGTCCGGGCCCCCGTTGCCCTCAAAGCTGGGGTCCACGCCCCCGTAGAGCCAGTCGCGGAGGCTCTGCTGGCTGTACCTGGCCATGGTCCTCGGCTGCGGCGGCCGGCGGCGCCCGGGAGGAGGCTGCAAGCCGCGGCTGCGGAGCTGGCGGCCGACCCCTCCCCTCGAGTCAGCAGGGGCACATGGGAGGCCGGGCGGCGGGCCCGGAGCCCCGGCCGCGGCACCCGAGGGCGCCGCCGATCCCCGGCGGCCTGCAAGAGCCGGACGCAAAGCCCAGGGCGCCCGCGGAGCCCCGGGGAGGGGGCACGGGGCGCAGGGCGGAGGCCCTCCCGGGGAAACCGAGGGAGGAGAGCCGGGCCGGGGCGGGGCGCGGCGCGGCGCCGCCGGGAAGGTGCCACCGGGAAGGTCGCGGCGCGGAGGGGAGCCCGGGGCGGGGCGCAGGGGCTCCGGACGCCTCTCGCCGATGCGCTGTGCCCGGCCGGCCGGCCCCGCGCTGCCGCCAACTTCCCGCCGACTGGCCGCGCCGGCCCAATGCGGGGGGGGGGGGGGGGCCTCCTCCCGCCGCCCCGACCCAGGTACAGCTCCGCCCCGAGCCGGGACCACGGCCCGCCCCGGGGCCGCCCGGCCCGGCCGCGCCCCCTCGGGCCCGCCCCGCCCCGCCCCGGGGGGCGGGGCCGCGGGCGGGGCGAGCGGCGGGCGCGCCCCTCCCCCCCGCCCGGGCGCCGCGGCCCCCCCTGGGCACGCCGGCCCGCGGAGCCGGAGCGGGGCTGCGGTAAGGGGCGCCCCGCCGGCGGCCCGCGGCCCGGCTCAGATCCGGCCCCCGGCTTCCTTGCCCGCTGCGCTCCCCCAGCCGGCCTGGGCCCCGGCTCGCGGCTCCGCCCCTGCGCCTCCCCTTTCCTCCCCCCCCCCCCCCCCGCCTCCTCCTTCCTTTTGCCTCCTCCTTCCTCCCCTCTGCCTCCTCCTCCTCCCCCGCCTCCTCCTTCCTCCCCTCCGCCTCCCCTTTCCTTCCCTCTGCCTCGCCTTCCTCCCTTCTGCCTCCCCCCCCCCCCCCCGCCTCCTTCCTTTTGCCTCCTCTTCCTCCCCTCTGCCTCCCCCTTCCTCCCTCTGCCTCCCCCTTCCTCCCCTCTGCCTCCCCTCTGCCTCCCTCCTCCCCTCTGCCTCCCCCTTCCTCCCCTCTGCCTCCTCCCTCCTCCCCTCTGCCTCCTCCTCCCCTCTGCCTCCCTCTTCCTCCCCTCTGCCTCCTCCCTCCTCCCCTCTGCCTCCTCCTCCCCTCTGCCTCTCCTTCCCTTCTGCCGCCTCCTTCCCCCCTCTGCCTCTTCCTCCCCCCCTGCCTCCTCCTTCCTTTTGCCTCCCCTTCCTCCCCTCTGCCTCCCGCTTCCTCCCTCTGCCTCCTCCTCCTCCCCTCCGCCTCCCCTTTCCTCCCCTCTGCCTCGCCTTCCTCCCTTCTGCCTCCCCCTTCCTTTTGCCTCCCCCTTCCTCCCCTCTGCCTCTCCTTCCTCCCCTCTGCCTCCTCCTTCCCCCCTCTGCCTCCTCCTCCCCCCTCTGCCTCTTCCTCCCCCCTGCCTCCTTCCTTTTGCCTCCTCTTCCTCCCCCCTGCCTCCTCCTTCCTTTTGCCTCCCCCTTCCTCCCCTCTGCCTCCTCCTCCTCCCCCGCCTCCTCCTTCCTCCCCTCCGCCTCCCCTTTCCTTCCCTCTGCCTCGCCTTCCTCCCTTCTGCCTCCCCCCCCCCCCGCCTCCTCCTTCCTTTTGCCTCCTCTTCCTCCCCCCTGCCTCCTCCTTCCTTTTGCCTCCCCCTCCTCCCCTCTCCCTCCCCCTTCCTCCCCTCTGCCTCCCCCTTCCTCCCTCTGCCTCCCCCTTCCTCCCCTCTGCCTCCCCCTTCCTCCCCTCTGCCTCCTCCCTCCTCCCCTCTGCCTCCTCCTCCCCTCTGCCTCCTCCTCCCCTCTGCCTCCCTCTTCCTCCCCTCTGCCTCCTCCCTCCTCCCCTCTGCCTCCTCCTCCCCTCTGCCTCTCCTTCCCTTCTGCCGCCTCCTTCCCCCCTCTGCCTCTTCCTCCCCCCTGCCTCCTCCTTCCTTTTGCCTCCCCTTCCTCCCCTCTGCCTCCCGCTTCCTCCCTCTGCCTCCTCCTCCTCCCCTCCGCCTCCCCCTTCCTCCCCTCTGCCTCCTCCCTCCTCCCCTCTGCCTCCTCCTCCCCTCTGCCTCCCTCTTCCTCCCCTCTGCCTCCTCCCTCCTCCCCTCTGCCTCCTCCTCCCCTCTGCCTCTCCTTCCCTTCTGCCGCCTCCTTCCCCCCTCTGCCTCTTCCTCCCCCCTGCCTCCTCCTTCCTTTTGCCTCCCCTTCCTCCCCTCTGCCTCCCGCTTCCTCCCTCTGCCTCCTCCTCCTCCCCTCTGCCTCCTCCTCCCCTCTGCCTCTCCTTCCCTTCTGCCGCCTCCTTCCCCCCTCTGCCTCTTCCTCCCCCCTGCCTCCTCCTTCCTTTTGCCTCCCCTTCCTCCCCTCTGCCTCCCGCTTCCTCCCTCTGCCTCCTCCTCCTCCCCTCCGCCTCCCCTTTCCTCCCCTCTGCCTCGCCTTCCTCCCTTCTGCCTCCCCCTTCCTTTTGCCTCCCCCTTCCTCCCCTCTGCCTCTCCTTCCTCCCCTCTGCCTCCTCCTTCCCCCCTCTGCCTCCTCCTCCCCCCTCTGCCTCTTCCTCCCCCCTGCCTCCTTCCTTTTGCCTCCTCTTCCTCCCCCCCTGCCTCCTCCTTCCTTTTGCCTCCCCCTTCCTCCCCTCTGCCTCCTCCTCCCCTCTTCCTCCCCCTTCCTCCCCTCTGCCTCCTCCCTCCTCCCCTCCGCCTCCTCCTTCCACCCCTCCTCCTCCCCCTTCCTCCCCTCTGCCTCTCCTTCTTCCCTTCTGCCTCCTCCTTCCCCCCTCTGCCTCTTCCTCCCCCCTGCCTCCTCCTTCCTTTTGCCTCCCCTTCCTCCCCTCTGCCTCCCCCTTCCTCCCTCTGCCTCCTCCTTCCTCCCCTCTGCCTCCTCCCTCCTCCCCTCTGCCTCCTCCTCCCCCTCTGCCTCCCCCCTGCCTCCTCCTTCCTCCTTCTGTCTCCCCTTCCTCCCCTCTGCCTCCCCCTTCCTCCCTCTGCCTCCTCCTCCCCTCTGCCTCCTCCTTCCTCCCTCTGTCTCCCCCTTCCTCCCCTCTGCCTCCTCCCTCCTCCCCTCTGCCTCCTCCCTCCTCCCCTCTGCCTCCCCCTTCCTCTTCTCTTCCTTCCCTGTTTACCAGCACCCTCGCTTCCTCCTTCTTGCCTCCCCTTCCCCGCAGCCTTCCCCCCCTCACCCCCACCCCACCCCCTGAGCCTTCCATCTTGCCCCCTTCCTGCCCCCTCCCCCACCTCTCCCCATAGCCCGCACCCACCTCACCCTCCGTCCCTCCAGATGCTCCTTCCCGGCTTGGCCTCTGCTCAGCCTCCTCCTCTCTTGCTGTGGCCTCCCCTGCTCCTTCCTCCCTGCTTAGTGCCACCAAACAGATCACTACTCACTATACACAACATAAATGAGGGAAGGGACACGTGGAAAGCACTTCCAGTGGACACTGTGCCCTCACTAAGACTTCAGGGAAGTCACAGGCTCCTATGAAGACGGAAAACATGCCAGACAGATGGGGTGACCAAAGAAAATGATTCAGCCGAGATGAGGATCTTGTTTCTGGAACAGCCAGGGGGCCAGTATCACTGATCCTCAAGGATATTGGGGAAGTGGGGGAGGTCACAAGAACTTTGAATTGTCAAGGATTTTGTATATGATTCTAGAACTTATAAGGAGCCAAGGCCACTAGGTGTCACAGTGGACAGAGCTCTACCTCAGGAGCTGGGGTCAAATCCATCCTCAGACACCAGCTGTGTGACCTTGGGCAAGTCACTTAACCCTGATTGTCTGGCATGTGGGGCCATCTCCATTTGTCCTGATTCAAATCAGGCCACTGGACCCAGATGGCTCCAGAGGAAAACAAGACTGCTGATGTAGCGCAGCCCCCCCTCACTCAAATCCAATTGACATCCTTCTCATGGCATCACCCCCCTGACGTCATGGCCTTCTTCAAGAATGACGGCCCAACAGCAAGCAAGGAGTCAATGGAGGTTGAATAGGCTTTAGAGTTGGCATGGGGTGGGGAGGGTTACCTGTTTAGACGCCTCTTCAAAAAATTCACCATTTTCTGCTGAATGCAGTATGGATTAGTGTGGGGAGTGATGCTGAAAGACTTGAGGCAGGGAGACCCACCAACAGGCTATTTTAATAATCTAGGCCTGAGGTAATAAGGGCCTGCATCAAAATGCTGCCACTGTTAGAGAAGAGAAGAGGATATATTAGACCAATGTTGAAAAAATGAAATCTACCAACCTTGGCAGATATTTGTGGAGAGTGACAGTAAAGAGACAAGATTGTAAGCCTAAACCAGGAGGGACGGGAATTCAGGAAAGCCTGGAGAGATTTGTATCAACTGATGCTGAGTGAGATGAGCAGAACCAGAAAAACACTGTACACCCTAACAGCAACATGGGGGTGAGGATCAATCTTGATGGACTCGCTCATTCCATCAGTGCTACAATCGGACAGTTTGGAGCTGTCTGCGATGGAGAGTGCCATCTGTATCCAGAGAAAGGATAGTGGAGATTGAACAAAGACCAAGAACTATTCCCTTTAATTTAGGGGGAAAAAAACCCCTGATATCTTATTGTCTGATCTCGCTATCTCTTATACTTTATGTTTCTTCCTTAAGGATGTGATTTCTCTCTCATCACATTCAGTTTGGATCAATGTATACCATGGAAACAATGGAAAGACTCACAGACTGTCTTCTGCGGGAGGTGGGGGATGGAAGTAAGATTAGGGAAAAAATTATAAAAGTCAAAATAAATAAAATATTTTAAGAAAAGATTGTAAGCCTAACAGTCTGGAAGTTGGATTTGGGTTCAGATAATGCCTGGAATGGCCTCTCTCCTCATCTCTGCATCTTCAAATTCCTGGCTTCCTTCAAATATCAGCTCCGACATCACCTTTACCTGTCACCCTTCCTGAGCACTCCAAATATTATCCTCCACATCTCCCATTACTGGATAGTCCCTTAATATTTCAGTCTATGCTCCAAGAAACCTCTGGGATTGTTGGGTGTTGTTTTCTTTAAATGAGGATGCTATTTAGATATTGAAAATAACCATTTGAGAACTTTACTACCACTTCTGTTTTGTTTAAACTGGGGACTTCCACCATTACACTACTACTACTGCTAATAAAAATGGTAACAATCACTAGCATTTATAGAGGGCCTATAATGCGCCAGATCCTAGTGCAAAGCGCTTAAAAAATATTATCTTAATTGGTCCTCACAACAACCTTTTGAGGTAACCTACTATTATCCCTATTTTACAGTTGGGGAAACTGAGACAAACAGCTTAAATGACCTGGCCGGGATCATACAGCTAGGAAGTGTCTGAGGCCAGATGGGAACTCAGGTGAAAAGCTTCAGAACCTCAGATTTTTTTTTAGATTTAGGATGTTAGATTAAGTGCTATAAGGGACAGCAGAAATCATCTAGTTCAACCCCCTTATTTTACAGAGTAGGAAAATGAGGCCAAGAGAGGGGAAGTGACTTGCCCAAAGTCACAAGAAGCTTACAGAGCTACAAGCAGGAAAAGACAACAATTCATCATAGTATAAGGATGACTATCATTTTAAATTTCATATAGACTCCAAAATACTCTGTATAGACCAGATCTGTATGGTTTCATATACAATCTTTTCTTCTGTTCTTTGTATAGGAAAATATTCACATTTGCTCATAATGAAAGTAAATGATTAAGAGGGAAAAACACTTTTAAAAAGAAAGAAATTCCATAGGAAAATACTATCAAAAGTGTGGCATAACACTGCAAGAGCAATCCCTTGTTTTAAGTCACACACACACACACACACACACACACACACACACACACACAGAGACAGAGGGGGGGCAGACAGACAGACACAAAGAAAGAGAGACAGAAAAACAGGGGGGGGGGGGGAGAAATTTTGGCTTGTTTCTGCAAAGGTTTAAGTTTCTTTGCTTAGGTAAGGAAACTTCCTAGGCTACATAAGAGGCCTCTGACCAGAACACTCATTCCAGGAGTTACAGCACAGACACCTGTCAGGCCAAAAAAAATAGGAGAAGCACCCTACACATGTGAAGGACATTAGGGTAACCTAATATTGCACAACCTTCATTTGTCAGGCCACAAAGGAGGTTAATAATTTAACCTATTCTCTGTTTTTGCATAAATATTTCCCTTCTTTCCCACCTTGGCTGTGGTCATTACCTTAAGGGCCTCCACCTATGGGTTAGAGGTAAGATTTTAGAGAATAAAACTTAAAATGTCTAATCTATATTTCCTATCAGTTTTGTTTGAACCCTATATTTTAAAGTTGCTACAGTTTTAAGGTTCACAATTGATAAAATGTGATCATTTTGTATTTAAATTAAAGCCCAATGTTCTTGTCAACAACAAAGAAATCTTATTGCTTTGTTACAGCTTTTTTCTGACTGTATCATTAAATGAGTTGGGTTTTGTTGGACTTTGTTGCTTGTTTTTTGTTTCACTTTTCCCCATGTCTCTGTCCCACCTCCCTTATTCAGGATCTCAAGGAAGGACCTAGCTCTTAATGGGTTGCTTAATGGGTTATTTCTTCTCCCTGACCCACCCCTCTCCCAGTGTCTAGATACCCTGTAGACTGAATTCTGTGGCCTGATGCTCTTCTTCCCTTACTAGTTGTGGTCTCTTCTCCATCAATCCCCAACAGCACTGGCATGTATAGAGGCTGCCTGACTCCTAGCTTCCTCTCCTTCCTCTTTACTGCGTCCTTCTTAGCATACCACAGGGTTCTGCACAGATCTAGCATTCTCAGAAGACAATGACTCTAAGACTTATTTTACAAAGGCAACTGAGGTCCTATCCAAATGGGCATTTTCCTGACTCAAGCCTAGTACTCTCTACGCTATGCTAGCCAGCTGCCTTCACTCATTCACTCCACAATTCCAGTTTTCCCTAGTGTGGCAAAAGTCACTTTTTAAGAATGAGGCAAGGGGCAGCTAGGTGGCGTAGTGGAGAAAGCAGCGGCCCTGGAGTCAGGAATACCTGGGTTCAAATCCGGTCTCAGACACTTAATAATGACCTAGCTGTGTGGCCTTGGGCAAGCCACTTAACCCCACTTGCCTTGCAAAAACCTAAAAAAAAAAAAAAAAAAAGAATGAGGCAAAATACTGACTCCCTGAGTAACTTAAGTAAGTCTAGGCCCACTGGGAAGTCTCAAATGGGAAGAAAGTATCTATAAAGATTGTGCTGAAGTCCATACCTCCTAACAGTTGTAGCCTTGTATTCAGCAAATAGACTGGGAAATTCTGCTGCAGGGAGAGCGGGGAGGGGAGTGTGAAAGTGATGCCAACAAAGAGAAAAAGGGAATCAATGAAATCTTCAACCAACGAACACACACACACACACACACACGCACACACACACACACAAGCAGGAAAGTATAACTATCATTTTAAATTTCATATAGACTCCAAAATACTCTGTATAGACCAGATCTGTATGGTTTCATATACAATCTTTTCTTCTGTTCTTTGTATAGGAAAATATTCACATTTGCTTATAATGAAAGTAAAATGATTAAGAGGGAAAACACTTTTAAAAAGAAAGAAATTCCATAGGAAAATACTATCAAAAGTGTGGCATAACACTGCAAGAGCAATCCCTTGTTTTAAGTCACACACACACACACACACACACACACACACACACACACACAGACACAGAGAGACAGAGGGGGGGCAGACAGACAGACACAAAGAAAGAGAGACAGAAAAACGGGGGGGGGAGAAATTTTGGCTTGTTTCTGCAAAGGTTTAAGTTTCTTTGCTTAGGTAAGGAAACTTCCTAGGCTACATAAGAGGCCTCTGACCAGAACACTCATTCCAGGAGTTACAGCACAGACACCTGTCAGGCCAAAAAAAATAGGAGAAGCACCCTACACATGTGATAGCCAGCTGGCAAAACCGCCTGGCTTAGGGGGATGGGGGGGGGAGGCTTCCTCCCATTAGTCCTCCCTTTTTGACCCCTCAACCAATAACTGACTCTACTACTTGGGTCCAAAGACCTCAAGGCTAGAAGAGAATATTTGGCCTTTCTACCAATTCTTAGATGAGAAGGCTCCAAGTGGAGACGAGGAGGTAAGGTTCAGAGACAGAAATATACAAGAAGAAAGGAGAAAATGACAGGAGTGGATAGATAAATCTCTTTCTCTTTTACCCATTCATTTCATGTGGTTATTGGTACTTCCTTCTGTGTGTTGGCAGTTAGCTTGGAGCCAGAGATTCTAGGGACCTAGAGGAACACTGCCCTCCTTGAGGGGATCTTTCCCCAACCTCTTTCCCAGCAGCCTTTGTTTATCTGAGAGCCAATCAGCTATATATATATCCAAAAAGCTTGGCTCCTCTTTATAAATTGGACATTATGGGACGTCATCATTTTCCTGATGTGACTTTCTAAAAGCTGAGGAATGGGCATAATACACTGACTACCTAACCTCGCGTTATTAGCTCCCGACCAATTTTCACAAACTGGGAAGCAAAGAACCTTTTCTCCTCCAAATTCCAGTGACCTCAAAGTCCAAGTGAGGTACTACCTAGAAACGATACAGACCTGAATAGGCCAACTCTGTTCTTACAGTAACCAGAACAAGTGTTTGGTTATTGGTTTCAAAAAGAGGCAAGTTGCTACATGAAAGCAACCAGGTAAACAAGACCAAGAAGCAAGACTAGTGTTGGCGATACATGCAAGACACACAAACTTCTAGAGTCATAGGCCACCTTCCAACTCCAACCCTTACCCGAAGACCAGTGACGAGGGGGCAGCAGGAGAGGCAGACTAGAGCCTCACCTCTCATTGTGAAGGGTTGAGCGTATAGACCTGGTATATAACTGGAAGGCTAAAGCATGTACCAGGTGTATGGGCTCAACCCTTCTCAATGAGAGGTGAAGCTCAGTTCTCTCTGACCTGTACCCCCTGCTCTAACTCTAATCCTAATCCTAACTTCACCATGAACTGCTAAACTGCTTTAGATCAGCATTTTCATTCAAGAAGAATTTAGGAAATGCCTGTTTGAGGCTGGTATTGTTTGAAGTGAAGTCAAAACAGCAAAAAAAATAGCTCCTTCCCTCCAACAGCTTACATTCCCTTTGAGAGAAACAAATATATACACAGTATGTAAACATAAAACATATACAAACAAATGCAAAGTATTTTGGAGGCAGGGAGGAGGTGGGGTGAGAGGTCAGGATCAGTATAAGCCCCATACAGGAGGTATTGGCTCTTAGATCCTACAGAAAAGCTAGATGAGAAGGCTCCCTTTTCTTTTCTTTTTTTTTTTAGGTTTTTTTTTGCAAGGCAAACGGGGTCAAGTGGCTTACCCAAGGCCACACAACTAGGTAATTATTAAGTGTCTGAGGCCAGATTTGAACCCAGGTACTCCTGACTCCAGGGCCAGTGCTTTATCCACTACGCCACCTAGCCACCCCCAGAAGGCTCCCTTTTCTAAGGGAAAGCTAGGTGCTGTTTCAGTAGAGGGCAGGGTCTGAAGTCAGAAGGACTCCTTTTCCTTGAGGTAAAATTGACCTCAGACATTTAGTAGTTGTGTGACTTTGGGCAAGTCACTTAACGTCTATCTGCCTCAGTTTACTCAGCTGTAAAATGAACTGGAGAAGGAAATGGCAAACCACTTCAGTATCTCTGCCAAGAAAACCCTGAAATGGGGTCACAGAGAATCAGACAAGACTAAAAAATGACTGAACAACAACAGGGATTCGAAGGAGCAGAGGTGGAGAAAGAGTACCTTCCAGGTTCTGGCCTGTACAAAGGGGAGATGAAATGGTATATGTGGAACAAGTAGAGCAACCTGGATGGAATATAGAGTGTATGGGGAGGAGTAATAGATTGGGAAGGTTTTTAAATGCCACCAGATTGAGGTAATCGTATCTGACCCTAGAGGTAGAAGGAAGTCACTGGAGCATTTTGACTGGGGGGGTGGGAGGGTGGGGAGACACAGCATGACCTGTGGCTTAGGAATACCACTTTGGCAGTTGTATGGAAGGGAGATTGGAGAGGAGAGAGAGCCATGAGGTAGTGAAGCTCTAGCTAAGGGTGCTGGCTAAAGATTCAAGACATGTTGTGGAGGGAAAAGTGGCAAGCCTTACTAGCTCTGAATGAATAAGAGATAAGGGGGAGGGGAGGAGTTTGCTGGCAAATGCTTAATAGTCGACATACACTTTTCATTTTAAATTGCACTGTCAGCATTTTCTCCATCACTTTGCATCATCAGCATTAGCACAACAATCCATTCAGTCCTGATTTTAGACATTTGATTTCAGAACTGTGAATGGTCACACTGAAAATGTACCAGTTGGCTTCCTCCATTCTGTTGGAGCTGGCTTCAGCACACCTCTGAATAAGATAAAGGAAAGAACTGAAGAAGACTCAGAGATTGCAAATAACTGACTAGAAGAATGGGGTGCCCTCTCCAGAAATGGGAGAGATCTGAAGCCACAAGTTCCAAATGACTTGTGGCCTAGAAACAGAGGAGGGGAGGCAACAAAATGGCAGCTACGATTAGGAAGAGAACCATGTGCCAAACAAAGCCGAGATGTGATCCAGGGGAGAGAAGTGGAGATTTGATCGATTCCATGGCTATCAGGTGCTCCCACATGTACAAACTTCCTCTGCACCTTCTCTACAATTTATAATCTGTGCTGTTGGTTATTGGTTTCAAAAAGAGGCAAGTTGCTACATGAAAGCAAGCGGGTAACAGGACCAAGAAGCAAGGCACACAGTAGTCTGGTGTTGGCTACACAGCAAGAACACAAACAACTAGGGTTCAGCTCCGACTCTCACCCGAAGACAGCTGAGGGGGGGCAAGCAGTGAGATTACATTGTAAACCACTTTGGGGCCATGGATGGTCTTTATTTTTATTTTGATGTATAGCCCCAGGCCTTGGCTGGGTGAAGTCATTTGATGGGGGTCAAAAAAGGGGATCACAATGCCAGGGGTCAGAGCTAGGTTTTGAACCCAAGTCTTCCAGCTTACAGATCATTTCTCTGCTCACTATCCCATAATGATCATAAAAGATACAATAGGCAATTTGGATGAAATAATATGAAAAGACTTCTGCATGAACAATTTAATGCTGTTAGAATGTGAGAGAAGCTGTTAATTGCCTGGAGTGGGGGAACAGAATCTTCACAGCAAATATCTGTGAATGAAAATTAAAATAACTCTGGTTTCACCTCATACACATCAAAGTAGCAAAGATGAAAATGGTAAATATTGAATGAGCTTTGGGAAGACAGGCACACTAAAATACTGTTAGTGCAGTTGGGAACTGATCTAATTATTTTGAAAAACCATTTGCGATTGTTTTAGAAGAGTCATTTAATTGTACATACCTTCCGACATAGTAATAACACTATCGGACTCATATGCCCCAAGAAAGATCAAAGGCAGAGAATAAATTTCTAGATATGCACAAGTATTTATAGCATATTTTGTGGTAAGAATTGGGGGGGGACCCTGAAAACAAAGTCCTTACAGAGTGGGGAATGGCTAAATAAATGGTAGTATATTAATATTGTGGGATATTATTAAGTAAGAAATGACCAATATAAGGGATTCAGGGAAACTTAGGTAGACATATAAAGTGATTTAAAAAGCAAAGTAGGCAGAACTAAGAAAACAACTGCTAGAATTAATGAAAAGCATCATCGGATCATAGGTTTGGAGATAAAAGAGACCCCAAAATTCCTGGTCCAATTACCTCATTTTATGAATGAAGCAGAGTCCCAGAGAGGTTAAATAAAACCACATTCAAAGATACCAGAAGGGGCGGCTAGGTGGCGTAGTGGATAAAAGCACTGGCCTTGGAGTCAGGAATACCTGGGTTCAAATCCGGTCTCAGACACTTAATAATGACCTAGCTGTGTGGCCTTGGGCAAGCCACTTAACCCCATTTGCCTTGCAAAAAAATCTTAAAAAAATAAAGGAAGATACCAGAAGAGAGAAGCATGGAATGAATCACAGGATCTGATGCTGAGCAGAACGAAGAGAACATTCTACACATTAACAACAACACAGTGAGATGATCAACCTTGATGGATGAAGCTCCTCTCAGCAGTTCAGAGAGCTCGGACAAGCCTGGGAGACCTGTAATGGACAATGCTATCCCAATCCAGAGGAAGAAAAACAAAACAAAACAAAACAAAACAAAACAAAACAAACATACTTTTCAGTATCTGATGAAGACTATATTATTCACTTTTTTAAAAAATTCTCTCATGTATTTCTTTCCCCTAATCCTAATTCTTCATACCAAAACTGATTAATCTGTAAATATGTTTAACACAAATGTGTATGTTTAATATTCACCTGACTGAGGGGAAGGGGGGTGGGGAGGGAGGGTGGAAGTAAATTATGTAACTTAAAAATATACACATGCATTTGGAAGAATGTTGAAAAACGTTCATAACATGTGTTTGGAAAAATAAAATAGCAATAAAAAAGAAAGATATCAGAAGAATTGTGGTATACGAATGTGACGCAACACCATTGCTCTATAAGAAATCATGAGGGATGGGACTTCAGAAAAGTCTGGAAGGACTTACATGAACTGATAATGAAATGAGCAGAACCAGAAAAACATTATCCATAATAACAACAATATTGGGTGATGATCAATTATGATGGATTTGTTCATTTCAACAGTACAATAATCAAAGGTAATTCTAAAAGACATGTAATGGAAAATTCCATCCATATCCAGAGAGGGAACTATAAAGCTTAAATGCAGACCAAAGCTTACTATCTTCAATTTTTAAAAGTTGTCTTTTATATTATATCATTTCCCCCTTCTCTAATGTTTTTTCCCTTCCATTTGGAATTGATTATTCTTTCACAACATGATTAAAATAGATCTGTGTATAGCATAATTACACATGGAGAGCCTATATTAGATTACTTTCTGTCAAGCGGAGGGGGGAGGGAAGGGAGGAAAAAATGTAAAACTCCAAACCTTGCAAAAAAATGATCTGTGAAAACTTCCATTGCATGTTGTTGGAAAAACAAATAAGTAAAAATATTAAACAAAAATAATAATGATAAAAGAAAGTCATCAGAAGGGGTCAAGTTCATTGTCCAATTATGACTCCACAGGACTGTCTAGAAAGTATATGCTTTTCCTCTTGGTGGAGAGGTGGTAAACTATAGGTGTGGGATATGGCATGTGTTGTAAAACATGGCCAGTGTGGATTGCCTTTGCTAGACTCTGTCACAAGGGTTATTTCCATTGGTGCAGAAATGAAGGAAGGAAGGAAGGAAGGAAGGAAGGGAGGGAGGGAGGGAGGGAGGGAGAAAAGAAGAATATAAAAAAGAATATAAAAAAGAATGAAAAATAAAGGAAGGAGAAAAGAAAGAAAGGAATAAATTAAGAGGAAGGGAGGGAGGAAGGAAGGAGAAAAGGAATAAAAAAGAAAGCTTTATTTCCTCCTTTAGAGGAAGATGGAAAGAAACAAAGACAGGAAGGAAAGAAGAAAAAAGGAAGGAAGAAAAAGGAATAAAGAAAGAAAAGAAGGAAGGAATGAAAAAGAAAAGGAAGAAAGGAAGGAGGAAAAGGAAGAAAGAAAGAAGAGAAGGAAGGCAGGAGGAAGGCAGGAAACAAGGATTTATTAAGGCACCTACTGAGGCACTGTGCAAGCACTTCACAAATATCTCCTCCCTCCCAACAACCCTGAGAGCTCCCATTTTATAGCTGACAAAACTGAGGCAAAGTAACATACTCAGGTCCCACAGCTAGTGTCTTAGGCGAAATTTCTTCTTATCACGGACTCACAAACACTGGGCCCAGAACTCTTCTCCCACCCTGTCTCCCAGCTCCCCTGCCACGCCCCTCTCCCCTCTTCCCCTCGACCTACAGGCTCCCCTGGCTTCCTTCGAAACTCAGCTCAAGTTTCACCTTCGGGCCAGAAGCCTTTCCAAGTTCCTCCCTTCCCCCTCTCCTCTCTCCTCCTCCCCCTTGCCCAGCCCCCTCCCCTTCTTCTCCCCCTCCCCCTTCTTCTCCCCCCTTCTCCCCCCTTGCCCAGCCCCCTCCCCTTCTTCTCCCCCACCCTGCCCAGGCCCTCCCCTCCCCCATCATTAATGTCTAATTCCGAGATCACCTCTCTGAGCCACCCTGGGGATCTGGTCAGCCTGGAGCCCTGTCCTGGCTGTCTCTCCTCTTCGGTGGGAGCCCGTGGAGGACAGGCCCGGCACCTGGTGCCTTGGGTTCCGGCCAGCTCTCCGGCCACATGGGGGCCCCCAGCCCTTTCAGGAATTTGCTGCGCTCCACCACAGCCCCATCTGCTGTTGGCTCTTGGGGTTGGAGACTTCCAGATCAGCTGGCTGGGGTCGCAGAGATCAGAGAGCGTCTTTTTAAGTTTTATTTTGTACTTTTCCCATTAGTCCTGTGAATCAACAGCTTATCTCTGTCCAGCCAGCCTCCCCTCAAGGTCAAGGTCAAGGTCAATCACGGTGCCAAGTTCACCGGTTCTTTACTCCTCCAATGGACATCCTAACTGCATTTTGCCAAACTTTCTTCCAGAACTGGATTTTTCAACTGGATTTTCTTAATTTATTTATTTTTAACATTCATTTAAAATTTTTGAGTTCCAAATTCTCTCTCCTCCTCTGAAAAGGCAAGCAATATGAAAGCCTAAACCACCTTTTGCCTCGTTTCTTATCTAGTCGCAAATCACCCAATCATTGAATGAGCTTGCCTCAGACAAATTGAGACTTGGGAAAGACCTTAGCTTAGAAAGGCCAGTCTTCCACTGCATGCTGGGCCATCTCCAGTTGTCCTGCCCCATGTCTTGCTGCTGGAGGAGAGTGTGAGACTGGTGACTTTGCACAATCCTTCCTCACATTCAAGTCACTTGCAAGTCATTGATGGTATCATCTAGAATAACCAAAAACAAACAATATGAAAGCCAGTTCACACGTGAAGTCATGCAAAATATATTATTATTAGCCATGTTTCCAGAACTAAATTTTTGGTTTGATTTAGCCATTCTCTTTTGAAGAATCACTAATATCTTGTAGGCATCTTTTTTCGCAAGGCAATGGGGTCAAGTGACTTACCCTAGGCCACACAGCTAGGTAATTATTAAGTGTCTGAGGCTGGATTTGAACTCAGGCCCTCCTAACTCCAGGACAGTGCTCTATCCACCGCTACCTAGCTTCCCTTGAATCACTATTATCTTGAACAGATTTGCATGAGATTTTCACAATGAATTTTGCATTGCTTATGTTTTTGTTTGTCTTGGAAGACTGATTTGTTCTTGGAAGACTGATTTCAGTCCTAATTTCTCTCCTTATTTCCTCTTTTCCTCCAGTGACTCTTCACGTTTTGGACGGCATCCTGGATTCTTCAAGGAATTGCTACAAAGCATAACTATCCCAGAGCACTGGACTGGCAACAGGCCTTGGCTGTTTCCTGAGGGCCAGCCTGTCTCCATCTGAAGAGGCATTGCTGGGAGGCTGGGGGCAGAGTGAGGAATTCTTTGGACACAGGAACCAACAAAACAAGGAAAAACACAAATTAGCCTTCCAGTTTCTCTCCTCTTTCCTCTTTAGGAGTGATGGTGGTGGAAGGGAGCTAGTCACAGTGTAAAGAGTTATACGTCATAGAGATATCCAGCCAAGATGGCAGAGAGAAGACAGGCAAAGTGCAAAAGTCTCCTGATCTTCCCTCACATATAATATGAAACAAACCTCTTAACAGAAATCCAATCTACAAAACCCCAAAAAAGAAACTAGGAGAAGATCTACCTCGAGGTTTGACCTCTACCCTGTCCCCTAGTCTAATTAGGTGGGGCAGGTAAGGCCATGAGACCTTGAAAGTGTGACCCAGCCTGATGGGCAACATGGTGGGTGAGAATCTGAGAGCTTGACTAGCCTGATCAGTGGGACGGACTAGAGCCTGAAAGCGGGGCAAGTCTGATCAGCCACTAGGGTGTGGGCCAACTAGGGAGGAGAGGCATTGGTTGTGGCACTGATGGTCTGGAGCTTGCCAGAAGAACTGGAGAGTGAATTCCAGTGCAGGAGAGCTGCATCCATACCTTCATTTCAGCTGAAGGCTCTTCCCAGAAAAAACACAATTACAGCCCACCTCTGCCCCAGACTCAAGTGTGAGCAGCAGACCTCCGTCAGCCATGAATAGGGAGAGCAATTACCATGACCTAGGAAAAAATCCACCATTGGTCAAAGATAAAAGTGCTCAGCACCTTCATCCACCCCCTCCAGGCTAAGGGAGAGGGCCTCAAATTAAGGTCACAGACACTCCAGAGAAAACAACCAACACAGTGCACAAAGCCTCTAGGGATCTCAACATGAAACCTCTGTAAACCAGCCCCTCACCAACATAAGGTCTTAGGAAAATGAAGAAAGGTCAGAGAAAATGAGGGTCCATAGAAAAATTCCTGGAAGGAAAAGAACCTAACTCAGACAGACCTAGAACCTCTGAGGAGAATATGATCTGGTCTCCAGCACAGAAAGACTTCCTTGAAGAAATCAGGAAGGAGTTTCAAAAGCATTTGGAAAATTTGGGAGAGACAATTAATACCTTGCAACAAGAAAACAAATCACTGGAAAATACAACTGGACAAATGCAAAAAGAAAATAATTCTCTCAAAACCTCAGTTGCTCAAATGGAAAACTCTTTCAAAAAGAGAATTGATCAATTGGAAAAGGAGTTGCAAAAGGTAAATACAGAAAATTCTTCTCTAAAAAAAAGAATGGAGTCTGTGGAAACTAATGACTTCATGAGACAGCAAGAATCTGTTAAACAAAAGCAAAAATCAAAAAAAGCAGAAGAAAATGAAAGATGCCTCATCAGCAAAACCACTAACCTTGAGAATAGATTGAAAAGGGACAATGTGAGAATTATAAGGCTTCCTGAAAACATTGAAGAGAAAAAAAGGCTGGACTTCATATTACAGGATTTAGTGATAGAAAACTACCATGATATCATGGAACCAGAGGGCAAAATCATTATGGAAAAGATACATCCATACCCTCCAGAAAGAGATCCTAAAATGAAAACAGCAAGGAATATTGTGGGCAAATTCCAGAACTATCAGATAAAAGAGAAAATCCTGCAAGCAGCCAGAAAGAAACAATTTAGATACCAAGGAGTCACAATAAGGATTACACAGGACCTGGCTGCATCAACATTAAGGGATCGAAGGACCTAGAATGAGATATTCCGAAGAGCAAAGGAGCTGGGGATGCAACCAAGAATCCACTACCCAGAAAGGCTGAGCCTTCTCTTCCAGGGGAAAGGATGTACATTTTAAAAAAATGGAAGACTTCCAACATTTCCTGATGAAAAGACCAGAGCTTAATAGAAAATTTGGACATCAAACAGGAGGCTCAAAAGACACATGAAAAGGTTAAAAGAAAAGGTAAGAGAAAAAAACTGCTATCCAATAAGATGAAACTGGCTATCCCCTTATGGAAAAAAGATTCTCATAACTCTTGAGAATTGTAACTCTATTAGAGAGAATATACTTAGCCAGAAGTGATGGACACTCATGACTTTTCTGTGACTCAGATAGAATGATTTAAAACCAATACCTCCTTACAAAGGGGGACAATAAGGAGACAGGAGGATGGAGGAGATTGAATGGGGTAAATCTTATTACATTAAGCGGTACAAAAGACCTATTGTGATAGAGGGGAAGAAGGGAGGAGCTGAGAAACATCTGAATCTTCCTCTCATCAGACTTGGCTTAAAGTTCACTTACACATTCAGTTAAGTTAAGAAACTTATCTTTCAAGTATTAAAAGGGGAAAGGGGCAAGGAGGAGAGAGGGAGGGGAAGAAAAAGGGGAACTAACAGAAGGAGGGGAGAAGAGGGGAGGGAAGAAGGGGAAAAGGGAAAGGGGAAAGGGGAGGGATGGCTATAGTAGGGCAAACACACTGAAGGTGGCGGTATTCAGAAACAAAATGTTGGGGGCGGGGGGAAGAGGCTTGGTGGTCGCTTAGCGGGGGAAACATAATCCCCTTATAAAGGAATGTTACAGAACTCGGCCCCTCATTGTTTAAGAGTTCATGGGAGGGAGGACAGAAGGGATAAAATAATCCCCTTATAAAGGAATGTTACAGAACTCGGCCCCTCATTGTTTAAGAGTTCATGGGAGGGAGGACAGGGGGGATAAAAGTGTCTGCTGAGAGGTGGGGAGGGAGCGGGAATGTGATCACAGAAGAATAAAGACTCATGACCCACCTCAGGCGCTCTGTCTGGTTCTTCCCCCCATCAAAGAGTGGGGGCCGGAGGTACCCCGAAGACTCACCACGCGTTGGACTGGTGAGTAAGAGGACGGACTAGCATTAAGAAGCCGGCGTTGTAAATAAAAACCCGGCAAGTGGTGCCGAAACCCGGGACCTGATTTTGCTAGGGAACGTCTGAATCCGCTGGTCGGATTCTCCAGACAGCCTCGGTCGTTTCTGACCGGGAGGAAGGAGAGGGCGTTTACTCTCAGATATTGCCTGAGGGACATATCCCTATTGTGTTGACTATGCTTTCTTTCTCTCCCCTTTCTCCTTCTTCTCTAATCACGCTCCTTGCCGTGCTGGCCTGTCTGATTGTGCCCTGCTTCCTCCTTCTCTTTTGCCGAACGGGAACTTTCCAGTTCTGCCACCTGTTAGGATTGCAGCCTCGGCTAGTAGACAGCATGGGGGGCCGGAATAGTATTCCCGCCTTTGAGCCGGAGGAAAAAGAGGCCGTTGCAGGGCAGCTTTATAAACTCTGCGCTAAGCATGGCCGTAAATTACCTATCAAGACGTGCCGTGCTTTTGTTGAGAATATCTGGAACATCTGCCCTTGGGTGCAACATAGTGGGATCCAACCAGATAAATGGAAGGTGGTAGGGCAGCAGATGGCCTCCTATAATGACACCTGCCGGGGAAAACTGACCCCCAAGGATTTTACAGTGTATAAGATAGTGGATGCAGCCCTGCATCCCCAGAAGGTGACTTTGGCACGAACAATCAGCACTCAGGTGGGTAGCTCGTTGGCGGGATCGGATTCAGAGGGCTCAGAGGAAGAGGGAAGGCCACCCCCCTCCCCTGTATCCGTGGGAGGAACTTAGAAGAAACAATGGGGGAACAAGGGGCCCCCAGGGTGAAGAAGATGCCGCATGCCCCTCCTTACCGAGACAGAATGAAAAAGGGGGAGGGCGATGAATGTGGCACACTTAGAGATTCAGGGCCGGAAGTTTCCGAGCGCGGGAAGGGAGGGGTGCAAACAGCCCTCAGGGGTGGCAGGAAGAGGAGCGTGAGTAGGTGGGACCGGGAGGCTGCTGACGAGGAGGGAGAAGTCCGCGCTGATTGGACAGCTGCCGCGCCCCAGGCTTGGCGGCCCAGCCAGGAAACAGAGGCAAAAAATCCCCCGTGTTCCTTGTCCACCCTTCAGAGATCCCCTCAAGGGCTCCGCCCATCCGGCCTACTTGCCACCAGTGCCTCCATAGCAATAGAGAAAGGGGAGGAGGTGGACTGGGATGACTGGGGCCTCTACCCCGGTATTTACGGACCCCCTTACCGGAGCCCGAGACTACCGCCCTGTCCCTTTTAAGATGCTTGAGGAACTTAAGGAGGCCGTGACTAAATACAGCCCAAGCTCCCCTTATGTAAAAAGACTGATGCAAAACCTCTTTGCTACGCACCCTTGGACCCCTGCTGACTTTGACGAGATTGCAGCCGCGTGCCTAGATGCCTCCTTATATTTAGCTTTTAAGGCTCAGGCCCGCAGAGAGGCCTCTAAGCTGGCAAAATCCCGGGGTTATACTCCCCTGGATTTAGCCATTGACCTCCTGTGTGGAACTGGAGCCTATACTGACCCTGCTGTTCAGGCCCGGTATGGCCAGTTTGAGCTAGAGACTGTTAAAGAAACACATGTTGCAGCTTGGGATAAGATTGGAGCCATGAAAGGGGGGAGAGCCACACAGAAGTTGGTTGGGCTGAAGCAGAGAGCAGATCAGTACACCCCTCTCATTTGTGAACGAGGTTAAAGAGACCTTGATTAATGCCCAACCCTACGGGGTGAGAGGAATTTCTTCCTTTTTCAGGCCTTCTGATCGTCGTAGGGATCCTTGGAGGTGCTCCATCTGAAGGAAATCCGACATGGGGAATACTCCGAGTTATTCCCTCTCCCCTTCCGGTAGCACGGAACTCCCCGATCTACCCTCGCCTGCTAGTAACCAATACATTGATGGGGCTCCCTTCTGCCTCGGTGGGGCCCCTCATGTGTGGCCACAGGGGAAAACATCGAGGATCCCATACCATGGAGGGATTGCCAGATGGCGGGAGGATACCCCCTTGAGGGTGAACAAGGACGCTGATTCTGGGAATCACCCTACTTGTTGTCTGTTTCTGCCGCCTAGCTAGGCGACAGAGGGGTTATATGCTTCTTACTCAGAAAGCCTTCATGGCCATAGAGACGGGGGAGGATCCCCAAGTCTGGCTAGCCGCCATGCATGACATGTGACACCTAGGGGTAAGACGAGGTAAACCCCAAGACGGGCAACTTCTCCTCACCCAGCCACCTAAGACAGGCCCTGAGGGTGTCGGGCGCCTAGGACGGGCAAGGTCCTGGGTTGAAGGAGATGACCTAAGACAGGGTTCCTCGCCCCCGGCTATCAGAGGCCAGTAGAAATGACACCGCTTAAGGCTAAACTCAGCACCGCTTAAGGTCACACCAAGTGATAACCTTGTAAAACAGAAAGGGGGAGATGTTGGGGGCGGGGGGAAGAGGCTTGGTGGTCGCTTAGCGGGGGAAACATAATCCCCTTATAAAGGAATGTTACAGAACTCGGCCCCTCATTGTTTAAGAGTTCATGGGAGGGAGGACAGAAGGGATAAAATAATCCCCTTATAAAGGAATGTTACAGAACTCGGCCCCTCATTGTTTAAGAGTTCATGGGAGGGAGGACAGGGGGGATAAAAGTGTCTGCTGAGAGGTGGGGAGGGAGCGGGAATGTGATCACAGAAGAATAAAGACTCATGACCCACCTCAGGCGCTCTGTCTGGTTCTTCCCCCATCAAAGAGTGGGGGGCCGGAGGTACCCCGAAGACTCACCACGCGTTGGACTGGTGAGTAAGAGGACGGACTAGCATTAAGAAGCCGGCGTTGTAAATAAAAACCCGGCACAAAATACTGGGGAATATGGATAAAAGGAAAAAAGGGGAAAAATACAAACAGAGGGAAGACAGCATGGAGGTCAATAAAGAGTTAGTAATTATAACTTTGAATGTGACTGGGATGAACTCTCCCTTAAAATGTAAGCAAATAGCAGAGTGGGTTAAAAACCAGAATCCTACAATATGCTGCTTACAAGAAACTCATTTGAAGTAGAGAGATACATATAAAGGTAAAAGGTTGGAGCAAAATATATTTTGCTTCAACTGAAGAGAAAAAAGCATGGGTAGCAATCCTTATCTCAGGCAATGCAGCTGCAAAAAGAAATAGCCTTAAAAGAGATAAGGAAGGAAACTATATCCTCCTAAAAGGTACCATAGACAATGAAGTAATTTCAATACTAAGTATGTATGCACCCAATGGTATAGTATCCAAACTCATAGAGGAGAAGTTGAAAGAGCTACAGGAAGACAAAGGCCGCAAAACTCTACTAGTGGGAGGCCTCAGCCTCCCACTCTCAGATTTAGATAAATCAAATCATAAAAGAAACAAGGAGGAAGTTAAGGATATAAATACATTGTTAGAAAACCTAGATATGATAGTCTTATGGAGGAAACTGAATGGAGATAGAAAGGAATATACCTTTTTTCCTTCAGTACATGGCACTTACACAAAAACTGACAATGTATTAGGGCATTAAAAACCTAAAGATCAACTGCAGAAAGGCAGAAATAATGAATACATCTTTCTCAGATCATAATGTAATAAATCATATGCAATACTGGACCAGGGAGATACAGACCCAAAACTAATTGGAAACTAAATAACCTCATTTTAAAAAATGAGTGAATCAAACAACAAATTATAGAAAGGATTAATTATTTCATCCTAGATAATGAAAATAATGAAACAACATATCAAAACCTACAGGATTCACTCAAGGCGGCTATCAGAGGATGCTTACATGAATAAATTAGAGAAAGAAGAAATCAGTGAACTAAATATACAACAAAAAATTAGAGAAAGAACAAATTTAAAAAACCCTAATTAAACACCAAATTAGAAATTCTAAAAATTAAATGAAAAATTAATAAAATTGAAAGCAAGAAAACTATTGAACTAATAAATGAAACCAAGACTTAGTTTTATGAAAAAACCAATAACATTGATAAACCTCTGGTCAATTTGATTTAAAAAAAGAAAGAAGAAAACCAAATTGTTAGTATCATAAATGAAAAAGGTAAACTCACCACCAACGAGGAGAAAATTCAAGTAATAATTCAGAATTATTTTGCCCAACTCTATGCCAATAAATTTGACAATCTTAGTGAAATGCATGAATATTTAGAAAAATATAAGCTGCCCAGGTTAAGTGAAGGGGAAATTAAAAACCTAAACAACCCTATCTCAGCAAAAGAAATTCAATAAGCCATTATTGAACTCCCTAAGAAAAAATCTCCTGGACCAGGTGGATTCCCAAGTGAATTCTATCAAATATTTAAGGAACAATTGGTTCCAATTCTATATAAACTCTTTGGGAAAATAAGTGAAGACAGAACCCTGCCTAATTCTTTCTATGGCACCAATATGGTTCTGATACCTAAACCAGGAAGAGTTAAAACAGAGAAAGAAAATTATAGACCTATCTCCCTGATGAATATAGATGCCAAAATCTTAAATAAAATCTTAGCAAATAGATTACAACAAGTTATCATTAGGATAATACACTATGACCAAGTAGGATTTCTTCCAGGGATGCAGGGTTGGTTCAATATTAGGGAAACTGTTAGTATAATTAATTATAGCAATAATTCGATATTGTATTAGAAATGTTGGCCTCATCAATAAGAGAAGAAAAAAATGAATCAATTAGAATTGGGAAGGAAGAGACAAAATTCTCACAGAGCAGATGACATGAGGATATACTGAGAGAATTCCAAAAAATCATCTAAAAAACTACTAGAAATAATTAGCAACTTTAGCAAAGTCACAGTATATAAAATAAACCCTCATAAATCTGCAATATTTCTATATATGACTTGCAAGATGCAGCAGAAAGAGCTAGAAAGAGAAATCCCATTCAATGTAACATCAGACAATATAAAATACCTGGGAGTCTATCTGCCAAAGCAGACTCAAAAAATTTTGAAAACAATCACAAAACATTTCTCACACAAATAAAATCAGATTTAAATAACTGGGCAAACATCAACTGTTCATGGATAGGCCGAGCTAATATAATAAAAATGGCAATTCTACTAAAACTAAATTACCTGTTTAGTGCTCTACCAATCAAAATTCTAAAAAATTACTTTAATGAGTTAGAAAAAGTTGTAAATAAATTCATAGGGAAAAATAAAATGTCAAGAATTTCCAGGGATTCGGTGAAAAAAAGTACAAAAGGAGGGGGCTTAGTCTTACCAGATCTAAAATTATATGATAAAGCATCAGTCATCAAAACTGTCTGGTATTGGCTAAGAAATAGAATGGTGCAATAGCAAGAAATGATTATAGTAATCTGCTGTTTGATAAACCCAAAGAGTCCAGCTATTGGAATAAAAACTCTCTCTTTGATAAAAACTTGGGAAAATTGGAAGTTAGTATGAAAGAAACTTATATTAGACCAACACTTTCCACCCTATAACAAGATAAGATCCAAATGGGTACAGGATTTAGACATAAAAACAATATTATAAGCAAAGTAGAAGATCAAGGACTAGTTTACCTGTCAGATATATGGAAAGGGGAGCAATTTATGACCAAGGAAGAGAAGGAGAATATCACCAAAAACAAACTAGATGATTTCGATTACCTTCAATTAAAAAGCTTTTGTACAGTTTCCAGTTTGGAGCCTTCCCCCCCCCCCCCACTCCACACTGTAACCAAGATAAAAAGAAATGCAGTAAATTGGGAAACAATTTTTACAATTAATGTTTCTGATAAAGGACTCATTTCTAAAATATACAGAGAACTGAGTCAAATTTTCAAAAAAAATCCATTCCTCAATTGAGAAATGGTCAAAGGATATGCAAAGGCAATTTACAGATGAGGAAATCAAAGTTATCCATAGTCATATGAAAAATTGCTCTAAATCATTACTTATTAGAGTAATGCGAATTAAAACATCTCTGAGATACCACCTGCATCCTCTCAGACTGGCCAATATGACCAGAAATGTCAATGATCAATGTTGGAAGGGATGTGGGAAATCTGGGACACTAATACATTGTTGGTGGAGTTGTGAACTCATCCAAACTTTCTGGAGAGAAATTTGGAATTATCCCAAAAGGGTAACAAAAATGTGCATCCCCTTTGATTCAGCAATAACACTACTGGGCCTATACCCTGAAGACAGATAAAAAAAGGGTAAAAGCATCACTTGTACAAAAATATTCATAGCAGCCCTGTTTGTAGTGGCAAAGAATTGGAAATTAAGTAAATGTCCTTCAGTTGGGGAATGGCTTAACAAACTGTGGTGTATGTATGTCATGGAACACTATTGCTCTATCAGAAACCAGGAGGGATGGGAATTCGGGGCAGCCTGGAGGGATTTGCATGAACTGATGCTGAGTGAAATGCACAGAACTAGAAAAACACCGTATACCCTTACAGCAACCTGGGGGTGATGACCAACCTTGATGGACTTGCTCATTCCATGAGTGCAACAATCAGGGACAATTTTGCGGTATCTGCGATGGAGAATACCATCTGTATCCAGAGAAAGAACTACGGAATTTGAACAAAGACCAAAGACTATATTACATTTAATTTAAAAAATTATATTATTATGTAATTCTTCTATCTGTTATACTTCATGTTTCTTCCTTAAGGATATAATTTCTCGCTCATCACATTCAGCTTAAATCAATGTATACCATGGAAACATAGTAAAGACTGACAAACTGCCTTCTGTGTGTGGGGGGGAGGAATGAAAGAAGATTAGGGGAAAAATTGTAAAACCCAAAATAAATAAAACCTTAAAGAAAAAATGGAATTACCTCCAAAGTAAAAAAATTAAAATTAAAATAAATTTTTAATAAAAAAGGAGTTATACATCATCTATAAACTTAAACTTGGGACATTTTACACGAAGTACTGAATCATATCAATATTTATTGTCTGGTTTAAAGGAAACTGGAAATAAAGAGGAGGTTTTACCTACATAGAAATAGGACCTGCAGATCCTCCTTGAAGAGACAAATGAAGGAACTGATCAAGTGGTTTTAATCATGCATACAAAAAGCAATAAGGAATGTCATTTCATGTGTCACTTGGTTATCTCAAACTGCTATGCTCATGATACTATTTGTAAAAAGACCATCATGAAAATAAAGACAGAGAGCTACTCCAGATGGCAAAGTGAAGCTATTCACTATAGTGTAACCCCGTAATAGCCCAGCTCTCTAATGCTACTTCAACAAGGATGAGAAAGTACCATATCAAGAAATCCAAGGAAAAACTATGATAAATGCCTTTTTTCCAGTTCAGAGCCCCACCAAACACATACACACAGACACAGACAAATGGTCCAAAGCCTGTAGACACTAGGGAAGGAAGCCAGACAGAGAAACCTGGCCTAGGAGCTTGAGTCCTTGGAAGTCTTCCAGATTATGACTCTGGGCTAAAGCAAGGGAATCTAGACTCTCCACATTGAGTCTGAATGAGGGAGGGATCAGGGGTCTGGATCCATATGTTCAAGAATGATTCTAGCTGCTTTTCTCATATAGCAAAGAAATGGCAACCAGAGGATGGTCTGTCAATTGGGAAATGATGGAAAAACCTTTGTATGAATGTAATAGAATATTATGCCACCATGAGAAATTATGAAAGAGATGGGTTCTTGTGTGAGTGCAGTAGAAAGGAAGTAGAACCAAGAGAATAATTTGGACAGTAGCAATATTATAAAGAACAATTTTAAATGATTTACGTCATGTTCATTGAAATGACCATCTGACAGTCCACCTCCTGGCAGAGGGGATGAACTCCAAGTGCAAAATAAGACTTTCTACTTCAAATACAAACTAGTTGGGAATTTAGCTTGGCTAAGCAAGTTTCTTATGATGTTTGGATTGGGTCTTTTTGTCTTTTTTTCAGTGTTGGTAGGGAGAGGGATTGAGAGCAAAAGGAGAAATCCTAATGAGGTTGCCAAGAAGCAAAAGGAAAGAAAAGGGGTCATTGAAACACTTAAAAATGCATAGAAGAGAACAGAAACACAAAAGGATGACTTTCTAAGTTATATGTTGAATTTACTAAATACTTTTAAGGAAGCCATTCAGCACAGAGACTTGTGGTTTCATGTGCAATCCTATTTCTCTGCTTTGTAGGTTACGGGGAGTTCAGAGGGACTTGTCCTTCTGGTGGGAGGGCTTTTGAACCCTTTTCACTGCTACTCATCCACCTTTGGTGTCCATCTTCACCCAACTCTTACCTGTGGCTCCAAGAAGCTATAGTATGTGCAGTAAACAGAAAACCCTGTTGGCAGAGGAGCTAAACTATGTTGAGGGTAATCTACAGGCTTCAAACATACCATCGAGTTAGAGCATGTAAAAATTTTCTCTGGTTAAATGAACAGGTGAGAACAATTTGGCCAGAAAGGTGCTAAAGCAGGCACTGTGGAGCTTGGTCAGACATGGAAGATGCCAAGGTCATCTATTACACCCTGGTCCATGGCCAGTTCTTTTGACTTAGGTCTTGCTGGTGGACTTCAATGAGTCTAGAAGAGAGTGAGGTCGATGACTTTGTGCGACTTTGCCTTACTTAAATCCAGTTCATGCACAGATCTAGAAATCACCCTGTGATGTCATTGTTCATTTTCAAAAATGAAAAACAAAACCAGGCTCTTATATTAACTGTGGACCAAGTACTACAGAGACAAATATAAGTAACAGAAAAGACAGAGCATGCCCACTCAAGAAGTTTACATTCTAATAGAGAAAGATGACACTTCATAGAGATTTGAAAATCAGTGGGGATAAGGAGTGTGAAAATGAAAGCATCTGTGTAGGAATATAGAATTAAAGAGCAGAAAGGCAGAAGCACAGCTGGGAGAGGATTGCAGGCTGGCCAGCCTGGATTTCTTGAGAAAATAAAGACCCTGGAAGAAATTCATTAATGTGTGAAGGAGACTGGTGTGGTGGATGGAAATTCCAAAATGAGAAGGCCTTAGCCCTGAAGGAGATTTCAGGCTAAGATTGCAGGAAAGACATGGTGCTGTTTATGGAAACGATTGTTTTATCTGGTGTTTATTCATTTCAGAATTTTAAAAAATAAAAATAATTAATTGAGGTTAATAAAGAAATCTGGGTAGTTAGGTGGTATGGTGGAGTCAGGAAGACCTGAGTTCAAATCCAGCCTCAGACACTTATTAGCTGTTGGACCCTGGGCAGTTGACTTTGCCCTTTTGCCTCAATTTTCTCATCTATAAAATAAACAGAAGAAAGAAAAGGCAAACATTCCAGTATCTTTGCCAAGAAAACCCAAATGGGGACATGAAGAATCAAACATGACTGAAACAAATAAATAGCAATAATAAAGCAATAATTTTTTTTTGGCAAATCAATAGGGTTAAGTGACTTTCCCAAGGCCACACAGCTAGGTAATTATTAAGTGTACAAGGCTGGATTTGAACTCAGGTCCTCCTGACTCCAAGGCTGGTGCTTTATTTGCTTTGCCACCTAGCTGCCCCTAAAGTAATAATTTTTAAAAAATTTTAAATACCCCCTCCCAATATAGCATGTTACCAACATCCATTCAGAAAATGAAAAGATTGAGAAATCCTATGAAGAACTCTATGATGATACCCCTAAATTTAAGTTATCATATATTTTTTGTATATGCTGGCACAACTGAAATGACTGAATGAACCAAGGACATTCTCTCTCCCCACCACATCCCATGGAGCATGCTCAGTCAGTATACCTCATTTCAGGAAGCCATGCATAAGCTTGGAGGGGGGCCTGCTTCACTTCTGGCTGGGTATGACTCAGGGCTGGCACTCAAAGGGACATGACAGAGTCCCCAATTTCCTGCTGAACCAGAGGAGCTGACATCTCAGTGAATGTGCACAACCTATTTTGCTGCCTTTCTCCTCCTTTATGACTGAGAAGAGTGAGGACTCTTGATCTGGGTCCCAAGATTAGATTGGGGATAATTGGTAATTTCTCTGTCTTCCATCTGACTGGGTTTCATGTGTCCATGAGTGCACAGCTCACATGATATGGGAGGCATGTCCGCCTCTGGCTCTTTTGTATTTTTCCATTCTTGATCTTAGGCCAACAAGTATTCCTTGGTGGATGAGTCTCAGACTGGAGGCAACCTTGTGAGTTCTAAAGGTCTCCATGTTATGGGTTCAAATGATAGGAATGATCCCTTCTGGTAGTGGCAGGAGCTGTGAGGGGAGCTCTTCCATTGGATAGAGTGGGTACCAGAAAACAAGAATGGCCCAAACATGGCCCTTTGATCAGACCCTGCTGAGATAAGGTGAAATGTCAAATGCATCATGAGCAGTCTTGTATAACTACTTTATTTTGATGAAGTTTAAATATTAGCCTCTAAGCTAATTGCAATGCCCTATCAGATTATTGTTAAAGTTGTTATACAGATCTAAATAATTGGACAAATTGCAATTGCTCATGAATAGGCTGAGCTAATATAATAAAAATGACAATTCTATCTAAATTAAATTGCTTTTTCAGTGCCATAGCAAACTACCAGAAATTATTTTATTGAACTAGGAAAAATTAGTAACAAGATTCATATGGAAGATCAAAAGGTCAAGAATGTCAAGGGAATTAATGAAAAACAATGCAAAGAAAGGTAGCCTAATCAGACGAGATCTAAAATTCTATTTTAAAGCAGCGGTCCTCAAAACTGTTTGGTACTGGCTAAGAAATACAGTGGTGCATCAATGGAATAAATTAGGTACAAAGGAAACAGTAATAAATTATAATAATAATCTACTGTTTGATAAACTCAAAGCCTCCAGTTTCCAGGATAAGAACTCAATCTTTAATAAAAACTGCTGGAAAAGCTGGAAAATATGACAAAAAACTAGGCATAGACCAATATCTCACACTCTATACCAAAATAAGGTTAAAATGGGTGCAGGATTTAGACATGAAAGGTGATACCATAAGCCAGCAAGAAGAACAAGGAATAGTTTATCTGTCAGCTCTATGGAATGGGGGCAGGTTATGACCAAAGAAGAGATAGAGGACATTATGAGATTCAAAATGAATAATTTTAATTACATTAAATTAAAAAGGTTTTGCACAAATAAAATCAACAAAATGAAGATTAAAAGGAATGCAGGGGGTAGCAATGTGCATGGGTGTAGTTAGGTACATGGGGGGTAGCTAGGTACATGGGGGTAGTTAAGTACATAGGGGTAGTTAGGTGCATGGGGGTAGCTAGGTGCAAGGGGGTGGCTAGATGGTGCAGTGGATAGAACACCGGTCCTAGAATCAGGAGGACCCAAATTCAAATGCAGCCTCAAATACTTAATAATTACCTACCTGTGTGACCTTAGGCAAGTCACTTAAACCCAAAAGAAAAGGAATGCACTAAGTTAGGAAACAATTTTTACAACTAAGTTTCTGATAAACAATTCATTTATAAACCCAACTGACAAATGGTCAAAGGATATGAACAGACAGTTCTCAGATGAATAAATTAAAGCTATCTAAAGTCATATGGACAAAATGCTCTAAATCATAATTTTTTTAAGATTTTATTTATTTTGAGTTTTACAATTTTTCCTCTAATCTTACTTCCCTTCCCCCATCCCCCATAGAAGGCAATTTGCCAGTCTGTACATTGTTTCCATGGTATACATTGATCCAAATTGAATATAATGAGAGAGAAAAATCATATCCTTAAGGAAGAAACATAAAGTAAAAGAGATAGCAAGATCAGACAATAAGATATGGGGTTTTTTCCCCCTAAATTAAAGTTAATAGTCCTTGGTCTTTGTTCCAACTCCACAGTTCTTTCTCTGGATACAGATGGTATTCTCCATTCCAGACAGCCCCAAATTGTCCCTGATTGTTGCACTGTTGGAATGAGTGAGTCCATCAAGGTTGATCATTGCTCCCATGTTGCTGTTAGGGTGTACAGTGTTTTTCTGGTTCTGCTCATCTCACTCAGCATCAGTTCATGCAAATCCCTCCAGGCTTCCCTGAATTCCCATCCCTCCTGGTTTCTAATAGAACAATAGTGTTCCATGACATACATATACCACAGTTTGCTAAGGCAATCCCCAATTGAAGGACATTCACTTAATTTCCAATTCTTTGTCACCACAAACAGGACTGCTATGAATATTTTTGTACAAGTGATGTTTTTACCCTTTTTCATGATCTCTTCAGGGTATAGACTCAGTAGTGGTATTGCTGGATCAAAGGGTATGCACATTTTTGTTGCCCTTTGGGCATAATTCCAGATTGCTCTCCAGAAAGGTTGGATGAGTTCACAGCTCCACCAACAGTGTAATAGAGTCTCAGATTTCCCACAACCCTTCCAACAATGAACATTGACATTTCTGGTCATATTGGCCAGTCTGAGAGTTGTGAGGTGGTACCTCAGAGAAGCTTTAGTTTGCATTTCTCTAATAAGTAA
The DNA here is from genome assembly GCF_037893015.1 of Macrotis lagotis. Classification (NCBI taxonomy): domain Eukaryota; kingdom Metazoa; phylum Chordata; class Mammalia; order Peramelemorphia; family Peramelidae; genus Macrotis; species Macrotis lagotis. The sequence continues at coordinate 10,367,769 of NC_133666.1, forward strand.
TGATTTAGAGCAATTTTTCATATGACTAGGGATTGCTTTGATCTCCTCATCTGTAAATTGCCTTTGCATATCCTTTGACCATTTGTCAATTGAGGAATGGCTCTTTTTTTTAAAATTTGACTCAGTTCTCTGTATATTTTAGAAATGAGTCCTTTATCAGAAACATTAATTGTAAAGATTGTTTCCCAGTTTACTACATTTCTTTTGATCTTGGCTACAGTGGTTTTTTGTCTGTGCAAAAGCTTTTTAATTTAATGTAATCGAAATCATCTAGTTTGTTTTTGGTGATGTTCTCCATCTCTTTCTTAGTCATAAAATGCTTCCCTTCCCATAGATCTGACAGGTAAACTAGTCCTTGATCTTCTGGTTTGCTTATAATATTGCTTTTTATGTCTAAATCCTGTATCCATTTGGATCTTATCTTGGTATAGAGTGTGAGTTGTTGGTCTAATCCAAGTTTCTTCCATACTAACTCCCAGTTTTCCCAGCAGTTTTTATCAAAGATTTTTTTCCCCAATAGCTGGATTCTTTGGGTTTATCAAACAGCAGATTAATCGTTTCCTGCTATTGCACCTAGTCTATTTCACTGGTGCACCACTCTATCTAAATCATTATTGATTAGAGAAACAAAAATTGAAATATCTCTAAGATGAGTGAAACAACTTCACAGCTGTTGGAGTGGCCAATATGACAAAAAAGGAGAATGATCAGTTTTGGAAGGGATGTGAGAAAACTGGGACACTGATGCATTGTGGGTGGAGCTGTGAACTGCTCCAACTTTTCTGGAGAGCAATTTGGAACTATGCCCAAAGGACAATAAAACTATGCATACTCTTTGATCCAGCAATACCACTATTTATGTCAGTATCCCAAAGAGATCACAAAAAATAGGAAACGTATCTCATGTACAAAAATATTTATAGCAGTTATTTTTGTAGTGGCAAAGAATGAGAAATTGAGAGGAATGCCATCAATTAGGGAATGACTGAACAAATTGTAGTACACGAATGTGATGGAACACTATTGTTCTATAAGAAATCATGAGCAATGGGACTTCAGAATAGCCTGAAAAGACTTGAATGAACTGATGCAGAATGAAGTGAGCAGAACCAGAAGAAAATTGTACACACCAACACCAACACTGTATGAAGATAAACTATAATGGACTTTCTCATCTCGGCAGTACAATAATTGAAGACAGTTCTAAAGGACTTGTGATGGAAAATACCATCCATATCCAGAAAAGGAACTATGGAGTCAGAATGCAGACCAAAACTTACTATTTCAGTTTTTAAAATCTGTTTTATCATTTATGGTTTTTTCCCCTCTCATGATTTTTTCCTTTTTGTTCTGATTCTTCTTTCACAACAAAATATGTTTAGCATAGTTATACATGTATAAACTAATTGCTCTCTGTCAAGGGAAGGGGAGAGGGAAGGGGAAAAGGGAGAAAAATGTGGAACTCAAAACCTTAAAAAATGATTGTAGAAAACTATCTTTACATATAATTGGAAAATAAATTATTTTTTAAAAGTTGTTATCAAAATCTGTTCTAATTACCCTATTAATGCTTGCTATGATTTACACTCGTATTACTTTGTCTGGAGAATAAAGTACCTGTCCTGCACTTTAATTCAGACTATATATCAAGTACATGTTTTACTTCCCTTGTTTTACATAACCCTTAGACTTGTGAATTGTAGTCAGAAACACTGTACCTGGACCTTGAGGTAGTGTTGTCATTTTGGCCCTCTGAGCCGAAAAGACAACAATCAACCAAGATTTGTGGGTCATAATATAATTTACTTTAATTGAAACCTGTTCCCAGGGAAGCCCAGACAAGGAATGTGAGAAAAGTGACCCCTCTAACCAGAGTCAAGCTTTCCGGATTAGACTGGTCCAGACTTCACGGTTGGATTCAGGACAGAGACAGTTTAAGTGCCAGGGGTTAAGCTTTTGATATTCAGTAACTTCACTGCAAATGGAGGAAGAGATGATGGTGAGAAGAAATATTGAAAACACATGTCGGGAATAAGGAATGAGAGAGGTCAAAGACATACAGATTATAATTATGCTAGTATGTCATGGATGCTTTCTTCCTAAGAAAAATCAATAGATTCAAGGCAAGTTGGCTGTCAAATGATCACAGACACACACACACACACACACACACACACACACACACACACACACACACACAAACACACAGGCACAATGAAATTGATTCCAATGTGGGAGTCATTCTTGTCAGAGAAGTCAGACCAACTTGTTAGAGCACTGATCAAAATTAATCCAAGCTGAGCACAGACCTCTGGGGTGCTACATTGAATGTTTCTTTCCAATTTTACATTGCTTTACTTTGGGCCTGGAGTCAGGAAGACGAGTTCAAATCCAGCCTTAGTCACTTAACTAGTTGTTTGACTCTAGGCAAGTAACTTACTCTGTTTGCCTGTTTCCTCATCTGTAAAGTGAACTGAAGAAAGAAATGGCAAATCACTCCAGTATCTTTGTCAAGAAAACTCCAAATGAGGGACAGCTAGGTGGGGAAATGTACAGAGTACTGGCCCTGGAGTCAGGAGGATCTGAGTTCAAATATGGCCTCAGACACTTAATAATTGCCTAGCTGTGTGAACTTGGGCAAGTTACTTAACCCCATTGCCTTAAATAAATAAAAATTTTAAAAAAACTCCAAATAGAGTCACAAAATGATTGAATCATGAACAGTTGGACATAATGGAAAAATGACTGAATGAACAATAACCAAAAAAGAAATAAGGTTAGGGGGCGGCTAGGTGGCGTAGTGGATAAAGCACCGGCCTTGGAGTCAGGAGTACCTGGGTTTAAATCCGGTCTCAGACACTTAATAATTACCTAGCTGTGTGGCCTTGGCCAAACCACTTAACCCCATTTGCCTTGCCAAAAACCTAAAAAAAAAAAAAGAAAAAAAGAAATAATGTTAGTCTATTGTGATACATTTTCAATGAAGCCATACTGATTCTTTGTAATCAACACTTCAAGAGGCTTACCATCTTTTAAATAATACTTGCTAGAATATTCACAGGAATCAAAATCAGCTTCAGTGTCCTATTGATAGCAACCTCTATTTTCTTGGGACATTTGCCCTCCTCCAGTCTTTTGGAATTTCTCCTGTGGAGAAAAATAGTTCTCCATGATCTCTTGAAGAATTACTGACATGGGGCTAAGTAATCACATGTGCCAGTTTTTCCATTCCAAGGACGGAGTTTATCTGGGTCAAATGACTTGTATTCACCTAGCTCTAATACTATCTCTTTCCTTATTTTGAAGAGCAACTTGCTATTAGCCATGTTTCTAGTTCAAAGATCCTTTTTGGGGGCAGAGAAACCAGAAGCAAAATGGAGGGAACAATTCTTCCTTGTCTTTGTTGCCAATTAGCATAGTCCCATACACTCCAAGTAGCATTCCTAGCTTTTCTTTGATCCTCCTTTTTTCCCTAAAAAATCATTTTGGAGGTAATTCAGGTTAAGTGACTTGCCCAGGGTTACATAGCTAGTAAGTGTCTAAGACTGGATTTGAACTCAGGTTGCCCTGACTCCAGGGTTGATGCACTATCCACTTGGCCACTTACCTGTGCCCCAATATAAATTTTTAAGATGCTTATTGTTCTTCATTTTTTTGGTCAAGCTTGACTAATTCAGGAAACTCAATGGGATTGTGGGTAGAGTACTTGACTTGCAGTCAGGAAGCTCTCTGTTCAAATTCTGCCTTAGGCCTTACCAGCCCTGTGACCCAGGACAAATCACTCCAATGTTCCTGGCCTCAGATTTCTCATCTTCAAAATGAGGGTAATAATAGTGCTGACCTCCCAGAATCATTGTGAGGGTCAAATGAGATCATTTAACTTTCAAGTTTTAAAATGCTCCAAAAATGGTAGCTTACTTTAGCTAACATTAGCATTTCAGAAGCTCTTCTTATCATATTCTATTATGTAGCTATAGCTTTCCACTACTACCTGCTCATACTTTCATCTTTTCTACAGATAAAACGAAACAAAATTTAAGTTGGTTGGTGAATCCACATGGAATTTTTTCTTCAAATTCAGTCCTCTCCTCAAATTGCTTCCTTTTGTTTCCTCAGTTTTATACCTGGAGGTTTCTCATGCCTGCTAGGCTGATTTCACTTAGACATGAGACTTCCCTTCACAATTGGCTTCTAACTGATCTTTTCATACAAGACTTTTCCTCATTTACTAAATGCTCCAGTAACCACCACTGCTCCTCATAGGTGACATCTCATCTCCTTTCTCTGTGCCTTTGTATAAGCTGTGCCTTATGCCTTGGAATTCCTTCCCTCCTTCCCTCCACTCCTTGAACCCTTCAAAGTTCAGTTCAAGTGCTACCTCAGCTCTTAATCCCATTCCCAATCAGTATTTATTTATTTTGGACTTAACTTATATTTACTCATCTGTGAATAAGCTGCTTCCCTCTAAGATCCCGGAGGACAGAGCCTGAATCACTTTTGTATTAATTTCTCCAACACTTAGCAGTTTCAAGTTGGAAGTGACTCTTAATATAGGTTAACTGCTTAGGCACTGACTCTACAAAGAGAAAGATTCAATCCCTGCCCACCTGGAACTCCAAAGTTAAGACACATTCATAAATAACGATAATTCAGGGTGTGAGGATACGTTGGAGTCAACACCTATCAGCTCTGGTGAACTGAATGTTAAATCCATCATTTCTCTCAATGTTTCCTCTACTTTTCATTCTCCAAGAGGACCAATGACATCAGGAGGGTGATATCTTGACTTGCAAGTAAATTGGATTCAAGTGAGGCAGGGCTGTAAAAAGTCACCAGTCTCATTCTCTCCTTCAGAGTCAATCAGGGTCCCAGTGGCAAGACATAAGTCAAGACAATGGCAATAGCCCAGAATTCAGTAGGAGACCTTGTCCTTTTTAAACTAGGTCGTTCCAGCTGTCAGTCTATCTGAGGCAACAGCCATTCCATAGTTAAAAGCTAGGTAAGAATTGAGACAAGAGATGGCCTAGTTTCTCTAAACAAAAAAATCAATCAGGGGATGGAGGTGGGGGTAAGACCCTCAAGGTTTCTGGCCAGAATAGAAACAATTGTTATTTACACTCACTCTGAGCCAGCAGAACACAAATGATGAGCATGTAAGACTTGGGTTGGGACTTAGAATTGGCCAATCAGTGAGAACCAGAGTGATTTGGGTTAAAAGGCATAGTCAAAGTAATCCCATTTGAATCCCCATAGGCTTTATCAAAGTCTGGTTTTTCAGAGCTATATTTCAAGAAATCATAAATGAAAACTACATGAGACAAGTTAATAATCTCAGTTTTCTTTTTTTGCTAACAAGTTGTTGCAATTTATTTATATTAGTTAAGTTCTAAATAAAATGATCATGTTCTATATATTTTTAGTCTTTTCCCCCAATTTTTGTTCAATTATTTCTTTTCTTAAATTAATTAATTTATTTTATTCCTTATGTACATGCCTATTTCCTACTTACAAAATTTCCCTCCACCCTCCCTTCCCATCCCCCTCCCCTCAGCAGGGAACAATCAGGTTAACATTTTACATACATAAGAGATAATTTTTATAAGTCTTCATCAGATTCGGTAGTGGTGTTTTTTTCCGTGTTTTGTTTTGTTTTGTTTTCTTAAACTGGTTGGGGATAATCTAAACCCATTACTAGTCTAATACAGTTGTGCTAGCTCTCTGAACTGTAGAGAGGAACTGCTTCCATCAAGGCTGTTCACCTCATAATGTTGTTGATGGCCCTTTGCTCAGCATCAGATCCCGTGTCATTCCATGCTTCTCTAGAGTCTGCCCATTTATGGTTTCTTATAGAACAATAGTATTCATGTAACATAACTTGTTTAGCTATTACCCAATGGATGGGCATCCCCTCAATTTCCAATTCTTAGTCAGTACAAAAAGAGCTGCTATGAATATTTTGGAACATGTAGGAACTTTTCCCATTTTTTATAATTTCTTCTGGATATAATCCCAGAATTGGAATTGCTGTATCAAAGGGTACGAACAGTTTTATTGCTCTTTGGGCATAGTTCCCTATTGCTCTCCAGAAAGGTTGGATCCATTCACAACTCCCCCAGCAATGCATTAATATCCCAATCCTTCTACAACTCTCCAACATTGATCATTTTCCCTTTTTCTCATCTTGGCCAACCTGATAGGTGTGAGATGATTCCTCATTGTTGTTTTAATTTGCATTTCTCTAATCAATAATAATTTGGAGCATTTTTTCATATGAATATATAGCTTTAATTTCTTCATTTGAAAACTGTTTCTATCCTTTGACCATTTATCAATTGGGGAATGACCTGTGATCTTATAAATTTGATGAAATTCTCTATATATTTTAGAAATGAGACCTTTATCGGAACACTTGGTTATGAAGACTGTTTCCCAGCTTTCTGCTTTCCTTCTAATTTTGGCACCATTGATTTTAATTTAATAAAGTCAAAATCATTCATTTTGCAGTTTATAATGTGCTCTAATTCTTGCTTGGTGATAAATTTATGCCCTTTCCATAGATCAGATACACAGAGTATTTTTTGGTCTATGAATTTATCTATGGTGCTGCTCTTTATGTATAAATTCTGTACCCTTTTGACCGTATTTTGGTATAGGGTGTGAGATGCGGACCTATGCCTAGTTTTTGTCATACTATTTTCCAGTTTTTCCAACAATTTTTATCAATAGTGAGTTCTTTTCTCAGAGGCTGACTTATGTTTTGGGGTTTGTCGAATGGTAAATTGCTGTAGTCATTTACTGCAGTTTCTTTTGAACCCATCCTAATCCACTGAGCCATTACTCTGTTTCTTAACCAGTACCAGGCAGTTTTGATGACTGCTATTTTATAGTATAGTTTTAGATCTGGTAGAACTTCCTTTACATTTTTTAAATCATCAGTTCCCTTGCTATTCTTGCCCTTTTGTTGCGCCAGGTGAATTTTGTTACTATTTTTTTCTAGCTGGGTAAAGTAGTTATTTGGTAGTTTGATTGGTATGGTGCAGAATAAGTAATTTAATTTGGGTAAAATTGTCATTTTTATTAAATTATCTCAACCTAACCATGATCATTTGATATTTTTCCAATTATTTAGATCTGACTTTATTTGAGTGAGGAGTGCTTTATAATTGTGCTCATACAGTTTCTGGGTTTGTCTTGGGAGGTAGATTCTCAAGTATTTAAAGCTATCTACAATTACTTTAAATGAAATTTCTCTTTCTATCTCTTGCTTTTGGACTTTGTTGTTTATATATAGAATTGCTGATGATTTATGTGGGTTTATTTTGTATCCTGTTACTTTGCTGAATTTGCTAATTGTTTCAAGGAATTTTTTAGATGATTTTCTTGGGTTTTTCTAGATATACCATCATATCTGCAAAGAGGGAAAGTTTTGCTTCCTCATTGCCAATTCTGATTCCTTCAATTTCTTTTTCCTCTCTTATTGCTACTGCTAGCATTTCCAATCCTATATTGAATAGTAATGGTGATAATGGGCATCCTTGTTTCACCCCTGATTTTATTGGAAATGCTCTGACTTTATTCCTATCACTAAATTCTAATTCATGTGCTTGTCATAGCATCACTTTCCCTGGTGTCATGGTCTTTTTCAAGGATAAAGGACAAACATTATAATTAAATTTCACTTTGCCATGATCTAGGGCAGTGGAGCGACCCCATGGAAAAGGTTTCCACTGTCCCAACTACTAGTGAATCATTTATTCAATTAACATTGATTAAGCATCTACTGTGTCCCAGTCACTTTACTCAGCACTGTTTTCAAGGAGTTCAGAATCTAATGAGGGATACAATATGTAAATAACTATATACAAGATACTGCAAGCTATGTACATATAAGATGCATTTGTTACAAGTGAAGGGTGATCTCTTAGGGAAGGCACTAGAAGTGAGGAAGACCAGGAAAGGTCTTTTGTAGAAGATGAAATTTTAGCCAAGTCTTGAAGGAAAAACCTGGATTCAAGAGGAAGAGTGAGGAGAAAGAGCATTTCAGGCATGGTGGATGAATAGCCAGAGAAAATGCCATGAGCAGAGAGATGGAGGGTCATGGGCAAGGAACGACAGGCAAGAAAGTCATCATAGAGTACGTGGTACCAAGTGGAAGAACACTAGAAAAGATAGGAAGGGAAAAAGAACAAAATGGAGGATTTTATGTAGTAAATATACTGGGAGCCAGCAGAGTTTATTGAATAAGGAGATATCATGGTCAGACCTGCATTTTAGGAAAATTCCTTTGGCAGCTGAGTGAGAGATGAGCTGAAATGGAGAGAGATTTGAGGTAGGGAGATCAGCAGTCTACCGTGATGATCTGGGAATGGGGTTCATACTTTGGCCACTGAGGGGTTCAAAATAAATGGGACAGGGAGAGTATGGGGGGTGGGGTGGGTACAAGTCCAGGCTGAATATCCATCCTTGGAGAAAGGTGAGGAAGGCAGATGATTAGGCTATTCAAGGTCTTTCCTCATGGTACGATCTCAGAGCAACTGGTGATATTGTAACCTATGAGTCTTTTGGAAATCCACATCACTGAGGGCAGGGACAGCGCATATAGCCTTTGAGTCTGGTTGGAGACAAGAGATAGCAGAGGGAAGTAGATTTGGGAGCATAGTAGAGGTCCTTGAAGTTCAGAGGTCAGAGACCTGGTTCCAGAGCAAGGCCCATTGAGAATGCCCCAGACCAAAGAGAAAGGGCTGCTGACACATGGTCTTTGGGAATAGTCCCTATCCCATGTAAGAATGGAGAAGTCAATGTAGGCAAGGGTTTGAACAACACAAGCCAAAACTCGATCAATTAATAAACAATTATTGATTGCCTACTGTGGGTCCTACTTAGCACTGCTGTGCTAAACTGGTCTATCAAACTCCAAGGAAATTCCAGGGGCAGTCTTTCCATGAAATATTCTGGGTTTCCTTCCAGTTCCTGCACTAGTGGTCCTCCCTCCATGGAATGCACTCCCTTCTCCCCTTTTCCTTCCTTTTACTCAGGCCTTTTGCTTAGGCTTCAGGCCCAACTGCGAAGGGCTTTTGCTCCAAGGCTACATTCAAACTTTGAGGCAATGATCTGGTTTGAACCTATTCATAGGGAATGTGGTCCAAGTTCTTTGAAGGCCAGGACTGTTAGGATATCTAATTTTTAGAGGCATCTGGTGGCAGTGGATAGAACAGTGGACCTGAAATTCTAAAGCCATGAGTTCAGATGTGGCCTCAAACTCATACTCGACTCTGGAAAAGTCACTTAACCTCACTCTGCCTCAGTTTCCTCAACTGTAAAAGGAGAAGTATGATAGCATCCACCCCTGAAGGTTGGAATCATATTTGTAAAGTGCTGAATGCAGTGTCTAACACATGGTAGAACCTTAATAAATGCTGGTAAAAAAATGTGTTGTTGTTCAGTAGTACAAATGGGACCTGATAATTGGGGTCATTATTTTGGGGTCTTAGAGTCAGAAAGAGAGGTTTGGGATCACAGTTTTGTTTTTGTCACATCATGAAAGGGGAACAATGAAAATGAGAACAAAGCCAGACTGAGTTCTTGAAATGACCCTGGAAAATAGCTCCTTAATTGAATTGCTGGCTACACTGTACCATATTCCATTCAATTAAGCAACAAATATTTATTAAGCATCTCTACTGTGCCAGGGACTGGATATAGTATTAGCCCGAGTGTTTCCATGGAATCTAAGGGCCTAATCTATGCCAGGTGGCACTTCAATGGATAGTGCACCACGTCTAGAGTCAGGAAGACTCTTCTTCCTGAGTTCAAATCTGACCTCAGACATGTGTTAGCTGTGTGACCCTGGGCAAGTCATTTCACCCTGTTGGCCTCAGTTTCCTCGTGGCTAAAATGAATTGGAGAAGGACATGATAAACCATTCCAGTAACTCTGCGGAGAAAATGCTAAATGGGGTCACCAAGAATTTAATATGACTGAAATGATTGAATAACAACTCCATCTATGATATCACAGGTCCTAACTCAAAATGAAACAAATCAAAAAAGTCTAATATCACAATTTTTTTAAAAAATGTAGCAGTTATCTGCTTCTCTCAAATTCTTTTTCTTTGCATTTATATTTGTTATAGTTTTGTTCAGTTTAAATCAATGTAATTTTGCATTTGCTGAATCTCCTTTTCTCTGATAACTTTAGAAATTCTTACTATGACCTAAAATCTAAAATAGTCACAGTGATAGTTCATTGTGCCGAAATCTTAAAATAATAAGATAGAAGAAACAAATTGCAAATAAGCTAATGAAGTAATGGGCCTATTCTATGTTTTTTAAAGTATTGCAATTTGGGAAAAAGAAGTTTTTTTCTAAATGATCCAATGAGATTTCTTGGCTTTGCTCCTAATGGTCAAATAGAATTTTCATCTGACACTTCCCCAAGGTCCCTCACACAGAACCTACTCAGAACATGATGAACAAATTTGTAACAACTAACAAATTCAAATCTTGTCAGGGTTCTCAGAAAGGGCTTCTGCATCTCCTGGAGGCTTAACGAATGACTTCATCTAATCCTGGAAACTTTTACTGCTCTTGGAAATCCTCCATTTGGATATTTGGCCAAGTCTGACCTTTCTCTGCACAGATGGCCTCCTAAATGCAATGTAGTCAAGCCAGATTGTTAATTTATCATGAATATTTCATTCCATTTCCTCTCTTCCCCAACTTGAATGTTCTTCTCAGTTCTTTCCACCTCACCAAAGCCTCTGAGGTCCAGGTCAAATCCATGCAAGCATTTAGGCTAACAACAAATGAAATATTAAACAGTCTTTATTTCATTTGGCAGAACAAATAAATATACTTCTTTCCCCTCCAGTAAGGCTTTCCTCCCTTAGTAACCTATACAATCCTCTAGACTTATTATGGCTTACTATGTGGTTGGGGTTCCTCTGAAAGAGGAAAGAACTGTGGGTCACCAAAGAGTGAGTCACTCCTGCCTCAGCACTACCAAAGTACAAGATTGGGATTGGCCTAGGTATTTCATATCTCTAGCCAATGTGAGTCTGTCTGTTAAAGTTCTAATGCTTCTCTGTGTTGTCCCAAGATTCAATGTTGTCCAGTAATTTCACTTGTTTTGGAGGTTTGAATCTGGAACTCCTGAATTTGTCCAAGAACTCCTCTTATGATCTATCTGGCCCTGGAGGAAAAAGGAGAGGAAAGGGATGGAAGAAAGGGGACATGGGGAGGGAAGAGGGTGATAGAAGAGAGGAAGATCATGGGAGAGGGGAGTCAGATACAACACACTCGAGGATGAAAGGAGAGAGAGAGAGCAGAATAAATGGAGGTGAAAGGAACAGGATGGAGGGAAATACAGCTAGCAATAGCAAATGTGTGTGTGGGGGGAAATGTTGAAACAACTTCTCTGATAGACTTATGATAAAGAATTTGATCCATCTCAGAGACAGAGTTGATGGTATCTGAACACAGACTGAAGTACACTTTTTTTTCTCTTGCTTTATTTTTCTTAAGGTTTCTCTCTTTCTATGGGGAGATGGGGAGTTATGTTTACTTTTACAATGACACTATTGTAGTAATGTGAAAATAAATAAATTAATTAAATGTCAAAAACCCCAAAATGTTCAATTATACCTTGTCTACAAATAATACCAAAAAAAATTGTTCTTCTGTGTTCAGGAGGCTCTGCCCCAGAATTGAAATATTTGGAAGTTGAAAGGGACCTCAGCATCCAACCAGTCCAACCTAGACAAGAAGAAATTTCTATTACTACATTCTCAACAAATGGTTCTCCAGCCTGGTCTTGACGACCTCCAAAAAAAGGAGAGCTACAATTCTCCAGTTCTCCTGAATTGCCCTCTGTGCTCATTGTTCAGTTCTGTAGGGCTGAACTGAAAAACCCAATCCCTCCTCCATGCCAAGAGACTTGGGGACAGTCATTGTGTCCCCCTTGAGATTTTTCCTTCTCCAGGCTATCCAGCTCCAGCTCCTTCAGTCAATGCTTGAATGCCATGTCCTTTCTGTTCTCAGAAATAAATACAATACAGTTATTCTTTCCACATCATGGCTTTTCCAATCAGAGTTTTGATTTATTGAGCATTGACATAAGAAATTAAATGGGGGCAGCTAGGTGGCGCAGTGGATAGAGCACTGGCCCTGAAGAGGTCAAATCCAGTCTCAGACACTTAATAATGACCTAGCTGTGTGGCCTTGGACAAGCCACTTAACCCCATTTGCCTTGCAAAAGAAAACCAAAAAAAAAAAAAAAAAAAAAGAAATTAAATGGGAGTTTGGAGGGAGTTTGGAGGAAGCCTCAGATGACACATGCAGTATAGCAAATGACACAGAGCCTATAACCAAATACTTAACCCAAATGTTACAATCCGGTATTGTAAATATCCCATAAAAGAAAAAAAAATCAGACTTCTCTAGCACAAAGGGAGAATCAAAAAAATTATTTTATGGATTTTCCAGATTGCAGAGGTGCCAGACCCTGACCTCCTTACGTCTCCTCCCAAGGTGGAAGGGATGACTGTATTTCTGATGTTTCCTGACAAGGACAATCAACTCCTTATTCCTGGAAGCTTTGTTTTAATGCCAACTAGGATCACATCAACCTTCTTGACTGTTAGACCATACTGCTGACTCATAATGTGTTTATAATTCACTAATTCCCCCTGGAATCTATAAGTCTTTGTTGTTTGTTCAGTCATTCCAATAGTCTCTAACTTTTCATAACCCCAAATGGGGATTTCTTGGCAAAAATGCTGGAGTGATTTGCCATTTCCCTTTCCAGTTCATTTTAGAGAAGAGGAAATTGAGTAAAAGAGGGTGAAGTGACTTGCTCAGGGTCACAGCTAATAAGTTTCTGAGACCACATTGGAACTGCAGACTCCAGGAGCAGTGCTCTATTCTTGCAGTACCACCTAGCTCCATAAAGTTAATTTGTGGTTTTCTAAAGCAATATACAGTCATGGAGATCCATTTCTATTTGAGTTTGACAGCAGTGATTTAGATTTTTACCCCTTTCATTTTACAGAGGAAGAAACTGCAGCCCAAGAAGGGGAAGGGTCTAGTTTAATTTTTGGTAGCATATAAAGTTACTTACCTTGTCTGGGTCTCAGTTTCTACTTCTGTAAAATGAGGGGGTTAGGATATAGGTCCAGATATTTCTCTAGGGATACCCAGAAAACTCTTTAGTGAGGGGTTTGTTTCCTAGGTCTAAAGCTGAAAGGGCCTCAGACTGCTGGATTCAAACCCCCCTCATTTTATTTTATTCCCAAATATAATAAATTTTATTCAGTTCTTTCTGTCACCTATTCGACTTGAAGTTCAAAATATAAAACATACATATAAACCCTAGAATCCCCCTGCTTTTCTATTCCTACACTAGTGTTCATTGCATAGTTGCTACTGATGGCCAAGGGGTACAGACCTCCTAACCAGAGGAGGTTCTCTTTGATAACTGAACATCAGACTTTCAAACATTTCCACCAATACCATTATAATTAATGCTTTTACCCCCTGGGACTCAATTAGAGTTTATTTGGAAGCAGTTCTGACCCAGGAAGTTATCATACTGGCTACAGAACTTTTCCTTTTTTATTTATTTAATTTTTTGTATCTCAATTGATATTTTATTTTATTTTTCCAAATACACATTATGAAAGTTTTTTTCAACATTCGTCCACATGCATATGCATATTTTTAAGTTGCCTAATTTCCTTCCAACCCCCTCCCCTCCCACCCCCTTCTCCTAGGCAGCAAACAATCTGGTGAATATTGTACATAAACATTTGTGTTTAACATACAGATTAGTCATTTTTGGTATGAAGAATTAGGATTAAGAGAAAAGAAAGAAAACCATGAGATAGGAAAGAAAAAACAGAAGAGAAATTTTTTAAAAAGTGAATGTTCATCAGATTCTGTTGGGTTTGTTTTTGTTTTGTTTTTCTTCCTCTGGATGTGGATAGCATTGTCCCTTGCAGTTCTCCAAGGGTTGTCTAAACTCTGCACTGCTGAGAGGAGCTGCTTTACAGGCCTCTTTCCCACTGATGATCCTTCTCCTTTAAGATCTGGCTTTTGGACTGCTGAGTCTCTGACCTGCACCCACAGACACAGATGTGAGGAGCCCCCTATCTGGTCTGACATTCCTCTGCCTACTCAGAGAACACTTTGCTCTCAGAATTCTATGCCTCAACTTTGTTAACTCTGAAAGGTGGACCATAATCCTCCATGTGGTTCCTGATAGTTTGGGCTCCTTAGAATAGGAACCGATTGGTCTTCCCACAGGTCTCTTTTGAAATCTCTCATGTAGGATGGCGACAAGAAGTAATCCAGTCGTAGGCACTTTGTGATAAAACTTGAAACTAAGGACTCTAACTAAACTTTCAAGAGACAGAACTCACAAAGGGACCCAGAGAGGCAGTTCTCCCACTCAAGGTAACCTGGAAAAGAGCAGAAAGGCTCTGCTCCCCGGGGTCGGAGGGGTGGCCCACCAGAGGGGCAGCCAGCCAGAGTGAAAGAACTTCAGCCTCCTGGAGGTAGCCCCAGGGTAGTGGGGGAATCTCCTGAGCCGCACCCCAGGGAGCATGGGGCACCAAGTGGGGGAACAGCAGGGGATCTCTGCCAGAGGGAGCACGTGGAGCCCAGCCCTCAGGGCACACAGCAAGCAGCTTGGTCTTTCAGCAGCCCAGACCAGGAAACAGAAGCAGGCAGAGCCGGTAAGCAGGAGCCCCCAGGGCATGATCCCATTGAGCTGAGGGAGGGGAGTGAAGAGAGACTGCAGAGCTCTGTCCTCTGCCTCTGGAACAGGACTCTGGGGCTCTGACCACATTCAGATCCTGATCCCAGTCTAGGCCCCCCCATAGAACAGCAGGGCCCCCCCACCTCAGCCCCGTGGCAGAGTGGGGCACTTCTGGTCATTCACAGACCAGGAGGGAAGACAGAGCCTCACACACTGAGACCCTTGTGGGAGTGTCCCAAAAGCTCAGGAAGCACCACAAAACCAGGCCCAGGCTGGGAAAATGAGCAAGCAAAGAAACAAGAGGAACGCCATTGAGAAATATTTTGCAAATGAGCCCAAGAAGGATCAAAATACTCAGTCTGAAGATGAGGAAGCACAAGCTCCTGCATCTAAAGACTCCAAGAAAAACAGAAATTGGGCTCAGGCTATGATAGAGCTCAAAAAAGACTTTGAAAATCAAATGAGGGAGTTAGAAGAAAAACTGGGAAAAGAAAGGAGAGAGATGCAGGAAAAACATGAAAATGAAGTCAGCAGCTTGTCAAGGAAATCCAAAAAAATGCTGAAGAAAATAGCAGGCTAAAAACCAGCTTAGGTCAAATGGATAAAACAGTTCAAAAAGTTATTGAGGAGAAGAATGCTTTAAAAAGCAAAATTGGCCAGATGGAAAAAGAGCTAAGAAAACTCTCTGAGGAGAATAAATCCTTCAGAGAAAGAACAGAATTCAGGGAGATTGATGAATTTACCAGAAATCAGGAATCAATACTTCAAAACCAAAAAAAAAATGAAAAATTAGAAGAAAATGTGAAATATCTCATTGAAAAAACAACTGATATGGAAAACAGACTTAGGAAAGATAATTTAAAAATTATTGGAATACCTGAAAGTCATGATCAGGAAAAGAGCCTTGACATCATTTTCAAAGAATTACTACAGGAAAATTGCCCTGATATTCTAGAAGCAGAGGGCAAAATAGAAATGGAGAGAATCCACCGATCCCCCCAGAAAGAGATCCCAAAAAACCAACACCTAGGAATATTATAACCAAGTTCCAGAACTCCCAAGTCAAAGAGAAAATATTACAAGCAGCCAGAAGGACACAGTTCAAATATAATGGAGCTGCAGTCAGGATCACACAGGACTTAGCAGCAACTACATTGGAAGCTCGTAGGGCTTGGAATATAATATACCAGAAGGCAAAAGAGCTTAGAATGCAGCCAAGAATGAACTACCCAGCAAGGCTGAATGTCCTCTTCCAGGGAAAAAGATGGACTTTCAATGAACCAGGGGAATTTCAAATGTTCCTGTTGGAATGGCCAGAGTTGAACAGAAGGTTTGATCTTCAGATACAGGACTCAGGTGAAGCATGGAGATTGGAGGAGAGGGGGGAAATATGAGGGACTTAATGATGATGAACTGCATGTATTCCTGCATAGAAAAAATGACACTGACAAAACTCATATGAACTTTCTCAGTTAATAGAGCAGGTAGAGGGAGCTTTTATAGTTGAAGCACAGGAGAAAGCTGAATTCGAAGATAAAATATGGTGTAAAAATGGAGTCAATAGAAAAAACAGGGAAATGTAATGGGAGAAAGAAAAAGGAGAGGGGGAATAGGCCGAGATATTTCATATAATAAGATTTTTTTTTATTACAATGAGTTATTGCAATGATATGGAAGGGGGGAGGCAAGGGGGAATGAGGGAACCTTTGCTCTCATCAGAGATGGCTAGGAGAGGAAACAGAATATATACTCAATGGGGTATAGGCATCTGGAGTAAGAAGGAGGGGGGAGCAGGGGGAAGGGGTAGGGATGTGAATAAAGGAGGAGAGGATGGACCATGGGGGGAGAGTGGTCAGATATAACACATTTTCTTTTTTACTTCTTGCAAGGGGCTGGGATTGGAAGGCCTGTCCAGGACCATAGGGCCAGGTGGATTCTGGGCCTAAGGGGTGGTATGGGGGCTCAGGGCCTCTTGGCCCCAGGACCAGGGATCTGTGTGCTGCGCCACTCAGCGACCCTACAGCAGAGTCAGAGTGAAAGGAGAGAGAAAATATAGTACATGGTAGTGGAGAAATAAGAAAGGAGGGAGTTGTGATCAGCAATGGCAACGGTGGAAAAATATGGAAGCAACTTTTGCCATGGACTTACCATAAAGAATGCGATCCACCCATGACAGAGTTGTTGGGGTTGGAACAAAGACTGAAGCACATTTTTTACTATTATTATTTGGGGGAGGGTACAGGGCAAATGGGGCTGGGTGGCCTGCCTGGGGCCACATAGCAAGGTGATCTTTGGGTGTCTGAGGCCGGATTTGGACCCGGTGCTCCTGGCTCAGGGGCCAATGCTCTGTCTGCCACCCAGCCACCCTTACTATGATTACTATTTTATTTTATTTTGGGTCTTTTTTTCCCCCTTCTTTTTGGTTTTTGCAGGGCAGTGGGGATCGGATGGCTTGCATATCACATGGCTGGATGATTGTTGGGTCTATGGGGCTGGATGTGGGCTCAGGTGCTTGTGGCTCCAGGGCTGGTGCTTTGTCCATTGCGCCACCTGGCCATACCTACAATTATTACTATTATTTTTTTTAATTTTAATTTTTTTTCTCTCCCCTTTATCGCCCAAGCAAGTCTATATTCATGGGGGGTGGGGTATTTTGTTTACTCTTAAACAAGAATATTTTATTAATGTAAAAAAAACATTTGTACAAAATGAGAATTAAAAAAATTAAAATAAAATAAAAGGGACTCCCAGACAGCAAAAAAAAAAAAAAATCTCTCATGTATAATGATCTTTGAAGACACTCTGCCCAACTGAGACTTTAAGTTGTAACAGGGTCTCATCCCCAAAGGGGCAGCACCTCTGTGGACTCACTATCTGGATCTATGTCCTAACCCCCTCATTTTACAGAAATAGAAACTGAGATCCAGAAAAGTTAAATAACTTTATATGCTACCAAAAACAGAAAATAAAAATGCTGGTGACACAGTAGAAAGAGCACTGGCCCTGGAGTCAGGAGAACCTGAGTTCAAATCCAGGCTCGGACCCTGGGCAAGTCACTTAACCCTGTTTGCCTCCTTAAAAAAAAGAAAGAAAAGAAAATGTAACACTGGCTGCCTAGAAAACTTATAATCTAATAGGGGAAGACAAGAAAAAGAAGCAAGTTAATATACATGAGAACTTGAATACTATAACAAATTTACAAGCATAAACACATATAAGGAATTACAATTCTAAAGAGATCTGGATGTCAGCACTTGAAAAGATTCTGGAATTAGACTTTCTGAGCTATTGACACCTTATTGGAGTCTCTTCCTTGCACTAGAATTTCCTGACTTAGTTTTCCTTCCCATTGACCTTGGCTGCCATATTTACATGGAACAGAACTTCAGTCTCCAGGTTTGGTGGCTCCAGGTTTTGTATACCCAGAACCAACTGGATTTTAATTAGGTAGGCTCTCTGATGTTGAACTCACTTGATCCTGAGCCCCACTTGTCTCCCCAGCTCTCTGCTTGACTTTCATAAAAATACATGATTAGCATTCAAGGAATCAAGGCTTAAAGCTTTTTGATCAGTTTCCCCATTTGTAACAAAAGATTGTGCTGATATAGTAGACAATTTGGAGTGAAAGGTCCTGAGTTCAAATTCTTTTTTTTAAAAAATTTATTTTTCCAACTACATATAAAGATACAATCATTTTTTTTAAGTTTGAGTTTCACATTTTTCTCCCTTCCTTCCTTTCTCCCCTTCCTCTGGCAGAGAGAAATCTAATCTATGCTATATGTTAAATATATTTCCATATTAATCATATTATGAAAGAAGTATCATAACAAAAAGGAGAAAAAACCATGAGGGGGAAGAAAACAAAACATACAACAAATTTTAACAATTTAAAATAGTAACCTTTGGTCTGCATTCAAACCATCACAAGTCCTTTAGAATTATCTTTCATTTTTTTTATTTTTGTTTATTTATTTTTATATTATTACAATAATCTTGTTGTGAGCATAATAATAAACCCCCTCCTCCCCCCCCCAAAAATGAGAATCCTCAAGAATAGTAAGAGAGAAAAAAGAAGTGTACTACTGAGTTAAGCAAGTCCATCATAGTTGATTACCACTCTTTGTTGTTGTTAATGTGTACAATGTTCTTCTGATTCTGCTCACTTCACTCAGTATCAGTACATGCAAGTCTTTCTAGGCTTTTCTGAAGTCCCAGCCCCCATGGTTTCTTTTTTTAATTTATTTTTTAATTATATGTAAAGATAGTTTTCAACATTCATTCTTTTGCAAGTTTTTGAGTTCCACATTTTTCTACCACCCTCCCTTCCCTCACCCCTCCCCAGGGCAGCAAACAATTTGATATAGACTGTATTTGTACAATGGTTTTTAAGATATTTTTCCATATTGTCATGTTGTGAAAGGAGAATTAGAACTAAGGGGGAGGGAATCCCGAGAAGTAAAGAAAAAAGCATAAAGGAAGTTTTTAAAAAAAGTGAACACAGTGTGCTTTGTTCTGCATTTAGAATCCATAGGTTCTTCTCTGAATGTGGATGGCATTATCCAAAGCAGTTCTCTCAGGCTTGTCCTTGATCTCTGAACCTCTGAGAGAAGTTGCTTCCATTATAGTTGATTATCTCATAATGTTGCTGCTAATGTGTACGATGTTCTTCTGGTTCTGCTCACTTCATTCAGCATCAGTTCTGATGAGTCATTCTAATGAGTCTTTCCAGGCTTTTCTAAAGTCTCATAGCTCTTGATTTCTTAAAGAACGATAATATTCCATAATATTCATATACCATAACTTGTTCAACCATTCCCCAATTGATGGGCATCCCCTCCATTTCCAGTTTTTTACCAATACAAAAAGAACTGCTGGGGCAGCTAGGTGGCACAGTGGATAGAGCACCGGCCCTGGAGTCAGGAGGACCTGAGTTCAAATCCAGCCTGAGACACTTCATAATGACCTAGCTGCGTGGCCTTGGGCAAGCCACTGAACCCCATTGCCTTGCACAAACTAAAAACAACAACAAAAACAGAACTGCTATGAATATTTTTGTACATGTGGGTTTTTTACCTTTTCTTGAGTTCTCTCTGAGATACAGACCTAATCTCGGGATTGCTGGATCAAAGAGTATACACAGTATTATTGTCCTTTGGGCCTAGTTTCAATTTGATGACTTTCAAATTCTGTCTCAGACTTTACTAGCTGTATGTAACCTTGGATACAAAGTCCCTTCCCCTCCCTGTACCTCAGTTTCCCCTTCTGTAAAATGAAGTGCCTAGAGTCTAATTCACTTCTTGGATTCAGGATTCTATGGATTACCATAGGCAAGTGAAGGGTCCTGAGTTCAAATTCTGCCCCAGAGTTTACTAGGTGTGTGACCTTGAGTACAAAGTCCTTTTTCCTCCAGGAGCCTTAGATTCCTCCTCTGTAAAATAAGGGGATAGAACTCAATGTCCTCTGAGGTCCCCTCCAGTTCTAAAGCTAGGAGATTATGAGTTTGTGTGAACCTGGGCAAGCCCCTTCCATTCCCTGGCCCTGAGTTTCCTCCTCTGTGTAATGAAGGGATGAACTAGGGATCTATGAGCCTCTGAATGAAAAAAATCAGTATCTTTCTACTGAACCTGCAGACAAGTAAAATAATATGTGAGAAGTGTTTCAGCTTCACAGAAGACTGCATTTAATATAGTTTTAAGAACTGGTTACTATGGTGAAATCAAGAAGAAAAAAAATGGCCAAATTATTTTTTCCATAATGTGGACTATTTATACAACCTTTCCTTTTATTTAGATAACTCATGTCACAGGTTCTCATCCAACAAAAATGGTCTAGGTAATCGTTGGGTAATAGGTAACTAGCTGGTAGGCACATAAGGAGAATATGAACCTAGACTCAGGAAGACCTGAATTCAAATCTGGCCTCAGATATTTACTACCCATAGGACCCTAGGCAAGTCACTTCACCTCTGTTTGCCTCAGTTTCCTCATCATAAAATGGAGAATCAAAACTGTACCTACTTACCAGGGTTTTTATGAGGATCAAATGAGATAATAGCCTTATAGGAATGTGCTAGGAATTATTTCTCAGTTTACTGCTTCATTTCTCCCACTCACAAAATCTGGGAAATTCAATAGACAATACTCTTCAATATGGTGTCATTTGATCCCTTTACAAGCCTACAATTCACAAAGTTCAAAGAAAAATGTTGGGTTTACAATGTTAAAGGAACCAAAGAAAGACAAAAGAGAGCTCATGGGAAGTATCAATACCCTCCTCTTCCTACCCGCCCCACCAGTGAATAGCTTTTCCCTTTGGGTAGCTCCAGAGGCATAGGTTGCCTTTGATGAGATAATCCTCTGAGTGCATTTACTACTGTAGATGGTATGCTCTAGAATATTCCAGAAGAATCAAGAGAAACAACTCAAATTCAGTACTCAACAAACAGGCCTCCACTCTGGAGTTTCCCCTAACCTTTCAAAAACTCATAGGGAGTCAGAAGTGTGTCTTCCATCTCCTTTGTCAAAGAGGGTCTCCTGTCTGACATCACACACACAGACACACACACTTGTTTGAGTACACACACCACATACCACAGGCCTCTGAGTTTTGTCTTCCCTTTAAAGTGCAACAGAGTTCCCTAATTGTCTCTCAGGGGGTAACTTAGCAAGCAAGGCCATTCAGTTGACCTAGAGGGATGCTTCCTTTCATAATAAAGGTTGTTTGCTCTTTGCTTTTGAAGAGGACCAGTGACCTCACAGGGTCATGTCTTGACTTTCACATGAACTGGATTTCAATAAGGCAGAGTTTCACAAGCCATAAGCCTCCCTATCTTACAGAACCATCAAAGCCCAGTGGCAGGACAAAGTCAGTATGACTCTCAGTGGTGGTGGTTGACCTTGGCAACTTCCATGTCTGATCCACAGCACCTACTTCAGTCACCTTCATGGCCATTGAAACAAATTATTCTTATCAGTTCATTTCTCCAAGGGAAGTCATCACAAGCTTAGGGTGGACATTTCCCTAACACACTGTTAGGTGTCAAGTGACTGCTAAGCAAGTTACAGTTTCTTAGAGCTCCACATGAAAGTGGGGTGAATAAAATGGAGATGGACAGAATGGAGAAGAGCTTGGCAAGTTCTCACCCCAGAGGTGCTAATCCTCTTTGATACCCCATGCACCCCACTGAGGGCAATAAGGATTGAGCAGGGAATGTCATGTCTTTCTCCATGACTAATTTTTGCAAGGAAGAAAGGAAGAAAGAGGAAAGAATGCAAGAAATAGTCCTTAGGACATCAGTTATGTGGTTATTTGTTGAACAAAGAAATGAAACCTTCAGTGACTGCCAGAAAAGGATTTTAGTTGGAGTAAAGTCACTCGGAATGGCCAACAAGATGACATCATCAACCTTTTTTTAATAGTTCATGGCATCTGAGCCAAATGAAAGAAAAAGTCCTCTGGATATTAGTAAGTTACCACTCATATTTGTGGCTTCCAAATTCATGCCTTAATTTCATCACTGAAGTGGGAGCAGATAAGGAGTTTCTTAGCTTGTAGAATTTGTCTACCTCTTTCCTTGTCATCAACTACAAACTTTAGCATTACTGAGTTCCTGAATTAGCCTGGAAGGGGCAGTTAGGTGGCTCAGTGGAAAGAGCATTGGACTTGGAATCAGAAAGAACTGAGGTCAAATCCAGCCTCAGAAACTTCCTAGTTGTGTGACCTTAGGCAAATCACTTAATTTCTATTTGCCACTAGAGAAGAAAAAGGTGACATCATTCCATTATATTTTCCAAGAAAACCCCATGGATAGAGAACTACAGGGACATGAAGAGTTGGATACAACTGACAATAGTGAAGCAGTCAGGCCATTGTTCTTTGGATAAAGTTTACAACAAAGATCTGTGGTCAAATGCTATAGGCTGTTCTCCTGGCTCCAGGGAACTTTGTGTATAGAGATAGACCAGAATGGGACCATGACCTATGACTCCACAGAAGATGGATGTAAATGGAAACCACAAAAGAGACTCTCACTGTCCCCTGGGACCACTTGCACATGACCCTGGGACATCTGTGGCACTAGACCTTCTTGTTCTATTTCTAGATAAGAACTGATCTGGTCTGAGGTTGGTGCAGGGATGCATCACACCATTCTGCCCTCCCACTCCCAAAGACTTCCACAAATAGCACAGTTAATCTAACACAACCAATAAACTCATATACATGTTTACTTTCAAACTTGGCAAGGGCATCTCTTTTTTGGTATCTCAGTATCATCTCAGAGGCTCTGCATTCCTACAATTGAAGGACAGAAGAGATCAGGCCCCTTCCATTTGACCTTAAAAATGACATTGCTGGCAGGATAGGGTGCCCCCACAAACTTGTGTCTTTACAGTGCAGGTACATTTAGGTCTTTCCATCAGAAGGGCATCACAGGAATGAAAGACTGATTGGGTTAAGTCTCAGCTCTGTCAATACTTGAGTGATCTTGGGCAAGTGTCTTCCATTCCCTGCATCTATATTTCTTCATCTTTAAAGTAAGTATATTGTGCTGTACAGTCTGATTCTTTTATCCTATGATGCACAACTCAAATTTCCGAAACAAATGGACATAAAGCCAAAAGCAACCTCCTCCACAAAACATGCTTTTTCTGCACAAGCATACAGAAACTAAAGAAAAAACTGTTAGAAAGGTATTTAACACAGATGATAAGTGATAACTGAACAAAAGCAAGAGAGAAAAAGGAAGGAATGGCAAAGGCAAGCCTATTTAAAATGAAGAGTATAAACACAAAGCCCCTCAAATTCCATAAACCTTCATTTAAGCATCACAGAAAAAATCTTTGATGAAATCTAATGCTCATTCATGATAATGGCATAGAATAGAAAGAAAAATTGTAGAGGATCAACCATAAATAAATCAAACTGCTGTTCAATTGTGCTTACTATGAGCTTGGCACTCTGTCCAGTCTGCAAGATGGACTAGAGCAAAGCATTTGTCAAGACTGTTTTCATTAACCAAGAATGAAAGTCAGACAACATGCAGCACCTGTGAGGCGGGCCTTACTCTCCTGGTCTCAGCTTCTGGGCTGTTGTTCTCACCAGAGTTTAGAAGTCTATCACTGTGATCCCAGTGAGGACCAAGAAGCGCTTTACACCCCCTGTTTATGAGCCTAAATACAAATACAAAACTGAGAAGGAATTTCGAGACCATGCCTGGGCAGCAGGGATTGTCATTCCCAAAGAATGTCTTGAGTGCCCCATTCATTTGGCCTGCACAGCTGGGATTTTTGATGCTTATGTTCCTCCTGAGGGGGATGCTCGCCTTACATCCCTCTCCAAGGCTGGCCTGAAGCAGAAAACAGAGAAGCTAAAGCAAGGTGTGGCTTCACAGTTGGCAATTTGTAAAGTGAGAGAATATGATGATGATTTCCGAATCAAGACCTTCCAAGAAAAAGCTCAGCAGATCTTTGTTGAAGCTCATCAGTGTCTCAATATTTCAGATCATGACTGACTTCATGCCCTGGTAACAGAGTGCTGCTTCCTGGAAATGGGGTGGGACATCCAACTTAAAACAGTATGTTGGAGCTTTGTGGAATCTCTGGAACCACCAAGGGTAGTTCATGTTCGTTGCCCAAATATGATGAGCGAGGGCAACATATACGGCCAGGTTACCGTCTGCATGCACACTCGCCAGACCCTGGCTATCTATGACTGCTTTAGGCGGTTGATGTATGGACAAGAAGATGTGCCAAAGGATGTGTTGGAGTATGTTGCATTTGAGAGACACTTAACAAACCCATATGGAGCCTGGAGAATGCATGGCAAATTTGTCCCTGCCTGGGCCCCTTCTAAAGATCCCATCCCCAAGATGGTAATGATCCTGAGTTCCAAACTCCAGCCATGGGAAGAATATGAAGAGATGATGAATGTGGAAGTTGAAAAACCTCAGCCAACTCAGTGGCACAAGTAGGATGGGATGGGAAAGTCTGATGATTTGGATTTGGAGCATTTCACAGAACATCTGAAAACAGGTCTTCCAAATGTTAAAACTTCCAGGAGCAAGAAGAAGCCACCCTCAACCACCTTTTCAGTTCAAGAAAGAGGAGCAGTTGTTTGAAATAAAACCCTGTCAGGGTTTCAAACTAGTTTTAACAGGTTCTATAGTTTCTAATCATCCAGGATGGGTCTTCAATCTTGATAGGAAATGAAATTGAAATGGGAGCTGTAGCAACCACAGGAATGGGGAAGAGAGTTTGCTATGAATGATATGACATCAACCAAGACAGTATAAACATTCAGGATAGCCTTTTAATCCCTTCAATCTTCTTACACCTCAGCACAAACCTAGCATATAAATATAGAGGAGAAAAAGATATGGGGTGGGCTGGTCTTAACTGCAAAATTAATTGGCCAGATTTTGTTACATATATCAGTACTTCTTGGCTGTAGTAACCACCACAACATAATGACAAGTTCTAGTTTTCCCTTTCCTGTCTCAGGTGCAGGAAAAAAAAGGAATTAAACCCAGAGGACAGGAGTTTGAATCTAGCCCCAGACATTTGACACTAGCTGTGTGACTTTGGGCATTACTTAACCTTGATTGCCTTACACTCAGGGTCATCCCCAATTGTCCTGATTCATATCTGACCATTGGACCCAGATGACTCTGGAGGAGAAAGTGAGGCTAGTGACTTAGCACAGCCCCCCTCACTCAAATTCAATTCATGTACTTGTCATGGCATCCCTTCCCCACTGCACTGGTATTCTTCAAAAAATAAAGTACCAAAAAGAACTTTTAGAATTTCCCATTCTTCCGTGTTCTTGCAGTGTGATATCTGAAATCATCATCCTTGACCCACATATAACCCTTTGAGGAAACAGCTTTGGTCTCTGAGAGAGCAGTTCTTGGTCTAAGGCTGTTTTTTTTCTATTTTCTATTTAAAAAATAGATTTTATTTTTTTAGAAAGATTTTATTTATTTTCAGTTTTACAATTTTCCCCCATTCTTGCTTCCCTCCCTCCACTCCCCCCACAGAAGGCATTCTGTTAGTGTTTACATTGGTTCCATGTTATTCATTGATCTCAGTTGAATGTCATGACAGAGAAATATTATCCTTAGGGAACAAAAATAAAGTATGAGATAGTAAAATTATACAATATAACTTTTTTTCTAAAAAAAAGAAAAATAAAAAGAATGAAAGTCAGAGGTTCCAATACAATCAGATAGCATCGTAGTTCCAACCATGAATGATGCTGACTAGTGTTCTGGTGGCATTACTCCCATGATCTGCTGGACAGAGTTCAGGAAAACAAAGTCTTTGAGTTCTGGGGTCGGGGGGAGGATATGATTGAAGGTGGAAGGTTGGCGAGGAAAGACCATACTGACAATTAGCCCAGTGAGTGACAGGATGTACCAAGGTGTTGTATAAGGTTCAGAGATTATCAGATACTGTCAGAATTCTGATCATCACAACTCAAAGATGGAAGGCCTGAGAGGAAAAATTGTACTGATGATTAGCCCATTGAGTGATAGGTTAGGATGTACCAGGTACTATAATCATATAGTATAGGATTGTGCTTGCCCAGCATGTTTGATGTGTCATGGTTGCCTCACCGATATGGAAGAAATCAAAAACATTTAAGGCCAAGAGACTCAAGCAGTAGCCAGACTATCTCCAAGAGTCCTGTTTCCTAAAAATCAGACCTGAGATGGAATATTTCTAGTAAAGGCAAGTGAAAAAGTTACCTTGCATAGCTTACCCCCTCATATCAATGTGCAACGCATTTGACTGCTTGGTGAGGTCATCTTCTTTGCATAGGACAAGTAGTAGTAGATATAATAAGTAATAGAGAAGCAGGGGGAGCAGCTGGGTGGCACAGCAAATAGAGCACCAGTCCTGGAGTCAAGAGGACCTGAGTTCAAATCCAGTTTCAGACACGAAGTAACTAGCTGTGTGACCTTGAGCAAATCATTTAACCCCATTGCCTAGCAAAAACCTAAAAAAAAAAACCAAAAGACTACTAGAGAAGCAATGAATTCATTTCCTCTGGGGGAAAAACAAACAAACATCTCATTTAATCTACTTTTATTGAGTATCACATAGGGAATTGTAGCAATTGCAAAAAGACAGGGGAAAAAGTCATGAATTAGAGGGATTAATATTGCAGACCAAGAGAGTCAAACAGCATTCTTTACAGATGACATGCTAGGGAATCTAGAACATTCAACTATCTTAAAGAATAAAACTCATTGGGTCAGTCAATGTTTTTGGTACAATTGACTTGTATAGGAACTTGAAGTTCATTTAGCTTTTATGTCAGTCAAGATGAAGACCTTTGGGCCTTTGTGTGTGGTCTGTAGAGGCCATGAATTTGACTGTTGGCTGCCATCTAGTTTTTTGCTTCCTGGGAACTTCTAGGTGTCTGTATTGTTTCTTTCTTCCTTGGAGTTTCTTTCTAATTAGAGCAATGAATTTTTAAAATTTTAATCCAATTATATACAAAGATGTTTTTCAACATTCATGCTTTTGCAAACTTTTGAGTTCCACATTTTTCTGCCACCCTCTCTTCTCTTCCCCTTCCCCATGGCAATGAACAATCTGATACAGGTTGTACATGTACAATCATGTTTAACGTATTTCCATATCAGTCATGCTGGGGAAGAATTTGAACTAGGAGAAAAAACTATCTTGAGAGAGAAACAACATAAAAGAAGTTT
Source organism: Macrotis lagotis (assembly GCF_037893015.1). Classification (NCBI taxonomy): domain Eukaryota; kingdom Metazoa; phylum Chordata; class Mammalia; order Peramelemorphia; family Peramelidae; genus Macrotis; species Macrotis lagotis. Next base: position 10,395,241 of record NC_133666.1, read on the forward strand.
TAAAAAGTATACGTAGTATGCTTTGCTCTATCTTCAAACTCCATAGTATTTTCTCTGGATGTGGTTGACATTTTCCATAACCAAGTCTCTCAGACTTGATCTCTGAACAGCTGCATCATGGTTGATCATCTCACAATATTGCTGTTCATGTATACAATGTTCTCCTGGTTCTACTTATTTCATTTGGCATCAGTTCTTGTAAGTCTTTCCAGAACTTTCAGTACAAGAATTCTTAAATTCTTTCCAGTTGGAAACTCCTTAGGCAGCCATGGGGAAGCTTATTGCATTCTTCTGAGAATCACATTTTTAAAAGCATAAAATAGATTATAGAGGAAATAAATTCAATTATATTCAATTATCAAAATAATAATCATATATACATGTATCTACATATATGTGTGTAGATAGATAGATAGATAGATAGATAGATAGATAGATAGATAGATAGATAATAGTCATAATGCCCAGGTTAAGGCCCGCTGCCCAATGGTGTCTGGTTTGGCAAATCTCCAGAGGCACTTTTCTCTCTTCTCCAACTTTTTTAGAGGAAGTGATTAAAAAGTGATGTCATTTATGCCTGGAAAGTCATTTAATTGAGAACACTTACAGAGTTGGTTAAGTAGGTTATATTAAGCAATTAAGTTTATGATTAATCATTGAAATAAATTTAGAGCTTTTCTGTGCTAAATAACAGAAATCAACATTAATGTGTCTTCATAAGTAGGTGCTCAGACCCTAAAATGAAAGGACACTTGCCTCTCTGACTCCTCTGCCAAAATCATTAGGTGAAAAGCAGGTCTACCTGGCTTGTCCATTTTTTTCTTTTTTAACAAGGCAATGGGGTTAAGTGACTTGCCCAAGGCCACACAGCTTGGTAATAATTAAGTGTCTGAGGCTGGATTTGAACTCAGGTCCTCCTGACTCCAAGGCTGGTGTTCTATCCACTGTACCACCTAGCTGACTCTTGGCTTGTCCATTTTCTTTTTTTTTTTTAGGTTTTTTTTTGCAAGGCAAACGGGGTTAAGTGGCTAGCCCAAGGCCACACAGCTAGGTAATTATTAAGTGTCTGAGACCGGATTTGAACCCAGGTACTCCTGACTCCAGGGCCGGTGCTTTATCCACTACACCACTTAGCCTCCCCCAGCTTGTCCATTTTCAACCAAAACCTTTTCAAAATCCTTTCAAAAGACTTCAAGTGGAACTGACAGTCTGTCCTGCCATAATATAGCAGAACTAGTCATTGGAACCTGGCCTTTGCAGGACAGGTGGGAGGAGGCTGGATAGAACAAAGGGAAGGAAGAAGGCAAAATGTGCTATGAGAGATGAGTTGGGGGAAAAGAGGAGTTAGGTGATGTCAAAGGGCCTTCTCAGCTCTCATTCCTGGAAGTCTGTGATTCTAGGATCCTATTTCCTGGGATTAAAGCAATGTGCTAAGAATTGAAAAGTCTCTGCAGGACTGAAAAAGATACTTCATTTGCTCAATAATCAGAAGAAGTTTATTACAGAAGGAGAAGAAAGAAAGAAAGAAAGAAAGAAAGAAAGAAAGAAAGAAAGAAAGAAAGAAAGAAAGAAAGAAAGAGAGAGGAAAGAAGGAAAGGATAAAAAGGATGAAGGAAGGAAGAAGGGAAGGAATGAACCAGAAAAACACTGTACACCCTAACAGCAACATTCCATCAGTGCAACAATCAGGGACAATTTGGGGCTGTCTGCGATGGGGAATACCATCTGTATCCAGAGAAAGAATTGTGGAGTTTGAACAACCTTCAATTTTAAAAAAGTGTCTTCTGTACTCCATAATTTTGCTATTTTTATTATTTTACTTTCTCCTCAAGGATATGCTTTCTCTCTCAACACACTCAATTTCGATCAACGTATAGCATGGAAGCAATGTAAAGATTATCAGACTGCCTTCTGTGGGGGGAGGGTACAGGGAGGGAAGGGAAGGGGGAAAGTGTAAAATTCAAAACCTTACAAAAGTGATAGGTAGAAACTACTATTGTATAGAATTGGAAAACAAATTAAATATTAAAAAATAAGTGATGGAGTAAATGTTGATAATACAGATTAAACTGAAAAGTGTGGCCTTAGGTGTGTGTTTGTGTGTGTGTGTATGTGTGTGTATGTATGTGTGGGTACATATCTATCTACCCATCCATCCATCCATATCTCTCTCTCTCTCTCTCTCTCTCTCCCTTCCTTTCCTTCTTTCTCTCTTCCTTCCTTTCTTTCTACCCACCGATCTACCCATCCACCCATCCACTCATCTACCTACCTACTATCCATCTATCTATCTATCTATCTATCTATCTATCTATCTATCTATTTTCCCAGAGATCTAGCTGTTAAACAGTAATAGGACATTCCTGACCTGCCTTTCTCTAATATTATGAAGCCAGGTCCTTCCAGGAATCTCATGTTAATGGATCTTTTTTCAGAGACTAGATATAACTGTATTTCCTCTAACCAAACTCATTTAGATTTCTGATCCTGTGACCCACAACTGAAAACCTCAGGTGCTGCTGGGAGGCAGTGGACAGAATGCTGGATTTAGAGTCGAAGAACTGGGACTCGAATCCTTAATTTACTTTGTGACCTTAGACAATTCATTTCCATTCCCTAAGCTTCATTTTCCTTCTCTCTAAAATGAGGGGTTTAGGGTAAATGCCTATAAGGTTCTTCCAGCTCTAAATCTAGAACCCTATGGTGATCTTAGACAAATCCTTTTCTGAACCTCAGTTTACTCCTTTCTACAATGAGAGGATTGGTCTCTGTTATCTCTTCCAGTTTCAGTTCTAGGCTTCTAAGTGTGACTATGGATAAGTCACTTCTTCTCCCTAGGTCTAAGTTTCCTACTTTGTACAAAGAGAGTCTGACCTCAGAGGTCCTTTTGAACTTGAAATCTAGGGTCCTTTGATCCTATGCATTGATGAAGTAGGAATAAAGTCAGAAAAGAATGTATTCTGCATGGGACCTGTTTGTTTCCTCCTTTTTCCCTTGGGACAATGTGTCCCACTGAGTTTATCGCCCATAACATCTTGCTCTTGGCTTTAATTCTCTGAGCTTAATCAGGTGGGTGAAGATTGAAAGGCCATGGCCTGGCCAAGTGCTGGCAGCCTTCTAGACACAAAGGACTCCAGTGGGGGATCCAGGTTGCATTGCAGTAAGAGGGATTAATGGATAATGGGGCCAAGAAGCTTTGTGTCCCTCTGGAGGTCAAAATGACTCCACTGCTGAGAATGGAAACTATGTTCCATTTAATATTCAAATGTTCCACTTCAGCTCGATCAGTCCTGAGGAGGGGGAGGAAGAGGAAGGGAAACAGAGGTCCTGAACTGCTTGCCAAGAATTGGATTCTGCTTACAAGTGGCTGAGACTTCCCAGGATGCTCCTTGTTCCAGGAAACTCAGCGGACCTCACCTTCCCCTATCTCTTTGCCCACTCTATCAGCTCTCCCCTCCCCATTTCCTTCTGCTCAACTCTCCCCACTCCCCAGATCCCAACCCCCAACCAATCTAGCTGACTCAGTCTGCCTAGGAAAGCCAGTGTCCCTCCAGGGATTAGACCCTGACACATTCTCCTTTCCAGCATCCAACTACCAGGCAGCAGAGAAGATTAAGGAACACATAAGTTAATATTGCCCTCTGGGAGCTCTCTGACAGAATATGGGACTGCCTACTTAGATAACGAGCATAGTCCCAGTGCCCTGGCTAAAGCAGAGAGTGTCAAAGAGGAAAAGAGGAAAGGTATGGGTTGCTTTTTAAAGATTTTAAAGTTATTGCCATCTGTTTACATTGCCTTTATCTCCCTCTATGACTTTCTCCACCTGTTCCCAGAGAGCCATCTCATATAACAAAGAATTGACAAAGAGAAAGAGGAAAAAGAGAAAACAAATTCAGCAAAACATCCATTCATCAACCAAAAAATCTGATGCTAGCTGAACTATTCTACACCTGGGGACCCCCTGCCCCTCCCTGCCATCTCACAAAAGGAGAAGAGTCACATCCTTATCTCTTCTTTGGAATCAGGTTTATCTTTTATAATTTTGTGATGTTAATTCCTGATTTTGTTCCAAATTGATTTCTAAAGATAATTAGTCAATTAAAGGTATGTAGATTTAGAACCAGAAGGAACTTTAGAGACAGTGAAGTCTGTTCTCCTTCTGTTACTATTGGGGAAATTGAGGCCTAGGTAACTGAAGGGTCTGGCATAAAGATCATCTGGAAGTTCCTAATCTAAACCAAGAGCTGGCAGGGTTTTCAGAGGTCACCAAATCAACCCCTTCATCTTACAGAGGGGAAACTGAGGCCTTGAGAAGTTAAACAGATTATCTGAAGTCACCCAAGTAGTAAATATCCTGCAGAGATCTTCTCTGATTCTTAGACTTAGAGGTATTTTCACTGTACTGGATTTGGTGAAAAGGGTGAGGGGTTAGGGAGAGTGTATGGATTTTGTTTTATTTTTGTGCTGATCTAAGAAACCAAAAGATTAGTGGAAGTGTGTATGTGGGCAGACTAAACCCACCTCTAGAGGCAAGGTGACAGTCCAGTCCATGGGGTGTCCAGAGAATTTGGTGGAGATACAGGAAATCAAGATTTTAGTCCTGGCCTTGCCACCCAAGGATTATGTGACTTGGTCCAGTTGCTGAACTTTTGAGCCTTCCTTCTCAGCTTCCATTTTCAATCCAAATGGGTTGGATAAGCCTTGAGTTTCCTCCCTTCTGGTGGTTGTAAAGAAAAGTCCTTTGAGAACCTCAAGGTCCTAGAGAAATGGGAGTTTTGATGATGAGTCTGAAGGTGGCCATCTTCAATCAGTCAAGCTATGGGCATCTATCACAGCCTCTCTGGCTGGTTCAGTATTGAAGAACTGAAGAAGTCTGTTGTTCGATGAGCACCCTCACTGGGTAGGTCAACATCATCACCACATAGTGAATGAATTTCTTTTGAAGCTGTTGAGGGATTGCAATGAGCATTAAGGAGGGATGGCCTATTCAAAATGACGATGATGATGATTTCGTTGAAGAGTCACCCTTAACCCCCACTTTTTATCCCTCCTTGAAATACCCTTTATGGGCACTGTCATTAGGTCCTGCTCCTTCCTTTACTGTCTTTTGTTGGTGTTGTTGTTTTTTAGGTTTTTGCAAGGCAAATGGGGTTCAGTGACTTGCCCAAGACTACCCAGCTGGGTCATTATTAAGTGTCTGAGGCTGCGTTCGAACCCAGGTACTCCTGAGGCCGGTGCTTCATCCACTACGCCACCTAGCTGCCCCCCTTCCTTTACTTTCAAGGGAAGCAACTTTCCAGGAATCTTACAGGTTGTAAGTGTCAAAGGTGAGATTTGAACCCAGGTCTTCCTTATTCCATATACAGTGCTCAGTCAATTCTGCTGTGCAGTCTCTACATATCATATTATAATATACTTTTATTTATAAGTGATTGATTCTGTTAGGGAATTTCACATAAATTATCAGTTATTCAATCAATAAATAGATGTCTATTAAACACCTACTATGTGCCAGATATATGCCATAGTGAATAGAGAGGCATTCTTCCAATCAGAAAGTCTAGACTCAAGTACTGCCTTTGCAACCTACCGGTTTTGTGGCCCTGGGTTAGTCGTTTAACTTCTCAATGATCAAGGTCACTCTGTAAACGAGAGTTTCTTAACCTTTTGGGCCTTTGGCAGTCTAGTGAATCCAATAGACTGATGAAGTCAATAGACTCTTCTCAGAATCATTTCTTTGAATACACAAAACTCAATACTTATCATTATAAAAGAAATCAATTAACGGAATAGTTAATAGAGTTAAGAAACCTTGCTCTGAAGGGAGCAGAACCAAGAGAACATTGTAAACATTAACAAGCATATTGTGGGGGCAGCTAGGTGGCACAGTGGAAAGAGCACTGGCCCTGGAGTCAGGAGTACCTGGGTTCAAATCCAGCCTCAGACACTTAATAATTACCCAGCTGTGTGGTCTTGGGCAAGTCACTTAACCCCATTGCCTTGCAAAAAAAAAAAAACTAAAAAAAAAAACCCCAAGCATATTGTAAGGTGATCAACCTTGATGGATGCAACTCCTCTCAACAGTTCAGAGACTAGGAGAACCCTAGGAGACCCACTATGGACTGTGTTATCCCCATCCAGAGGAAGAAAAACAAAACAAAACAAAACAAAAACCCTACAGAATCTGAATGAACACGACATTCACTTTTTAAAAATCTCTCTTATATATTCTTTCCTATTAATCCTTAATCCTAATTCCTCATACAGAAAATGACTAATCTGTAAAGATATTAAACACAAATGTATCTGTACAATATTTACCAGTTTGCTACTGAGAAGAGAGGGGTGGGAAGGGAGGTTGGAAGGAAATTAGGTAACTTAAAAATATGCATATGGGGGCGGCTAGGTGGCTTAGTGGATGAAGCACCGGCCTTGGAGTCAGGAGTACCTGGGTTCAAATCCAGCCTCAGACACTTAATAATTACCTAGCTGTGTGGCCTTGGGCAAGCCACTTAACCCCATTTGCCTTGCAAAAACCCCAAAACAAAACAAAACAAAAAATATTCATATGAATGTGCATGAATGTTAAAAAATGTTAATAGCATGTAATTGGAAAAATAAAATAAAATGTCAATTTTTAAAAAAGAGACCTTGCTCTAACACTAACATTTTTCAGTTGTCCAGCTAAATGTAGAGACTCAACAAATATGGATAAAAAATAGAAGAAAAAGAAATACAGTATTACGTATGTAGAAAAAAAGGATGTTTTTATCAATAAACAAAGAGAAATCATTAGTAATTCTTTTTTTATCCTTTATTATAAAGGTATGTCTCTCTGGGAGAGTGAGCAGGGAATTATTTGGAAATATATGTGATATTTTTAAATATATCAATAAAAATTAAAGAAATGATTAAAGACAAAATCAATGAGTTTGTTTGGACAAAGACAAAAGAATTCTCTTCAAATATTATACCCACTAACAGCAAAATGGGATGATGATCATTTCTGCAGTACAATAATCGAAGACAATATTAAAAGACTTGTGATAGAGAATACCATCCATATCCAGAGAAGGAACTGTGGAGTTTAAATGCAGACCCAAGTTTACTATCTTCAATTTAAAAAAAAAAAAGTGTTCCTCAATAGACTTGCTCATTCCATCAGTGCAACAACCAGGGACAATTTTGGGCTATTTTCGATGGAGAACACCATTTGTATCCAGAGAAAGAATTATGGAGTTTGAACAAAGATCAAAGATTATTATCTTCAATTTAGAAAAAAAACCGTTATCTTATTATGCAATTTTGTTGTCTCTTATTTTTTTTCCTTGCTTAAGGATATGATTTCTCTCTTAACACATTCAATTTAGATCAGCATATACCATGGAAACAATGTAAAGACTAACAGACTGTCTTCTGTGGGGGGAGGAGCAAGAATGGGGGAAAAATTGTAAAACTCAAAATAAATAAAATCTTTCTTAAAAAAAGTTGAATCATGAATCATATTATTTTCTTCCTCTTTAATTTTTTCTTCTGTTTGGATATGATTCTTCTTTCACAACATGATTAATACGAATCCATGTTTAGCATAGTTATAAATATAGAGTCTATGTTACATTGCTTTCTATCAAGGAGGAAAGGGAGGGAGGGAGAAAAATGTCAAAAAAAATGCTTACTGAGAACTACTGTTATATGTAGTAGAAAAAATAAAGAAATTCTTAAAAAAGGATTCTCTTCAACAAAAAGTATTATTCCTCTCCAGGATACAGTGGATTCACCTTCACAGAATTTTCCCACCATGCCATAGAAATCTCTTCCAGGTCAGGTCTAGTCTTTCACTGGAAGCACTTTCCAACAATGTGACCTCACCTTCCAATTGAGTGGTTCCTCTCAGAATTTCTAATTTAAGGAGGAGACTCAAGCCAAAGATGTTTTCAGCCTTTTCCAGGCTACAATGCAGGCTCATCTCTGAGAGACTTACTCTCTTTTTTTTCTTTAGGTTTTTTGCAAGGCAATGGGGTTAAGTGGCTTGGCCAAAGCCACGCAGCTAGGTAATTATTGCATCTGAGGCTGGATTTTTAACTCAGGTACTCCTGACTCCAGGGCTAGTGGTCTATCCACTGCACCACCTAGCTGCCCCTGAAAGACTTTCTCTTAACATTCTCAAGTCATTGGTCCTACCAATTAAGAAGCCGGTAATTCTGCTTTTGTACAGAGCCAAGTGTTAGGAATTTCTTATTTGCATCAAGTTTACATTTGTCTCTTGGAGACTTGAACCTGCTGTTTCTAAGTGGGAGACTGAAATCTAGCAACCACCCAACTGAGTCAGATGACTCCATATTCTCAGTGGTCTTTGCTAATTTCCTGGGTTTCTCTTGGAAGTCAGTATTGCCTTAGCTAGAAGAAAATAGCCCCTGGGGGTATGGAGAAATGGAAAAACAAATGGAGTGTGGAATGAAATGTTTGCAATTGAGTTTTGAGAGACTGGTAGGATAAATTAGGGAGAGAAAGTGTTTAGTTAATAGGTCAACTGCAAAGGAAGCTGGGAGAATCTGAGTCTATGTTTCTGTTGGAGGGCATTGTTTGAGTACAGATCCTCTGGCAATTTAAGAGTGTATTTTAGGGGTGGTTCTGCAATTTGGGCAGGATTAATTCTCTATAAGATTGTTCTTTAGGGCAAATTTCTATTTAAGGAAGGTGGAGCGGGTGTGAATAAAGGCCAAGACAAATGGAGGCACCAGCTGGTGAAATTGAGCAAGGCCTTTTTGGATTCCCTCCCTGATAGTGATGCTAGCATTTGGGGTTAATGATGACAGCTCTGTCATATGTGAAATGCCAGAATGTCACAGTCTTGAGTCCTCAATAACTTTGACAAAGGAAAAGAGTGTCCTTAGGGGTTGGGGGGTAGAACTAGAACTGAAGGTGAAGACTAAGAGTATGAAGGGAAGGGGGTTCTCTCTGGGATCAAGCAAAATAAGTTGGTTCTGGAAAACAGTTACCAACCCCTCCATTTTTTCCAGGCTAAAGATTCCCATTTCCTTCCATTGATTCTAGGTCTTAGAGGCCTCTCACCACCCTGGCTTCTCCTCTCTGGGCACAACGTACTATCTTACCAATGTCCTTTCTAAACTGAAGTGCACCGAACTGGACAAAATACTCCAGATGTGGCTTGACCAGGACAGAAGACAGAAGGATTATTACCTTGGATACTTTGACAGTCCCTTTTTTAGCGATCCTATCAAACTGAAGATGTTACCCATTAAGACTCCTAGATCTTTTTTCTCATATAGATTGGTGTGCTTATTGTGAGAGATTTTTACTAAAGATCCAAGTAAACACTAGGTTAGATATTTGATAAGCAGAGAATGAGAGTGGGAGTAGGGGATTCCTTTGCTGACTTCTTCATTTTGTAAAAGATTAGTCCTATCTTCATTCTTTTTTCTGTCTCATTCTTCATGATGTGGCAGCCTCCCTGGTTAAAGCTGTATCTCCACGGGGCACCCAAAGTTGATCAGAATTGAGGGTTTCCATTCAATCTGGCCAGGTTCTAGCCATTTGCAGACACTACAGAACCCTCATTCAATTCTAGTGACTGTTTACAAATAGTTCCAATCATTCTGGTTGACCTTACTCACACACTGAATCACTCATTTCACCCTGCCTTCAATCATCCCTCCCCTAACCTGAGCTTCTTCAATTTTTGAAGAACACAGACATCAGCAACCAGAGAAAACAGCAGCAAAAGAATACAAAACAGCACCAAGCAAGTCCTAAACATTCTCTCCAGAACAAAACAAAATCCCACAAACAAATCCCATAATAAAAAGATATGGTGAAAGGGAGGTCTAAGTACAAACCCCAAAGAAGAGAATGACTCCAAAAGATATACAAGGAATTGTTGTTCAGTTATGTGTGACCCCATTTGGGATTTTCTTGGCAAAGATACTGTAGTGATTTGCCATTTCCTTCTCCAGTTCATTTTACATAAGAGGAAACAGAGGCAAATTGGGTAAAGTGATTGGTCAGGGTCACACAGCTAGGAAGTACCTGAGGCTAGATTGAAACTCAGATCCTCCTGACTCTAGACCTGGCACTCTATCCACCTCTTGGCAGCACTACCTAGCAAGAAAATCTCAAAAAGGAAAACATAGTTTGGACACAATTCCTAAAAAGAAATGAGGCAAGACTTTTTTTTTATAAGTTTTAAATTTATCTTATAAATTAAATGAAAGCAACAAACGAAAGAATTGAAAAAGAAAGGAAAGGTACAAAGGAAAAATTTTGCAGTAAAATTAACATAGCGCAAGAGATACAAAACCTATCCCAGACAACAGAGTCATTGGAAATTAGAATAGAAAAAACCAGAAGTTAATGATGCCAGGAGGCAATAAGAAATATTAAAACAAAGTCAAGAGTGAAAAATAGCAAAAAAAAATGTAATGTATCTTATATCAAAAACAGCTACGAGAAATAATTTAAGAAAACCTGAAAGCTATTACCTCCAAAAAAAGAACCAGAACATCACATCAAAAGAAATTATGAAGGAAAATTACCCCAATTTATTAGAGCCAGAGGACAAAGTTAAATACGAATAATATACCAGTTATGTTCTGAGAGAAACCCCAAACAAAAATTCCCAAGAATGCCATAGGCAAAATCTTGAACTTTCAGATTAAAGGAAAAAAAAAAACTTTAAGCAGTCAGAAAGGAATTCAAATACTGAGGAGACAGATATAGTGTCTATAGTGCATTATCAGATCAGATATAATATCCGCCATTACAAAGTAGTGCAAAACTTGGAATACAATATTGCAAAAGGCAAAGTAGATTCAAACTTACAATTAAGAATAGCTTAACTAGCAAAACTGAGTAGAATCCTACAGAGGGAAAAATGGGCCTAGAGTCAGAAAGATTTGAATGCAGATATGGCCTCATATATTTGCTAGCTAACTAGTTATATGACCTTGAACAAGTAGAAACCTCTGGCTGTCTCAGTTTCCGACTCTGTAAAATAGAAATAGTAATAGCACCTATTTCCCAGGGTTGGTGTCAGAGTAAATGAGATAATGTTTTTAAAGCACCTTGCGAACCTTAACTCAATACATAAATACTATCGTTGTTGCTGCTATAATAAAGAGGAATTTTAAGAAGCTAGATGGTACAGGGATAGAACCCTGGGTTCGGAATTAGGAAGAGCTGAGTCCAAATCAGATACTAGCTGTGTGACTCTAGGCAAGTCACTTCACCCTGTTTGCCTCCGTTTTCTCATCTGTAAAATGAGTTGGAGAAGGAAATGGCAACCCATTGCAGTGTCTTTTTGCCAAGAAAACCCCAAATGGGGTCACAAAGAATTGGCCACAACTGAAAAATGAACGAATAATAACAAACAGCACCCGCCTCCCATATTTGCATATTTAATATTTGTGAAGCAAATATTATCAGAGTTTCACAAATTTAGTAAAATGCTGAATAAACGCTTATCCCCTTACTTATGAAAAGGCCAGAGCTGAGTGGAAACTTTGAAATATAAACAGAAGTCAAGAAAAGCGTAAAAAGGAAATGGGAGCAAACCATCAGAAGGAACTATATAAGGGCAAAGTGTTCATATTCTAGCAGGGGGAGATGATGCAAGTGTGACCCCTAAACCTTGGTATCATAGATGGAGTTAATAAGACAGGATTTAAGAGTGATTTAGTTACATTTTGATGGTAGAAGAAAGGAAAGAGAAGGGGGAAAGGAAGACATTGGAGAAATAAAGGAGTGGAAAGGTGGAGGAATGATCTATTTTTTATATACCTCTAGGTAAGTTTCTCCCAATAGAATGTTAGCATCCTGAAGACAAAAACTGTTTCCTTTTTTCTCCCTCATCTGTAACAGTAAATGATACACATTGATTGATTGAAAATTATGGGAAGGTAGGAGAGAGAAGGGAAGTGAAAGGAAGGGCAGGGAAGAAGAAAGTAATAGAGTGGAAGGCCCACTGGGTAGGGGAACAAAAAGAAAAGGAAGCCAATGACTCTCCCTCACTCCCTTGGGACTGGAAGAGAGTCCTGGAAGGGAAAGGAACAAAGTTGGAGCAGTAGATATCAAAGAGCAGATTCCAAAGTAACTCACTTGTACATTACTAAAGCAATTTATACACACGCCAAATCAAATATATCCTTTATCCCTCTACTATAATCCCCATAGAAACTCATGTGCATACAAACAACAACCCCCAAACCCAAAGGTTCTCTGGCACTGTTCCCAATAAGGCTGCTCTTGCCTACACAGCTTGTTTCTCCTCCTTTCTTTCTTAGAATCATCAGACTATATCAGCATAGACTTCCTGACCTAAACCTCAGAGGCAAGTTAGTCCAACTTCATCACTTGACAGAAAAGCAAAAGGAAGCCCAGAATGGTATGGCGCCTGTCCCAAAGTTTCAGAGGCAGAAAATGATGCTGTTGATCAGGGATTCAGAGCAAGGTCCTTGGAGTTCAAATTTAATTTAGTGTTGATTCCAGTGTACCATACTATTTCTCAAGAACAAAATCAACCTCAAAAGATCTTGGAGTTTTTTTGTTTGCTTGTTTGTTGGTTTGTTTTGGAAATAGCGGTTTCTCTATTTCCATATCCTGTAAGTCTGTGTGTATGTGATTTTTTTAAGGTTTTTTGCAAGGCAAATGGGGTTAAATGGCTTGCCCAAGGCCACACAGCTAGGTAATTATTAAATGGCTGCAACCGGATTTGAACCCAGGTACTCCTGACTCCAGGGCCGATGCTGTGTATGTGATTTTATGGGTGTGTATGTGTATACATATATGAGGGGGCAGAGAGAGAGAGAGAGAGAGAGAGAGAGAGAGAGAGAGACAAAGAGGGAGAGGGAGAGGGAGACAGACAGAGTTAGATAAACAGCAAAAGCCAAGTCAAAAAAAGACAGAGAAAGCCAGTGAGAGGAAAACAGAGACAGAAAGACAGAAAGAAGGAGAGAGAGAGACAGACAGACAGACAGTGAAAGCCAGAAAGATGGGAAGACAGCCTTGGTGTGAGAAAGATCTGGGTTGGAGTCCCAGTTCTGTCTCCTGCTTGTTGAATGACCATGAACAAATTGCTCAAGTCCTCAGCGCTCCTCCAAGGAAACTCTCCAAGACTGGAAGTCTCACTAAGGCTGATCTGCTTTGAGAAAGAAAAGCTCCTCACCAGGAACTCCCTACACCATTGAAACCAGTTACAATCCAAATCTATCCATCCATCCATCCATCCATCCATCCATCTATCTAAATACATAGCTATATGTAGATATATATGCACAAAACACATATGATATGTGTATACTATCTCTACATAGTATGTGTACATGTAATATGTACCAGGTGCACATAAATATATATGTATATACATGTATACTTCCTTCTATGTATATATGTTTTTGTCCTCAGAATGGAAGCTCTTTGAGGGCAGGAACCATTTCCTTTTGTCATTGTATCTCCGATGTCAGTCAATGGGCCAGGCACAGAGCAGATATTTAACAAAGGCTTGGCATTGGATTAATTGAAGGTAGGTGCCAGGGTCAAGTCTTCTAACAATCTTGGATTTTTTTTCAGTCTCTTGCATTACTACCCTTTGATAGTAATTATATGATGTTTGTCCTTCATTCTCGAAGAGGACCATGACACCAGGGAGGTGATACCATGACAAGCACATGGATTGGATTTGAGTGGAGGGGGAGGGCTGTGCTAAATTACCAGTCTCCCTTTCTCCCTCAGAGTCATCTGAGTCTGGATGGCAGATATAGATCAGGACCACTGGAGATGCCCTGGATGTGAGGCAATCAGGATTAAGTAATTTGCCCAAGGTTACACAGCTAGTAAGAATCAAGTATCTGGGGCTGGATTTGAACTCCCATCCTCCTGACTCCAAAGTCAGTGCTCTACCCACTTTGCCATCTAGCTGCCCTTTGCCTGATAGTAATTGATTGATTTATTGGAGGGACCTAAATTCTGTTTCTGTGGGAATAGAAGGAATGAAGAAGAAAAAGGTTAATGGCTCCATGCCAAGTTAGGGTGGTAAGTAGATATTCTGATAAGAAAACAGACATTATCATGAGAAGGTACCATTAAACAACCTCCCTGGAAAATGGCCAATTCCTGTTATAATGAGCAGAGTTTCGGTTTCAGGGTGCATGGTCAGTTGCTCCCTGGGGCAATCTGTGTGACATTACAGGTGGGGAAAAGGTCCCTTTATTCCTAAAGAAGAGCAGAGTTGCTGGGAGGTAGAGGAATCAATAGGATGAGTCACAATGCTGAAGGTACAGAGTATTCTGCTTAAGAAAATAGTTGTGCAACCGAGAAGTCAAAACCCCAATGTTTCTATCCTCCTTGGAAAAATATTTGTTAGTGACTAGAACCTATGGAAGAAATTGGATGAAGCACGTGGGCCTAGCCCAGGACAGGCTCTGTGAGGAGTAAGGATTTTTGAGTTTATTTTTGTTTGTTTGTTTTTGTAAGGCAATGGAGTTAAGTGGCTTACTCAAGGTCATATTGCTAGGTAATTATTAAGTGTCTGATGCTGAATTTGAACTCGGGTCCTCCTGATTCCAAGGCCGGTGCTCTATCCACCGTTCCACTTATCTGCCCCAAGAGTTTTCATTTTTCCTTTACCTTCATAAGAAAGAAAACTAACAGAACTAAATGTAACTAATCACGGCATCAATCCCAAATGATATTCTTTCAGTTCCCACAACTTTTCTCTCTCTGCAAGGTCCCTAATCACTTTATAGCATTCTTTTTTTTAATATTTTGAGTTCCAAACTGTCTCTTTCCCTCCCTTACCTACTGAGAAGGGAAGCAATATGATATCAATTGCCAATGCACCAATATAAAACACATTCCACATTCCACATATTTTTAAAAATAAATTTATTTACTTATTTTTCCAACTACATGCAAGTTAGTTTTCAACATTCATTTTTTGTAAGGTTTTGAGTTGCACATTTTTTTCTCCCTCCATCCCTTCCCTCTCCCCTCCCTTTGACAGTGAATAATCTAATATAAATTATACATGTTTAACTATATTAAATGTATTTCCATATTAGTTCCAATCATTTTGAGCTCATTTAGTTATATGGTATAAGCTCTGTAAAATGAAGAAGCTGGATTCCATGGCCTCTAAATTTCCTTCAGTCTCTAGGTCTAGGATCCTGTATTCATCTAAATCTAATTTCTACCAGATTAGTTTCCGGTTTTCCCAACGACTCTTATCAAATACAGAGTTCCCTTCAAGTAATTTATCTTAAATTTGTTTAACACTGAACTATAATATGCAGCTATTTCTAATTATTCCTTGCCTCATCTGTTCCATTGGTCTACAATTCATTTTTTTCCCAGTACCAGATAATTTTTATGATTAATCTTTGAGAGTACGATTGAGGTCTGGACATGTTGGCCCTACTTCATTTTTTTCCCATAATTTCCCTTGGGATTCTAGATCTTTTGTTTCTCGAAATGAATTTTGTAATTGTTTCATCTAGCACTATAAAGTATCCCCCTTGGTAGGTTGATTGGTAGAGTACTAAATCTGTTAATTAACTTGGATAGGGTAAACACTTTTATTATATTGGCATGAACCAGCCATGAATACTGACTCCCCCCCCCCAGTTATTTATATAATTCTTTATTTCTTTAAGAATTTTTATACAATTATACCTACACAGGTGTCTTGGGTATGCTTTTGTAGGTTGACTATCGATATTTTATGCATTTTATAATTATTTAAATTGGAACTTCCCTCACTGTTTTCCTCTTAGGTTTTTTAATTGCTAAATTGAAACTCCATTATTATATATATATATTTTTCAAGCAAAACAAATTTCCACATTGGCTATATCCAAAAATACATGTTCCATTCTGCATTTTGAGTTCATCATCACTTTGCAAAGAAGAGGAAGAAGAAGAAGAGGAAGAAGGAGGAGGAGGAGGAGAGAGAGAGGTAGGGGAGAGAAAGAGAGAGAAAAGAGAGAGAGAAAGATGGGGAAGAAGGAAGGAGAGGGGGAGAGAGAGAAGAAGAAGAAGAAGAAGAAGAAGAAGAAGAAGAAGAAGAAGGAGAAGAACAAGAAGAAGAACAAGAAGAATGCTGTAGTTACTGTGTACATTAGTATCTGCATTCTCTCATCTCTATATCAATTCAGACAAGTTATTTTAACTCAATATCTTCATTTAATCCATTCCAATGGTCATTTCTGATAGCACAGTAGTATTATCCCCCAACTGATAGTTTCTAGTTCTTTGCCAACAGAAAAAGAGCAAATATAAGTATTTTTGTACATATGCGTCCTCTTCTTCATAATACTGCTGATTTTTGTGGATTTGTTTTATATTCTGATATTGTGGAATCTATGATTTCAATTGAATTGGTTTCTTTGTGGGTTTTCTAGCATTTTCTAAGTTAACCATCATTGATTGTGTGGCTTTTATTCCTCTCATGAATTTGTTTTTGTTCTGGTCGTTTGGCTTTTTAACTAAAAATGCAGTGAGGGGCAGTTAGGTGGCATAGTGGATAGAGCACAGGTCCTACAGTCAGGAGAATGTGAGTCCAAATCTGACCTCAAACACTTGATGCTTACTAGTTTTGTGAGCTTGGGCAAATCATATAACCTCATTGCCTCAAATAAAACAAAACAAAAGTGGAATGAGGGGATTGGGATTATTTAGTTTATTTGAGTACGGATTATTGAGTTTTGATGAATGGAGACCCAAGTAGGAGAATCTTGTGAGTAAGTCAGTTACAAAAAGATCTATATGTTTGCAGGAGGGCAGACTGATTTGGCAGTCTCTTTAGGGGCTTCGAAAGTGCTAGACCCAGAGGACTGGCCTGGGTGAAGGCTAGCAACTTGTAGCAACTGCTATTGCTCCATTGCTTGTGAAACTCCTTGGGGTGTGGGTCTTAATCCTCACTCCATTTATAAAGGGTTCATTTCACTCTGGGTGCAGTCTCAGCCCCTGGCCCCTAGGGATAAGACCAAGATCAGTTCAAGAAGGGCTACTCTAGCTCTGCCAGTTCCATTTGAGCCTCTGGCAGGAGCCCATCATCAGCCATCAATTAGTGTGCAAGTTTCCTGAAGGATGCCTATGGGAAAATGAGGCCTCCCCTCCCATCTTGTGACTGGAAGTTGTCGGCAATGATTATTGCTGAGCGTGCATGCATGTGTGTGTGTGTGTGTGTGTGTGTGTGTGTGTGTGTGTGTAGTCATGGGAGATTGTTTATAAACCTGTCAAATGAGACTCATGGTAGAAAGGGGGGCAGGGCAGCTGGCAACTCAACCAAACTCAGAAAGATGAGGGGCAGAGATGAATAGGATTGTGGGAATGGAAGACTTATTTATTCTTCAGATGAGTCAGGGTTAAAGCCAAGAGAAACTCAGTACAAATACCCCCAGAGACTTGGGAGGGATTCAAGGGGGCACTATGTTATAAACAGTAAGGGCTAGGAAGTTGGTTCAGAGCTTGGGGGCTTTTGTCCAGGTGCCTCACTGGATAGAATGCTGGACTTGGAGTCAGTAAGACTCATCTTCCCGAGTTCAAATCTAGCCTCAGACACTTTACTAGTTGTGTGAACCTGGACAAATACCTTCAACCTGTTTGCCTCGGTTTCCTGTTAAATGAACTGGAGAAAAAAATGGCAAACCATTCTAGTATCTCTGCCAAGAAAACCCAAGAGAGTCATAAAGAGTCAGACATAACTAAAAAACAAACGAGTAAAACAAACTTCTTGCAAAGGAATAAAAATAAAATAATATAAAATAAAATAATGCCTTCCCTCCCTCTCCCCATTGCAGACGTGGGGACCTCTTGCTTATAGTTCCAGACAAGGTTAGTTTTGTTGAACTGTTTTTTCCTCTTTTTTAAAAAAAAATCTTTGTTGCAAGGGACAGCTGACTGGGGAAGGGAGGAAGGAAGGGAAGAGATATATTTGGAAATGAAAGTGATGTATATTGAGTTCTGGACGCCCCAGTTTAAAAACATTACTCATCTTGGGGGCACATAGAAGAGGGTAAGCAGGATGAGGAGTCCATGTCCTGTGAGGATCAATTGAAGGAACTGGAGGTGTTTAGACTAGAGAAAAGAAGGCTGAGAACATGAGCTCTGTCTCCAAGTCTTTGAAAGCTGTCTGGTGGAAGAGGGCTTAACCTGTTTGAACTCAGGGGGCAAAGGCAGAACAATGGATGGAAGTCTCAGAGGTCAAAATTGAAGTGTGTTGTCTAGAAAAGCTTTCAAAAGGGGCTGCCTCAGTCAACTATGGTGCCCCCACCCCAGCCCAGCCCCACATCTCGCTGGAGACTACGTGGGTTGTGTTACATAGCTGTCGAGCCCCCCTCCTATTCCAAAAGTCACAATCAAATAATTGGAAAATTAATATGAATAAAATTCAAATAAACTTATTAATAAATAAAAATATGTGCAAATAATATTCAGATGAATTTAATTTATTAATAAGTTACACTAGATAAATGGTATTTAAGTAAAATTGATTTGTTAATAAATAGTTAAGAAAGGAAATTTTTAAAAGTGAAATTTAAATAAATTAAATTTAAAATAATAATCAAAATGAAAACGGTCCTTCAAGATGGAGATGACCGTGCCTAGTCTAAGGCACTAGTTTGCAATGAAGAAGCTAAACTTGATCTCAAGAACACTAACTTTATTTTCCTTTAGGAGGAAGACCCCAAAATGGGGCCAGTCCCTAGAGTTTTAGATCACCTGTCCTCACAGATTCCCCTCTCAAAAACTCTGAGAGATGGGAGTCACGGACATTACCTGTCCTTAATTGTTTTTAAATAAACATTTTATGTGTTTTAAATGTACCATTTGAATTGAAGCTGTTGGTTGTCATTTCTCTGAAAAGGGGAAATTGTTCCAAAGACAGACTGGTGCTTTTCAAAAAAATAGCCATTCAAAGGGCAGCACTGTAGACAAAGCTCAGAATGCTTTAGATCTTCCCCAGCTGGAGTGTGGCTGAGTTGGGATTGAAAATTCCTGATTGCAAGCTCGGCCTGTGTCTCTACTGGGTCAAGCTGCTGCTTCATAAACCGAGTCCAAGACTACCAAGCAGTAGGCAGATCTGGATTCGAATCCAGTTTCAATAACATTTTATTTTCTCTCTGCCCTTGGGCGAGTTACTTTCTCAATTTCCCCATTAAAAAATAAAGGTATTCAACTTCCTTCCCTTGTCTGGCCTTCAGTTTCTTCATGTGTGAAACAAAAGCTTTGGACTAGATGGTCTCCAATCCCTTACAGTTCTGGGATAGATTGAGGTCAGAGGGGTGGAAGGGGAGAAATCCCCCCTTATAACTGGACTGGCTTGGGTGGCGCAGGCGTGGCCACATGCTTTTACTGTAACAGGGAGGCAGGACCATTGTGCTCCCAGGCCGAGTACACTCCCATTACTGTCAATTTCCGTAGTCAAGGCACTGACTTCTCTGCCCCTGGAAGCCACTAGTGAGGGGCAGAAAACTGGTGAAGCCGGAAATCCTACCCAGGGTTTGTTATAGACTGGCTTCCTTTAAGTCTCAACTAGCAAGTACTAGAATTAAGAGGAACTGGGCAAGGCTTTTGACTTGAGACATAAAGGAAGCCAAGGAGATTACAGGCCTAAGGGGTTCAGCTCCCCCATTATGTGGAAAAGCTATATAAACATTTTTAGACATCCCTTCACACCAGAGAAGAAGTCTGAATTACTATGGTACTAAAATATAAAATATGTTGATATTATACAATACTGTATGAATATTTTATGCCTTTCTGAGTTTCTAAACCTTTTCTGTGTTGTCTATGGTTTTTACAACCCCCCCCCATTCCCATTTCATTTCATCTGCTGATTCGAGAAATATCAAATCTGTGACAGAGAAAGTCACAATGTGTAAGGAAAAGCTGTAGTCAGAGCAGAGGAAGGAGAGAGCTCTGGGCATGGGGAAAGTCAGAGACAATGCTGGGAGCTGGGAGCTAAGAAACGGTTTGTGGAACCACAAGAAGCCAGTATCATTGGATCAAAGCATATGTCACAGGGCATTAGGTGTAAGAAGACTGGAAAGATGGGGGGGGACTGTGGGATGGGAGAAGAGGAGGTGGGGATTCAGCTTAGATCAATGTATACCATGGAAACAATGTAAAGACTAACAGACTGCCTTCTGTCTGTGTGGGGGGGGGAGAAGCCAGATGAGGGGGAAAATTGCCAAATTCAAAATAACACAATCTTTCTAAAAAAAGAGTAGGAGGTGGGGGAATAGTGGAGAAGGGTAGGAGTGATATGGTCAGACAGGCACTTTAAGACGATCCCTTTAACAACTGAGTGGAGGATGGACTGGCATGGGGAGAAGCTTGAGGCAGCAAGCCACCCACAGGTTACTGCAATAGTTCAGGTATGAGGTGATGATGGCCTACACCCAAATGGTGACTATGTCACAGAAGAGAAGTGGGTGCAGGGAATAGATGTTACAAAGGTGAAGTCAACAGGTCTTGGCAACAGATTAGATAGGGACGATAAGAAAGTGAAGAGCTGAGGATGCTACCTAGGCTGTGAGCCTGGAGGGGGGGGGGGGCTGGATAGTGTTGCTTTCTACAGGAATAGGGAAGCTTGCAAGGGGAGAGGAGTGGTTAGAGGAAACAATAATTAGTTCAGTTTTGGATATGTTGAGTTTAAGATAAATGTCCAGGGGCGGCTAGGTGACGTAGTGGATGAAGCACCGGCCCTGGAGTCAGGAGCACCTGGGTTCAAATCCAGCCTCAGACACTTAATAATGACCTAGCTGTGTGGCCTTGGGCAAGCCACTTAACCCCATTTGCCTTGCAAAAACCTAAAAACAAAGATAAATGTCCAGTTTGAGATGCCTAATAGGCAGCTGGCAATAGGAGACTAGCAGTCAGTGGAGATGTGTTATTATTTTCTCCTGTGTTGTGTGCATCTCTGGGGAAGTCTCGTACGCCAAAATGTTTCCTGGGCTGCCCAGGACACAGTGGACACAGTTTGGACGATAATGACTCTAGGCCATGAGGTCATGTCTTTGACACCTTCTGATCCTGGCGCTAAAGGAAGTGTCTTGGATTATTGCATTGCTCAGGAGAGCAAAATCATTCACATTTGGTCGTCATACAATATTGCTGTTGCCATGTACAATATTCTCCTGGTTCTGCTCACTCCACTTTACATCAGTCTATATATATCTTACAATGTTTTTCTGAAACCCATCCTGATCATCCTTTCTTAAAGCATAATAGTACTCCATCACAATCATATACTACAACATGTCCAACCATTCCTCAATTGATGAGTATCCCCTCAATTTCCAATTACAAATATAAAAATATTTATATTGTGCATATGGGTCCTTTTCCCCCTTTCTTTGATCTTTTCACCATACAGGCCTAAGTGGATTGCTGGCTTAAAGGGTGTGTCCTTTGGGCAGAGTTCCAAATTGAAGAGCTTCCATTTTTAACTTGCCATTCATAGCAATTGTTTTTTCTTTAATATTTTGATAATTATATCTCAATATAACTAGCTTCCTAACTATGCATTTAAAAATATTACTCAAAGAGGACAATAGGTTTCACCAGACAGACTACCAAAGGGATCCATTTACCAAAAAGGTTGAGTTTCATTTTATATAGAAAAATTAGGGAATTAAAACTGGAAACACTTTTATCCTAATTCAGTGAATCTGCTTCAGCATTTACTTTTAGCTAAACTGATACTGACATTTCCCACCAGGGGCAATTAAAAATAACCCCGCAGTACATGTTAAAATCATGAAACTATTTAGAAAGGTTTTCCCATTATTCAAGAAATTCATGAAACTACTATAAATCTAAAACCAAAACAAAATAAAACAAAACCTTCTAAGATATTGAGAAATGAAGATGACTGGCTACCTTTATTTTAAAAAAAAAGAGAGGAAGGAAGGAAGGAAGGAAGGAAGGAAGGAAGGAAGGAAGGAAGGAAGGAAGGAAGGAAGGGAAAGGAAAGGAAAGGGAAAGGAAAGGAAAGGAAAGGAAAGGAAAGGAAAGGAAAGGAAAGGAAAGGAAAGGAAAGGAAGGAAAGGAGAGGAGAGGAGGAAGGGAGGGCGGAAAGAAGGAGGGAGAGAGAAAGGGAAGGGAGGAAGGAAGGGAGAAAAGGGAAGAAGGAGGGAAGAAGAAAGAAAGAGAAAAAAGAAAGAAGGAAGAAGGAAGGAGGGAATGAGGAAGAAGAAAGAAAGTAGATCAATTTGCTAAAATGCCAAGCTTATTCAAAAACTTTTCAATGAAAAATGTGAAGATTAGCTAGAATGGTGACCAAAAGTTAGAAAATATAATCATATTCCTTGAAATCCTAGTCTCCCTAATCTATTTAATTCCTTTATCAGGATTGCCTAGCAAAAACTTTACACAGCCATTCATGATCAAAGTTCTCTGAGTGGCAAAACCAATTTAAATAGGGTAGTTATGGTGCATATACACAGAAAATTTCATCATGAGAGACAAGTAGTTTTTATTATAAATAAAGCAACACACTATTACTCGTTGGGGACTCTTCTGAGAAATGCTATCAGGTTGGCCTTTTCATCTTTCTTTTTAATACCTGTAAAAATGATTTTCAATACAGGCATAGGTATACTTCTGGGTTTTATGAGCATTCTCTCAATGTTCCCTCTTCCAGATAACATCTTTGCTTTCTTTGCATCTGGGTAAGAGAATCCTGTAGCCTGGCCAACTTTTCATTTGAAGAGTTCACTCAGATTACAACCAGTCACAAGGGAGGCAACTCCCTTTTCAATTGAGTGGCACTTAGCACCCTTCTGAATAAAAATCTTCTGCCCTTTGTCATCATCACCCACTAGGAATTCAGCCCCTGCTTTAGACTTTTGCCCAGACTCCAATCCTAGGATTTGCTTCCTTTTCTTTCTAAGTCTGTATCTTAGTGGAGTGACAGTGCTAGCCACGTTCTCCTCCTAGAGGATGCTAATGGTCTATGTGGAGATGGTTTATGACATTCCCATAACTGATGACTATGCTTTTTTCTCTTGAGTCTCCTCCTATCAGATAGCTCCATCTCAGATGCCTTTGAGGGGTCATTATTCATTCCCCCAGTTCCTCTCCCTCCTTTCTCCTCCTCCCCACCCCAAGGAAGGCAGCATGGTACAGTGGAAAGGGCATTGATATTGGTTTCAGAGGACTTGTTTCACATTCTACTTCTAATGCCTGCTTCCTGCACAGCTTTGAGTCCACAGCAAGCCTCTCTAGACCTCGGATTTTTCAACTGTAGGATGAGAGGGCTGGACTACATGTTTTCTAGGACCCTGGTGGCTCTAGAGCTCAGATTCTCTGATCCCATATGCTTCCTTCCCTTTTCTCTCTGCCTCCCCATAAGTTCAATGATAATCCTTTTTACTGTTCACCATTACTTTTAACAGAGTTAGTAAGGGGATGGGTGTGTTTGTGTGTGGGGGGGGGGCTAGGGCTTAACCCTAATTTCAAAGAAACTTTTGTAGGAAAATTTTAAAAAGGGGGATTGACTCGATTGTTCCATTCATATTACTGCCCTGTCTGGTGGCAACTGCCCTTTAAATGAGTGATTTGAGGATAAATTGCCTTGCTTACACAGGAAGTTAGAGACAGGACAAATATACAGCACTTGGACAAACTAGTGTATTGATGGCTACTCTTTGCAGTCAGAACAAATCTCAAGAGGAATCCAGATGAGATAGGATAGTCCTCAGGTTTATATTTCGTGTTGGCTTTAGAACAGTTAGCTGGGCAGTGCAGATATCTACAATCTCAGATTAACTAGCAAAGGGAGGAGAGAACTCTCTAGATGAAACACTACAGATTTGTTGTCAGCATCCAGGATGGTTCTCCATTGATTCTCTGGGCACGCCAGAAGGCTTTGTTACTACATAATCTAGTGGAGAGCAGTAACTCCCAGATATTCTGGGTGAGGCACCAAAGTTGGGAAGGTAGCACTCCAGAAGGGTTAGTGGTACCTCAGAATGCTCATTAGTTTTCCTTTATATACATCTCTGACATACATCAGCAATGTATAAGTTTTCCAGTTCCTAAGGATCCTAAGTCTATGACTGGCTAGATGGGATGTCAGACATAGTCAAAATGTTGATTGTTTTTGTTAAGCTGTCTCTCTCTCTCTCTCTCTCTCTCTCTCACTCCTCCTCCTCCTGCTCTCCTTTCCTCTCTCTTCTCTTCTCTTATGCCTCCCTCCCTTGATCCTCCCTCTCCCTCTTTTCCTTCTCCTCCTCTTCCTCCTCCTCCTCCTTTTTCTTGTTCTTGTTCTTCTCCTTTTTCTTCTTCTCCTTCTCCTCCATCTTCTTCTTCTTCACTGTGCTAAGCTCTGGGGATACAAAGATCAACAAAAGCAGGTTCTTTCCTCAAGGCACTGCCATTTTCCCCTGGGAGACAACATGTAAACAACAATACATTCCAGATGAATCCAGTGCAAATGGAAATGATGTCAGAAGGCAAGCACAGGGGCAGGAAAGGCTATCTGTAGAAAGTGAGAGTTGAGTTGAGTCTTGAAGGTCAACAGGGAAGCCAGAGGCATAGGTGAGGAGAGAGACCATTCCAGACATGGGCAAGAGAAAGAAGGCAGCTTATGATGCTATAGCGTAGGATCAATGGAAGGAAGTGGAAAGAACGTTGTAAAGGCAGGAAGGGCCAGGTTAAGGGTTCGGCACAATGCCTGGCTTAGTAAATGTTTGTTTAAGTGAATTAAAATGCCAAACATAGGATTTTATTTTTAGTATTGGAGCCTATATGGAGCCTCTGGGGTTTATTTAAAAGGGAGTAACCTACACTTTAGGAAAATCATTTGGAAGATAAATTGAAATGGGGAAAGATCTGAGCCAGCAAAATGAACCACAAAGCTATTGCAGTTGCTCCATGATAGGTGATGAATTGATAGTGTGAGTAGAAAGAAGGATTTGTATTCAAGAGTTGTTGTAAGCAGATTGAATTTATGGAGTGAGTGGGAAAGAGGATAGAGACTGATGCCAAGGTTGAGAGTCTGGATACTGGGAGTGGGGGTAGGAGGAGGTACCTTTGACAGTAATAACTAAGATGGAGAGAGGAGAGGGTCTGGAAAAAAAGAAATTGAGTTCAGTTTTGTGTGTCAACCTTGAGATATCTATAGGACATCTATAGTTCAATTTCCAAAAGGCAGTTGATGCAAGATTGATTTTCAGGAGAGAGGCTATGACTGGATATATAAATCTGGGAGTCATATACCTAGAGACAATAATTGAGCCTATGTGAGCTGATGAAGTTACCAAGTGATTGCATAGAGGATGAAAGATCTAGAACAGAGCCTTAGGGGATTAAAATCTGAGAATGAATGATTAGAGATTTAGGAGAACCAGTAGAGAAGTGTCACAAAAAAGCTGGAGAGAAGAGGGTGACTGACAGTGTCAAAAGTTTCCAAGAGGTCAAAAAGAATGATGACTGAGAGAAAGCCATCCAATTCGGTAAATCCATTTCTTAACAAAATGTGCTTCTGAAACTTATATTTGGTGGATAATTTTGAAAAACTGAGTACTCAAAATCACAATTCTCAAATTCTCATATTGCAATATAAACAGATAAAGTGATTCCACTTATTAAAAAATTATGGATCTGGATAACGAATTATAAAATAATAATTGTCATATGTCTCATAATAAGAAATACCCACCTTGCAAATGAAACATGAAAAAGTAGAGGCCTAATTCTTTGTCGCTCAATTGGCCAGCAGAAGCAAAACTAATTGTATTTTAAAACTAGATATTGCTAAATATGAATGATAAAAAAAGCACATTTACTAAGCACAAATATGAAACATTTGGCTCATCTGAACAAGAATAGTTAATAGACTAGTCTTGTGATAGTAAGTTGAAACAGCCATGTGATTCTGAAAAATGATATTTTATTTGGTTAAGTGTGGATTAAAAGTTTTCTGGCTTATCAAAGTGATAAATAGTTTACTATTTTCCACACTGTCTTATTTATAAAAAATAAATCTTTTTGCTGTAGCTTATAAAGACAAAATATCTATCCTGTTTAATGGTTAAAAATGAATTGCAGGTGATGATATCACCAATGTATCACCTTGAGATATTCTATGCTTCAAAACAAGCCCACTCATAGAATTGATGTTATGATTATTTTTAAATGATAAATATGAAAATTGTAAATAATTTTTATCAACAAATATCTCCATATTTAAAATGTGTTTATGTACCATAAAATGGTAATTATGAATTTCGCTGAAATAAAATATGAGTTAAGAAAATTATGTGTTGTTTCATCAAGAGATGGTGGTTTAATAAATTTTTGGAGAAAAAAATCAGGTCATTACTATAAAACATTTGGAAACCTTTGGGTCAGGTCATAGATAGGGGTTGGTAACCCCATAAGTGGCAGAACAATCTAGTTAGGTGTCTAGGTCAGCAAATACCTGGTGATCAGGGTTGTGGGATAAGTTAAATAAAAAAGACACTGGATTTGGAATCAGACGCCACTGATTTCTGGTCATGTCTTTGCCATCTCCGTGACTGACTCTGCAAGATACTTCCTGTCCTTGGGCCCCAGTTTCCTGAGGGATTGGATCAGATGATCTTTAAGCTTCCTTCCAACTTTAAATCTGCATGTGAATATTTTTATATTCATATCAGCATCATCTGTAATAAAACCTGGAAACAATTTCTGTGCAGTGGTTGAGAAATGGTTGAAATGTGATATATGCAGGGGTGTGCTGGAGCCAATTCCAATGGTTCACAAGAGTTGACTATTACATTTTCAATGTGGGCATTTATACCTTGGAAATCATCAAATGCAACAAGTCAGGGCTTGACTGAAGATTTTGTTGCTTGTCTAGACCTAAGAAAGTGTCTCATCAGGATCTGATTTCTCTCTCCTCACACTCAATTTGGATCAATGTATCCCATGGAAACAATGGAAAGACTGGCAAATGGCCTTGGGGGGGGGGAGTAAGTAAGATTAGGGGAAACATTGTAAAACTCAAAATAAATAAAATCTTTAAAAAAAAGAAAAAAGAAAGTGTCTTATCCAATTAGGCAGATTAAACTTTTATGTCAAGAATACAATTTCTTTTTTTTTCAGAGAGATGGATGTTAAATGTTTACTAGCGCATTGCTGGGTATGTGAATTTAAATAAATTATGACAGATATAAAGAATTTAGACAAACATGGGAAGATTTGAATGACTGATGCAGAACAAAGAAAACAGAATATCTATAACAAAGAGCAGGTCAAAGACAATGGATGGCTTTGGTGCCAGGATCCTGAATTTTGACATTCAAAGCAAATGCCAAAGGGGTAAGTGATACACACCTTCAGCTGTGATCACTTACATGTTTTGTAGGAAGTATCCATTGTGTTCAATCAAGTTGGATTGATTTTAAAAAGGAAACAAAAGAGCTTCAAGAGCCATTGTTTCAGTATTGGCTGAAATTTTGGTCCTTAAATGTGTTTGCAAGATGGGAAGCAGATATTTTCAGAGATTAGGTAAAGAATGCTGAATGAGAGAAAGGGGGTCCAACTGTTGATCCAACTGCCAAAGGAGCATTTCTTTTTTTAAAAAAGATTTTATTTAGGGGCAGCTAGGTGGCACAGTGGATAAAGCACTGGCCTTGAAGTCAGGAGTACCTGGGTTCAAATCCAGTCTCAGACACTTAATAATTACCTAGCTGTGTGGCCTTGGGCAAGCCACTTAACCCTATTTGCCTTGCAAAAACCTAAAAAAAAGATTTTATTTATTTTGAATTTTACAATTTTCCCCCTAATCTTACTTCCCTCCTCCCATCCCCACAGAAGGCAATTTGCCAGTCTTTACATTGTTTCCATGGGATACATCGATCCAAATTGAATGTGACAGAGAGAAATCGTATCTAAAGGAGCATTTCTAAAGCCCAGGTCTGACTATGACATTCCTCTGCTCAAGAAGCTGCAGTAGCTCCCTATTGCTCTTAGGAACAAATACAAACCCTTCGTTGGGGCTTTCAAAGCTATTCGTAACCCAACTTCTACCTACCCTGGCATATAACTTAATAAATGCTGTTGATTGGTTCTTGGGAACTGATTTTGTACTCAGAGTGAGTACTGAATGGTGAGTGAGTGCCTCGGAAGAGTGAGTCAAAAGACAGGGAAGAGGCAGATACCAAACACCAAGGAACCATTCTCATAGTTACAGAATTCTGGGAGCTGTGATGACAGAGCCCTCACTGATATTGCACCTCTGAATAGCACAATTCTAGGTCCCTCCTGTCCCTCCTTGGGAAAAATGAGTACCCAATGAGAAACCAAAGGACCAGAGTTCGAGTGTGAATGGGAATTGTGGTAAGTGGTGAAGTGTCACAAGGGAACAAATGCTAGGTATGCTCCTTAGCTATCCAACAATAAGCATGCTCCTCTTCCCCTCTACAGGCTTGTTTTTACCTCATTAACAATGATGGGGTCGACCTCAATCGTGCCTGAGGTTCCTTTCCATTTTAGACCTGTGTAACCTTGGGCAAGTCACTTCCTTGGGACTTGGTTTCCACATCTGTAAAATGAGACAGCAAGACTAGATACACTGTGTCCCTTCTAGTTCTAAATCTAAGATTCTACAACTCTTTGAAATGACAAGATCCGAGGCCACCCTCCAAAGAAGCCCACAGAGCCCAAAGGATCTGAATTGGACAGTCTTTTCAGAATCAGTTCTTTAAAAATGTTGCGCTTGCCTTCATCCTGGCACATAGCCTTGCCTCTGATTAATGGGAGATATGGAGAGCCACCTTATTGCTGCACAAAGCATCTATTTTCTTTGACTCATTTTTTTCTCCTTGACAGCACTGAGTAAGCAACCAGAATTATGATTCTCAGGGACACTGATGGCAATTTTGCTGTCAACAAAATATTGAAGTCTTGGCTTTAAAGGGCACTGTTTTTGACTCCCTACGGGAAATCTGGGGACACCTTTTCATATTGCTTTGTCCTAATTTGTAAAATGGCACAGGTTCCTTTAAAGAGCCTCAGCTCTACATAGAGAAAATGAATTAATTAGGGCCACCCACAGCAAGTGTTGTTTTCAAATCAAATACTCAGGGCAACTGCAGGAGGTGAGGTTGATGGAGGCTTCCCAAGGCAGGACTTTAATCCTCTGTTGCTTTTATTGAAATTAGGAGTCAGGAGATCCGCAAGAAGAAGATGCTGAAGCACCAGGCTTCGGCGCTGGGCTTGGGGGTCCCCGCCGCCCCGGGTACCCCGGGTCCAGGCCCCTCCGACTCCCCATCCACCTCCCTGGAGGCCAGCGGCCGGGGCCAGAGCACGGGGCCGGGGCCCAGCTCACCCCAGACCAGAAGCTCATTATCCAGCAGCTGGTGGCGGCGCAGCTGCAGTGTAACGAGCGCTCCTTCTCAGACCAGCCCAAGGTCACGCCCTGGCTGCTGGGAGCCGGCCTGCAGGCGAGGGACGTCCGGCAGCAGCGCTTTGCCCACTTCACGGAGCTTGCCATCATCTAGGTACAGGAGATCGTGGCCTTCGCCAAGCAGGTGCCCGGCTTCCTGCAGCTGGGCCGGGAGGACCAGATGGCGCTGCTCAAGGCCTCCACCATGGAGATCATGCTGCTGGAGACGGCCCGGCACTACAACCACGAGACGGAGTGCATCACCTTCCTCAAGGACTTCACCTACAGCAAGGACGGCTTCCACAGGGTGGACCTGCAGATGGAGTTCATCAACCTCATCTTCGAGCTCTCCAGGGCTATGCAGAGGCTGGGCCTAGACGAAGGCGAGTATGTGCTCCTCATCGCCATCAACATCTTCTCGGCCGACTGGCCCAGGCCCAACGTGCAGGAGCCCAGTCGCGTGGAGGCCCTGCAGCAGCCCTGCGTGGAGGCCCTGCTGTCCTACACCCACCTCAAGATGCCCCAGGACCAGCCCCGGTTCCCGCGGATGCTGATGAAGCTGGTGAGCCTGCGGACACTGAGCTCCGTCTACTCTGAGCAGGTGTTCGCCCTGAGCCTCCAGGACAAGAAGCTCCCCCCGTTGCTGTTAGAGATCTGGGACATCCACGAGTGACCGGGGACAGGCTCCCCCGGTGGTCTCCGGTGCCGCCCTCGACCTTCCAGGCGCCTCAGCAGCCAGTGAGCTCTGCCAGGCTCCCGCAGGCCAGCAGCAGGCTCTGGCCGGGCCCTGGGGCCCAATGCGAGCTCCTGGGCCTGGACCTCGGTGGGTGGTCCGAGGCCCCGCTCTCCGAATTGCCTTCTCAGGGAAGGGCGGGTGGGTCGTCGACCTTGACTGTTGACCCCTGGCACTTACCTTTCCCGTCCTCCCCTGCTTACACAGTGCGATGCACCTTGAAGGGAAGGGGGTGACTCAACTCTGCCTGGGGTCAGGGGGGCAAGGCCCTCTGTTCCTGTGGCCTCTGGGAGACAAGGGGCCCTTCCCCTCCACTCCTATTTAATAAACCAGACAAAGTAAAATCTTAATAAAGATCTCAAAAAAAAAAAAAAAGAAATTAGGGGTCAGCTGGGTGGTGCAGTAGATAGAGCACCGGCCCTGGAGTCAGAAGGACCTGAGTTCAAATTCAGCCTCAGACACTTGACACTTAACTAGCTGTGTGACACTGGCCAAGTCACTTCACCCTGATTGCCTCCCATCTAGGGCCATTTCTAGTTGTCCTGATTCATATCTAGCCACTGGACCCAGATGACTCTGGAGGAGAAAATGAGGCTGGGGATTTAGCCCAGCCCCCTCACTCAAATCCAGTTCACATGCTTGTCATGGCATCACCTCCCTCATGTCTTGGTCTTCTTTGAGAACAAAGGATGAACCATCACCTGGAACATAGTAAATGATTATTGTTAATTCTGCTCTTTTATTATGGAAAAATGGATACTGAGAAATGGGGGTATCTAATCTTATCAGAACCTCCTGAGTTCTGGTGGCCAGAACATAGCTGTTCATCAGGAGGAGAAGACTACCACCACAATGACTAAGAAAGTTATGCCAAGTCATCCCCTGACTTTCTAGAGGACCTGGACACAAAGAAAAGGGATGGGGAGGAGGGGAGAAGAAGGAGCTCTGGGGTTGCTCAAACAGCACAGATCTGAAGTGAATACGAATTATTTACTGAACAATACAACGAAGTTGCCTTTACCTCCTAGGAATGTATAATAGCTATTGGGGCTATTGTTCTAAATTTTAAAGATAGTTAATATGTTTTTATGAGTCTCTTTTGTTTGAAATCCTTTTTTGTATGTATGGTAGAGGAAATAAATAGCTTTCCAGAACCTGATATCTGCTTGGTACATTGAGTATCTTTTCTTTTTCTTTCTTTTTTTTTTTGGAGGGGGGAGTTAAGTGACTTGCCCAAGGTCACATAGCTAGGTAATTATTAAGTGTCCAAGGCTAGATTTGAACTCAGTTCTTCCTAACTCCAGTGCCAGTATTCTATCCACTGTGCCACCTAGCTGCCCTGAGTATCTTTTCTAAAAGGCGCCCTCTTATTCCTTCTTGGGATAACAACTCTTAACATGAACCAAATATAAAATTTATTTCACAGTGCTTCCTCTGGAGTTCTAATTCTAGGGTGAAGATGCTGTTGATGATGATGATCATGCTGATGATCCTTCATTTTCAAAGAGAACAAATGGCATCACGACATTAGGGAAATCCTAAATGATGTCTTGACTTGTTCATGAATTGAATTTAAGTGAGTTAGAGTTTGTACAAAGTCATCAGCCTCACTCTCTCTCCCAGAGTTATCAAAGTCCATTGACAGGACACAAGTCAAGGTGACAGCAATGATGACCCAGGATACCTATCATCTTTGACCAAGCTCTAAGCACTCCACAATTCCTGCTTCAGTCACTTTCATACTGTTAGAAAAAATTGTTCTCATCTACCCATTCTACCAGGGAAAATCTTTACATACTTGGACTAGACACCTTCTGCGCCCAACTCAACGACAAGTTTGAGGTCTGTCGGTTATCTCCAACCTGGTTTAGCCTGTCTATAGAGATGTAGACATGACCACTGTGAATGTTTCAGCTTCTTGGAGCCACAAGTGAGATTTGTGAAGGTGCTCAACAAAGGTGATGAGCAGACCCAAATGATGAGCAGGTTGAGGATAGTATGACCCAGAGTATCACAAAAAGTCTTATTTCTCTTCTTAAAATCAGACTTCACAAGGACTGATCCCAGAGTCAGAGCTTTAGGAGGGTTACCAATCCCCAAAACACACATACTTGTGAAATGCAAACTCCCTCAGAAAAGTTTTCTGGCTTAGTTCTATATCACATTGTTAATTATAGGTAAATTGTTTAATATCAAATGTTACTGATTAGAAGTGTATTTGAACTCCGGTCTTCCTTGACTTCAGGCCCAATATTCTATCTACTGGGTCACCTAGCTGCCCTATTGTTGAGATGGTAAAGATGTGACTCATTGTTGAATATATTTGTGAAAGCATGCTTCTGCCCTACTGATATCCTTAACAAGAATACCTTCAGTTCACATATTGACAACTCTCACAAAGATTTTGTACAGATGGGTCTAAGCATATGGGTTGGTCACCTTTGGGGGGCATTAAGAAAATTCAATATCTTTTCCATGCCTATTATAATTCCCAATCCCTTCAGAGACCTCAATGCTTTCCTAATTGTATCACTTCCAGTACAGATTGCCTCTACCCCCAAATCAGTGCTTTTCCCTTCTCTATCCTTTTTAGTTCCATTTCTCCCTCCTCTGTGAGTGCCTCAGAGACTGGGATATTGAGCCCCAAAGACTGATGGTTCCATTGTCCTTGGTGGAGAGAACACTTCACTGAAATGGCTTTTGAAGGGACAGCTAGGTGGCATAGTGGATCACCAGCCCTGGAGTCAGGAGGACCTGAGTTCAAATTTGCTTTAGACTCTTAATATTTGCCTAGCTGTGTGACCTTGGGCAAGTCACTTAACCCCGTCACCTTAAATACATAAAACAATTTCTTAAAAAAATAATAAATTGCCCTGGAGTCAGGAGTCCCTGGGTTCAAATCCAGTCTCAGACACTTAATCATTACCTAGCCGTGTGGCCTTGGGCAGGCCACTTAACCCCGTTTGCTTTGCAAAAAAAATAATAATAAATTGACTTAGAGAGAACATAAAGAGCAATCTTTGGGGCAGCTAGGTGGTGCAGTGAATAGAGCACTGGCCCCGGAGTGAATTCAAATCCAGCCTCAGACACTTAATACTTACCTAACTGTGTGACCTTAGGCAAGTCACTTCACCCCATGGCCTTGCAAAAAACAAAAAGAAAAAGAAGAAAAGCAAAGAAAAGCAAAGAAAAGCAAAGAAAAGCAAAGAAAAGCAAAGAAAAGAAAAGAAAAGAAAAGAAAAGAAAAGAAAAGGCTTTTGAAAATCTTTGCCAGTTTCCTTCTGTTGCTAGTCTTCTTTGCATTTCTATTCTTGAATGCCCTTGGAATGTCTTTGCTTTGTTAGACCTCTTGCCTAGCAATTGAAAATATTATGCCTTGGACTGTATTCAAACTCCTTAGTTCCCTCTCTGCACATGGATGGCACTTTCCATCACAAGTCCTCTGTACTTGTCTTTGGTCTTTGTACTGCTGAAAAGAATAAGCCCATCAAAGTTGATCTTCACACAATGTTACTGCTCATGTGTACAATGTCTTCTGTATTTTGCATTTTAAAATGTTCTCTACCTATTCTTTGATCACAAACTTCCCCCTTTCTGTAGATTTGCCAGATAAACTATTCCTTCTTCTCCTAATTGGCTTAGAATGTTTCCTTTTATGTCTTTCATTCTTATCTTGGTATAGGGTAGACTATGTCTAGTTTCTTCCATACTATCTTCCAAGTTCTCTCAGCAGTTTTTGTCAAATAGTGAGTTTGTATGGAAGCAGTTTGGTCCTGGCTAAGAAATAGAGTGGTGAATCAGTGGAATAGATTAGGTACAAAAGAAACAATAAGAAATCACCATAGTAATCTACTGTCTGATGAACCCAAAGATTCCAGCTTCTTGTTTAGGGGCGTGTGATATAAGAAAACTACAACGGAGAAAAATAGTTTTTTTTTTGAAACCAAATAGAGGGCTTTATGTTTGATAATAAACACAAAAGGGAGTTACTGAAGTTTATTTGAGTGAAGGGGGAACCAGGAACAAGGTCAGGCTTGGGCTTTAGACAAATCACTTTGATAGCTGAGATGGATTGGGGATGAGGAGAGAGGAAGGGAGGATTATCCACTATTGCAATCATCTAAGTATGAGTGATGAGAATTGGCACCAGAGTGGTGTCAGTGTCAGGAGAGAAAGGAGTATGTGTAAACGAGATATTACAAAGGTAGAAATAAAAGGATTTCATAACTAATTGGATGTGGGGAATGAGAGAGAGGGAGGAATCAAAGGTTGCTAATCTGGATGATTGGAAAGATATTGGTAAAGACAAAAAGGGAAGAAAAATGGAGAGGGAGGGGGGAAAATTCATCAAAATTCACCAAAGCATCAAAAAAAAAAATCACATTATAGGTAATGTTCCACTTTCATGTTTCCCAACTTCTACAAAAGAGCAGGAGGAGGTGTCTTCTTATATTTCTTGATTTAGGGGACAAACTTGCTTTTTTATAATTTCATATCAGGCAATTTTGACCATTTTGTGGTGGTTGTCCATACAAGCTTACATCATTATAGTCATTTTGTATGTTATTTTTCTGGCTCTATTTACTTCATTTTGCTAAGTCTCCATGTTTCTCTGTACTCATCATCTTCATAATTTCTTTGAACATAGTAATAGTCCATGATATTCATATGACACAATTGGTAGACATTAACTAGTTCATGGAATCTAACTTTGTCTCCAGTTCTTGGTTATAATAAAAAGTGTTTCTGTGGCTATTTTGGTGTTCTGTCAGTGACCTCTTTAGGGTATATACCTAGCAGTGGAATTGCAGGGTCGAAGGGAATGTGCACTGCCCTCATTTGACAGCTATAATTCAAAACTGCTCTCCAGAATTATTGCACTAATTTACAGCTCCACCAACAATGAATTTGGGTGCCTATCCCACAACTCTTCCAACAGTTATTTCTGTTGTCCATTTCCCATTTTTAAATTTTCAGTAACCTCTTTAAATAAATCATGGTTAAATGTTTAATTGTGCCCTAACATTTTACATGCCTGTTAATTATAAATGTTAATTTGGGCTCGGATTATACGGTTAACCAACTCAGAGATAATATCTTTGCCTGCCTGTAGTCAGTTTCATTACTAGGATGGTATTTGGTGTTTGTTGGGTGGTGTAGTGAATAGAGCAGTAGCCTTAGAATCAGGAAGACTCATCTTCATAAGTTCAAATGTGACCCAGGGCAAATCAGTTAACCCTGTTAGCCTCAGTTTCTTCATCTGTAAAGTAAGCTAGAGAAGGAAATGACAAATTTCTCCAGTCTCTTTACCAAAAAAACAAAACAAAACTCCAAAATGGAGTCACAGAGATTGAGACACAACTGAAACAATGGAACAGTAACAAATACCTGGTGCTCACTACTTTACAATTGATTGAAATATATTGAGAATATGAGATACAATTGTGCCTATTGTTTGTTGATTATGAAAAAAAGTATTTGACTTGGTACATACTATCTTACAGATTCTTTTACAATATAACATTTTCCATCGATATACTAAAGTCATTCAGTAATATTTGGAAGGGGTAACATCAAAAATATCTCTTTTTAGTAACTCTGTTATAATTAATATCAGTTGAGATTGAAGACAGGGAAATGAATGCTCACTAAAAGTTGTCACCACAGTGTTGGAGGAAATCCAAGTTAGGAAGGACTTCCCTTATGGATGGTAAAGTTTTCAAAATGTTCGTGTTTGTGGATGACATTGTGATTATTTCCCCAAACCCCAAGACATTGAAGAGACTTCTGTAAGACTTCTATAATCAGCCAAAGGAGGTTGACCCTACCATCCACACGGGAAAGATCAAGTGGATGAGGAATGTGTATTGTTACGATTTTAACATGTGTCTGAATGGATACCCTGTAGAACTTGTCTAACAGAGTGTACATCTGAGATAGGCATTGCAAATGGGCAATGAGATGGGACCAGAATTAAAATGGAGGAGGACAGTAGGCCAGATTCTGGCCTCAAACATTTGACATTGACTAGCCATGTGACCTTGGGCAAGTCATTTAACCCTGATTTCCTCTCATCCAGCATCCCCCTCCAGTCATCCTGATCCATATCTGGCTACCTGACCCAGATAGCTGTAGAGGAGAAAGTGTGACTTGTGACTTGTGACTTAGCACAGTGCCCCCCCTACTCAAATCCAATTCATGTGTTTGTCATTGCACCCTGAGGTGATGCCCTTCTTTGAGGATGAAGGACAATCATCATCATCATTATCATCATCATCAACATCATCTGCCATATAATTCCTTGATAATATCCTTTCCTCTTATTCTTCTCTGTAGTTCCTCATTGGTTTTAAGTGTCAGTCTTCTCATGGCTACCATGCACTTTTCCATTGCCCTCTCTGTCATTTTTAGTTTGTTAGAATCAATATCTCATTTACACCATTACAGTATACCTTAACATTTTCACATTGGAAAAAATGGGCCCTTAGTAAGGTAGAGTTAGATTGGCTGAGCTGGGCAAAAAGGTTAAAAATCTAGTCATTTTGAATCTAACTTTGAAAAGCAGTTTGTTAGGTTTTTGTTTTAGAAAAGTTGGTTCAATGAGATACCAATATGCCTAATTTGTCTTTATTTTTTTGAACAAAAACATTGGAATTGTCAGGAAATTAACAATAAAAAGAATCTTACATAAAAAAAAAAATGGGCCTTCACTGTTGTGGGATGCTTGGGGGTCAGTAAAATCTCCTGATTTGAGGGAAGGGGAACTGTAGGAAAGTCACTAACTTCACTTTCTTCTCCAGAGCCATCTGGATCCAGTGACCAGATATGAATCAGGATGACTGGAGATAGTTCTGTATTTGAGGCCATCAGGGTTAAGTGACTTGCCCAAGATCACACGGCTAAGTAAGTGGCAAGTGTTTGAGGCCAGATTCAAACACCTGTGTCATCTGCCTGGTAGGAGAAAAGTCCTGGATTGATGATAATGTGATAATGTACATGCATTTGGGTAGTCAAACATCCTACTTTTATTGATGTAATTTGTTTATTTATACACCCCAATCATTTCCAAATAAACTCCCTCACTTGTTCCACTCAATGAGTCATCCTTTGTGTAACTTGTGGCTTAGTGTCTCTTTGAAAGAACCTGATTCTAAGGGACTGAGTCCAAAGGGTCGTTTTCTTCCTTTGGCATGCTG
The DNA here is from genome assembly GCF_037893015.1 of Macrotis lagotis. NCBI lineage: Eukaryota > Metazoa > Chordata > Mammalia > Peramelemorphia > Peramelidae > Macrotis > Macrotis lagotis. The sequence continues at coordinate 10,432,565 of NC_133666.1, forward strand.
CCCCCCTCTGGATTAATGGAAGAAAGTCTCTAAAATAAAACAAGTGTAGTTCATATCCAGAATGCTCTCAATGAGGATGCCACAGTCCTCAAATTCTGTACAGATGCTCAATATTGTACAATATTATTTGGTTTGAGGCAGCCTCCATTTTGGCCCATAGAAACTATGATAACCTATGCTAAAGACTCAAAGGAGTCCATGAAGAAATATAAAACATTCAAATAACCTATCAGCTTTGCCCTCCCCTGAAAGGAAAAGAATTTGCATTTGCTAAGTGGGATAGGGGCAGGGGGCAGAGTGGAACAACCCACTGTCATTCTAGGGAGTCTTTCTTTACTATGGTCACAGTCTAGTAGAAGAGAGTCTCACCAAGACTCAAAGTACCATCTTGTAGGTGAGAGTCTCCCAAAAGGTTCTTTGGAGGTTGCTGAATAAGCAAACCTCTTAGCACTTAGCAAAGCACTTAACATCTGGCACACAGTAGGTTCTTAATACAGTTATGCCTTCCACATCGAGATAGTTCAAAGTACTCCCCTCCTTCTTTCCCCCCTCCCCCCACCACCATCTGAAAAATCCATGTAAAAACTTTTGGCCCTCCCTTCATGCCAGAGAAGTCTGAATGTTTTCTTTTTTTTTTTTAACTTTTTTATTTATTTAAGGCAATGGAGTTAAGTGACCTGTCCAAGCTCACACAGTCAGGCAATTATTAAGTGTCTGAGGCTTGATTTGAACTCAGGTACTCCTGACTCCAGGGCCAGTGCTCTATCCACTGTGCCACCTAGCTGCCCCACATGTTTTGTTTTTTTCAGTAAAGTGTTTATATACCTTATTGTAAAATTTGGTTTAAGTATTTAGCCATAGGCACTGTCATCTGCAGCTTCCACAAAACTCCCCCAAAATTTCCATTTAATTTCTTATGCCAACTCTCTCTCTCTCATATATATATATATATATATATATATATATATATATATACACATATATATGTGTGTTTGGTATGTATATGTATGTATGTATGTATATATAAGACTCAATGGGGAAAGTTATGATCTGGAAAGAATAATCGTAAATGTTTATTAGTTGAATACTGTCCAACTGATTCACTGATGTTGAACACTTAGAAATGGAAGCTTTGATTGCCAAGAGACAATCTGGCTTCAGCAGGAGCAGATCATTCCACACAAGCCTCATTTCTATTTTTCACATGGTTGATACACCAGCAGATCAGGAAAATGCTAGACATCAAGTTTGCCTAGATTGATCCTATTCTCAATTTAAGTCTCTCATGCTTTTCTTTTGGAAAAGATGGAGAGAGGAATACTAGACAATAAAACAATCAAATGGAGTTGAATGTTCTAGAACACTGGACTGAATCCAGTAAGATGAAATTCAATAGAGATAAATACCAGATTTTCTACTTGAGGTCAAAAATCAACTTCACAATTACACAATCGGGGAGATATGTTTGGGGTTCAAGTGGACTGCAAGCGCAATAAAAGGGTGGGGCATGGCTTCTCAAAGCAAAGTGGTGCTAGTCTTTCTGCAGTTGGTTCTTGTCTGACCTCATGTGCTTCCACATTTTTGGAAGGATTTTGATAAATAAAAGAACGCACAAAAGATGGCACGGGCCTTGAGTTACGGCAAATGAGGCTAAAGTGGAAGTAACCAGGGATATTTAGTGCAGAGAAGATTAGACTTAGGGGGACACGAGAGCTACCTTTGATTATCTAAAAGATTTTCTTCTGGAGCAGCTCTATTGGTCAGAACCAGGAACAATGGGTGGCAGGTTCCAAAAAGAAATCGAGGCTTGATATTGGACAGAAGTTTCTAGGAATTAGAACTGTCCAAAAAGACAATGGGATCAATAGAGGTCTTGTAGAGGTTAGGTGATTGTTGCCCAGCCATGTGAATATTTGCTGATTAGAAAAAAAGCTTTGATTCAGCAAATCTTCAAGGTTCTCCTTCAGCAAGGAGTCTCTCAAACAAATGTTCACAAGATCCTACATCTAGGACAAGTAGAGTCCTCAGAGACCCTCATTTTACAAAAAAGGAAACTGAGGCACGGGGAAGGGACTTGCACAAAGTCACATGTAGGACCCTAGTTCTAGGGCTGGAAGGGACCTCAGGCATCACCTAGTCCAATTCCGTCATTTTCTAGAGAAGGAAACTGAGGCCCAGGAAGGAGAAGGTCATACAAAGAATTCATAGATTTAAAGTAGAGACCAGGTAGGTACAATCCCTTATTTTACAGAGGGGGAAACTGAAACCCAGGGAAACTTTCCCAAGGTCATGCATCTAGTAAAAGCTGGTGGTAAGATCTGAACCCAGATCTTTTTGGTTCTAGATCCAGTACTCTCTGCATTCTACCAGGCTTTTTCTCTTACCCTCTTGTTAAGATCATATAAAATTCCTCAGTAAATGCAACCACAGATGTTACTCAGTTCAATGACCCTTTGGTTATTAGCATCAAGGGAGACATGAGACAGGATGCTGGATGCTTGCCAAAGGTACAGATTGAGTCCCTCTCTTTCCAACTGCCTGCGACTGCAGCTCTCTCTGCAAGGGAGGGAAATAGAGCAGCCAACAGATTGATCTTGCCTTCTGGGTTCAGAGAGGTTTTCCTCCTGGGGAAAGCGAGAGGGTTTTCTGGCCTATCACAGAATTCAGTCACTGAGGAAATTCAGTCAGGAGAAGCCTGAGAGGGTAGAGAAGGGCCTCTCAGCTGAGAGAGAGAGAGAGCGAGAGCGAGAGCGAGAGCGAGAGCGAGAGCGAGAGCGAGAGCGAGAGAGAGAGAGAGAGAGAGAGAGAGAGACAGACAGACAGACAGACAGACAGACAGACACTGACTTACTCTACCCCTGTCAAATATTTTCAAAAGGTTTAGAGCAGAGATACATAACCTTTTGTTTCAAGGATCTCTTATCAGATTCACATTTTTAAATGATGCTAAATTTCAGTAAAGGTTAATGAAAATAAAGACATCTTTTCTCTTTGACATCCAAGGTCATAGCCCCTCTTCTGAAATCTATCCACAAATCCCTGTTCGAACTTCTGGTTTGAAGGGAACAGAAGTCTCTGTTTTTTAGTAAAGGTTTTATTGACATTTCCTACTTTTATCATTATCATACTTCCTATTACCCCTTGAAAGCAAGACTGAAAAGAGGAAAAAATGAGAATTCAGCAAGACTTATCAACACACTGAAAACATGTGATAGCTTTCAACATGGGTTCATTATTTTCAATTGTTTTTCTTTCTTTGCTTCCATTTTCTAGTTCTAAAGGATGGCTCTCCATTCTCCAGTGACGAATGACTCCAAAGATAGGAACAAGCCCTTCTCTAGGGAAGAAGTTCAAGCTATCCATGGTCACATAAAAAACTGCCCCAAAGTACTGATAGAGAACTATGGATTACTAATTCATTTTGACACCACTAATTTCACATAATTGCTACTAATTGATGCTAGTACTTGCTCTCCGCTGATTTTCTCCAATTTATCCCGTATGCATCCTGTGTGCACGTTGTTGTTTGCATGTTAACTCTCCCATTAGACTGTGTCTTCCTTGAGGGCAGGGTTTAGTTTGCTGGTTTGGTTGTCTTGGTTTTTTGACTTTCTTTGTATCCCTAGTACTTAGCACAGCATCTAGACCACCAGAACTACTTCTTCCTGCTGTTATTCAGTCATTTCAGTCATATTTGATTCTTCGGGATGTCATTTTGGTATTCTCTTAGCAGATGCTGGAATGGTAGGCTATTTCCTTTTCAAGCCCATTTTACAGATGAGGCAAACAAAATTAAATGACTTGCTCAGGATCATACAGCTAGTAGCTGTCTGCAGTTGGATTTGCACTCCAACTGCCTCTAGGACTTAATAAATGTGAGTTTATTGACTGAAATGCAAATCAAAGCATCTCTGAGGTAGAAATTTCACATCCATCACATTGACAAGGTGGAAAAAAGGAAAAATGACAAATTTTGATAGTTCTTCAAGGAAAATAATGCATATTAATGCACTGCCAGAGAAACTGTGAATTTGATCCATTCATTCTGAAAGCACTTTGGAACTAAGCCCCCAAACTTGCTAATCTGTGTATACAAACTCAATAATACTACTACTGGGCTTGTATCCCAAAGAGATCAAAGAAAGATGAAAGGATCCTCTGTGCTTCAAAACTATTTAGAGCAGTTCTGTTGGTGATGGCAAAGAACTGGAAAGTAAGTGGGGTGCTCAGCAATGGAGGAATGACTAAACAAATTATAGAAATGTATATACTGTATATATATATATGTAATATGTATATATGTGTGTAATATATAGTAATGGAATGGTAATAGCATTGGGCTGTAAGAAATGATAAAAGAGATCTGGGAAGACTTGTATGGATTAATGCAGAGTGAAATGAGCAGGACCAGCAACCAATTTATAATAACATTGTTGTAAAAATGTACAATTTTGAAAGATTTAAGAACTAATGCAATGACCAACCATGAATGCAGATGGTGCAATGGTGATGGATTCAAGTACAGATTGAGACATATATTTTTGGATATGATTGAAGTAAGAATTTGTTTTTCTTGACTGGGTATATTTTTATAAATTTTTGGAATAAAATTCTGAGGGAAAAATAATACTTGTAAAATAAATGAAATTTTTTAAAGAAAAAAATTGTGCTTGATGATTGAAAAATCCAATTTAATTTAAAAAAGAAATGACTCTGGGAGAGAATGAGAGATGAAATATTGGGAAATGTAGATTATGGAAAATATTTAAAAATAATTAAATATTCATTTTTAAAGTTAAATAACAAAGAAAGTATATAGTAGTATATGCCCATTCTACACTCATAGGCCTCCCCATTCCTCCAATGAAAGGAAAATGGTACATTTATTCATCTCTTTTCTGCAACCAAACTTGGCATTGTATTTACCTAGTGTTAAATTATATTTTGCTATTTCTGCATATAGTTAATGTGTCCATTATTTTCTTAGTTTTGCTAACTTGATCGCACATCAATTCATCTAATTTTCTGATATTTCTCTGAATTCTTAACATTTGTCGTTTCTGAGAACACAATAATGCTTCAGGTATCATAATGCATTTAGCTATTTCCCAGGTATTGGTTACCTGCTTAGTTTTTTTTAGTTTTCTCCTGCCAAAACATGCTGCTATGAATATTTGGGTGTATCTGAGACTTTTCTTTCTGTCTTTGAGCTTCCTGGACCATATGCCCAGGGGTCACTTCTGTCATGTGATTTCAAAATGTTTCCCAGAATGGTTGGAATAATTCATAGTTAAGTTCCTTTCAAAAGGGTCATCTTGTCTAAAATTACATTATAAAGCATCAGTCATCAAAACTATCTGGTATTGGCTAAGAAATAGAGTGGTGGATCAGTGGAATAGATTAGGTGCAATAGCAGGAAATGATTATAGTAATCTGCTGTTTGATAAACCCAAAGAGTCCAGCTATATTGGGATAAAAACTCCCTCCTTGATAAAAACTTGGGAAAATTGGAAGTTAGTATGGAAGAAACTTGGATTAGACCAACATCTCACACCTTATACCAAGATAAGATCAAAATGGATACAGGATTTAGAGAGAAAAAACAAAATTACAAGCAAACTAGGAGATCAAGGAATAGTATACCTTGTCAGATCCATGGAAAGGGAAGCAGTTTATGACCAAGGAAGAGATGGAGAACATCACCAAAAACAAAGTAGATGATCTCGATTACATTAAATTAGAAAACTTTTGCACAGACAAAACCACTGATAACCAAGATCAAAAGAAATGTAGTAAATTGGGAAACAATTTTTACTAGTGTTTCTGACAAAGGACTCATTTCTAAAATATGCAGAGAACTGAGTTAAATTTTTTAAAAAAAAGCCATTCCCCAATGGACAAATGGTCAAAGGATATGCAAAGGCAATTTACAGATGAGGAAATCAAAATGATCCAAAGTCATATGAAAAATTGCTCTAAATCATTACTTATTAGAGAAATGCAAATTAAAGTATCTCTGAGGTACCACCTCATACCTCTCATACTGACCAATATGACCAGAAAGGACAATGATCAATGTTGGAAGGAATGTGGGAAATCTGGGACACTAATACATTGTTGGTGGAACTGTGAACTCATCCAACCTTTCTGGAGAGCAATTTGGAATTATGCCCAAAGGACAACAAAAATGTGCATACCCTTTGATTCAGCAATACCACTACTGAGTCTACACCCTGAAGAGATGAGGAAAAAGGGTAAAAATAACACTTGTACAAAAGTATTCATAGCAGCCCTGTTTGTGGTAGCAAAGAATTGGAAATTAAGTGAATGTCCTTCAATTGGAAAATGGCTTAACAAACTGTGGTATATGTATGTCATAGAACATTATTGTTCTATTAGAAACCAGGAGGGATGGAAATTCAGGGAAACCTGGAAAGATTTTCATGAACTGATGCTGAGTGAGATGAGCAGAACCAGAAAAACATTGTACACCCTAATAGCAACATGGGGATGATGTTCAACCTTGAAGGACCTGCTCATTCCATCAGTGCAACAATAAGAGACAATTTGGGGTTATCTGTGATGGAGAATACCATCTGTATCCAGAGAAAGAATTGTGGAGTTTCAGGGGCAGCTAGGTGGCACAGTGGATAAAGCACCGGCCTTGGAGTCAGGAGTACCTGGGTTCAAATCCGGTCTCAGACACTTAATAATTACCTAGTTGTGTGGCCTTGGGCAAGCCACTTAACCCCATTTGCCTTGCAAAAAAAAAAAAAAGAATTGTGGAGTTTGAACAAAGACCAAAGACTATTACCTTCAATTTAGGAAAAAACCCATTATCTTATTATATAATTTTGCTATTTCTTATATTTTATTTTTTTCCTTAAGGATATGATTATTCTCTCAACACATTCAGCTTAGATCAATGTATACTATGGAAACAAGGTAAAGACTAACAGAATGTCTTCTGAGGGGGGTAGAGGGAAGGAAGCAAGAATAGGGGGGAAAATTGCAAAACTCAAAATAAATAAAATCTTTCTAAAAAAGGGGTCATCTTGCCTGATTATTTGGGGGCACTGAGCAGTTAAGAGTTAGGTGGAGGAAGGAGAGTTTCTGTTGTGTTCAAACAACAAGTCTCTGTTCAAGCCAAAGCAATGTTCACCTTACCTTGTTGTCTGCTCATCTTTCTTCCCCTTTCCTAGAAGGTGGGTTTCAGACATTCCATGGAGATGCTCTTCTCTTCCATTCAGGGGTTCAGCCAAGTACCTGCCATATTGGTACACTTTTCTGAAGGAACTGTTTAAGGCTTGGTCAAGGAAGGAAGTTAGGTAGTGCTGTGGTGGATAGAGTACTAGCTCTGTAGTCAAAACTGACTTCTGACACTAGCTGTATGACCCTGGCCAAGTCACCTAAACCTAGATGCCTCCCCCAAGATTTAGTAAAGAGACATGAAACCTGGCTGACCTACCTGAGTTTGAGCATCTGAATTATTATTTCCTCTCTCAACCCTCCACTACCTTTCAGGTCAATTGGAGAAAAAACTTCCCACAACCCAGACATAAAAGATATGGATGTATCCCTGCAACCAAAGCAATGTAGCACAGTGGAAAAAACCCAGGCTCTGGGATCAAAAGAGCTAGGGTCAAACCCCACTTTTATTGTTACTACCTGTGTTACTCTGGGCAATTTGCTTAAATCTCTCTTAGATTCAATCTTTGTATCCATAAACTCAAGGGATTGGACTAGATAGTATCTAAGGGCCTCTCTAGCTCTAGAACCTATATGTGACCTTGAGCATATCATTCCCCCTCCCTAGGTCTCAGTTTCTTCCTCTGTAAAATGAGAGGGTTTTTTGGAAGTCTATTCCACCTCCTGATTCATGATCCCAGGAGGGTCCTATCTAACATTACTTAGGAGTATTTTGCTACTATGTCTTCCTTTGGCCTTGACTCACATGAAGAAGTAGTCCTTGCCAACACATTCCATTCCATTCTGTTTTCTCCAATGGGTTACCCATGCTCATCCCCATGCTCACACTGAACTTCAACCTCTTTTTACTTTCTGGTTGTTTCTCTGCTTCCTAAAACCATACTCATATCTCTCCCATCCTCAAAAGACTGTCATGATCTATTCATCCCCAATAGCTACCATCCTATATGTCTCCTTCCTTTCATGGCCTCTCTTCCAGAAGGCTGTCTACCAGTGATGCCTTCACTTCCTTTCCTCTTTCTTTTTTTTATGTTTGAGTTTATTTTGTTATTTTATTTTAATTTTAAATATTTTATTTATTTTGAGCTTTACAATTTTCCCCCTAATTTTACTTCCCTCTCCCACCCCCACAGAAGGCAATTTGCCAGTCTTTATGTTGTTTTCATGTTATACATTAATCCAAATTGAGCGTGATGAGAGAGAAATCATATCCTTAAGGAAGAAACATAAAGTATAAGAGATAGCAAGATGAGACAATAAGATATCAGGTTTTTTTTCTAAATTGAAAAATAAATATAAGAGATGGCAAAATTACATAATAAGATAGCATTTTTTAATTAAATGTAATAGTCTGGTCTTTGTTCAAACTCCACAATTCTTTCTCTGGATACAGATGGGATTCTCCTTTGCAGACAGCCCCAAATTGTCCTTGATTGTTGCACTGATGGAATGAGTGAGTCCATCAAGGTTGATCATTGCCCTCATGTTGCTGTTAGGGTGTACAGTGTTTTTCTGGTTCTGCTCATCTCACTCAGCATCAGTTCATGCAAATCCCTCCAGGCTTCCCTGAATTCCCATCCCTACTGGTTTCTAATAGAACAATAGTGTTCCATGACATACATATACCACAGTTTGCTAAGCCATTCCCCAGTTGAAGGACATTTACTTGATTTCCAATTCTTTGCCACCACAAAACAGGGCTGCTATGAATAGTTTTGTACATGTGATGTTTTTACCCTTTTTGAATATTTCTTCAAGGTATAGACCCAGTAGTGGTATTGTTGGATCAAAGGGTATGCACATTTTTGTTGCCCTTTGGGCGTAGTTCCAAATTTCTCTCCAGAAAGGTTGGATGAGCTCACAGCTCTACCAACAATGTAATAGTGTCCCAGATTTCCCACAACCCTTCCAACAATGATCATTATCCTTTCTTGTCATATTGGCCAGTCTGAGAGGTGTGAGGTGGTACGTCAGAGAAGCTTTAATTTGCATTTCTCTAATAATTAATGATTTAGAGCAATTTTTCATATGGCTATGGATTGTTTTGATCTCCTCATCTGTAAATTGCCTTTGCATAGCCTTTGACTATTTGTCAATTGGGAAATGGTTTTTTAAAAAATTTGACTCAGTTCTCTGTATATTTTAGAAATGAGTCCTGTATCATAAACATTAGTTGTAAAGATTGTTTCCCAATTTACTACATTTCTTTTGATCTTCATTACAGTGGTTTTGTCTGTGCAAAAGTTTTTTAATTGGATGTAATCAAAATCATCTAGTTTGTTTTTAGTGATGTTCTCCATCCCTTCTTTAATCATTCCTCTGACTTTCTTCTTAACTTTCATACATTGCTCTTTCTAAAGTTACCAATGATTTCTTTTTTTTAAAGGTTTTTCCCAAGGCAATGGGGTTAAGTGGCTAGGTAATTATTAAGTGTCAGCTACTCCTGACTCCAGGGCCTGTGGTCTATCCACTGCGCCACCTAGCCTCCTCCCAATGATTTCTTAATGGCCAAATCTGATGTCTTTTCTCAAACCTCTGTAGCCTTTGACACCATCAATCACCTTCTCCTTGCTACTGTCTTCTCTCTAAGTTTTTGGGACACCCCTCTCTTGGCTCTTGTCCTACCTTTCTGGCCGCTGATGTTAAGAAGTTAGCATCCTTTGTTGGATTTGTACCCATGTCTCCCGTGGTTCATTTCTGGACCTCCCTCTCTCCTCACTCTATACCATTTCTCTCAGTGATCTCATCAGTTCTCATGAATTTAAGCATTTTCTCTTTGATGATAACTCAGATCTACACATCCAATCCTAACTTTACTCCTGTTTTCCATCTCCATCTGCCTATTGAACATCTCAAACTAGATGTCCCATAGACTCAGTTTGTCCAAAAGCTTACTTATTAGCTTTTCCTCTAAATCCTCCGGTTTGAAATTCCCAATTATTGTCGAGTCCCACTATCTTCCCAGTCACGAGGCTCACACAACTTAGATGTCATCCTTGATTCCTCACTATCCTCCATCTCTAATCTTTTGCCTAGTCCTGTCAATTTTCCCTATGTAGTAACATCTATAACCCATGACCCCTTCTCTCCTCCTACACTGCCACCACCCAGGCTCTTATCACCTCACACCTGGACTATTAGAACAGACTGCTGGTTGGTGCCTCCCTACTCCACCAATCATCCATTCAGCTGTCACAATAATCTTTCTAAATTGAAGGGTTGACCAAGGTATCCCCCTACCTCCACAAACACACACTGGTGGATAGACTAGAGAGATATATTGAGTTAATCAAAAAGTATTTATGAATGCTGACTAGGTGGCCAGGCGGTACTAGGAATATAAAAAAAGCCCTTGTTTCTGCCCTTCAGGAACTCATAGTCTAAAAATGACAACATACAAACAACTAAGTTTATATAGTTAGAAGAAAAGGAGATAGAAGGTAACATCTGGGATGGGGGGTATGACTAGCAGCATTGGAGGAGGATGAGGAAGGCTATCTGCAGAAAGTGTATTTTCAGTTGTCTAGAAGGAAGACAGTGAGGAGGGAAGACATTGCAGGCATGGAGAACAGCCAGTGCAGAGACACAGAAAGGGAAGATGGGGTGTTGTGTGTGAGGAACAGGGTAAGGTTAGTTTGGGGGGACTGGAGTGTATGCAAAGGGGAAACATGTCATAAGGTTGGAAATATAGACTGGAGCTTTAAACGTCAAACAGAAAGTTTGCATTTACATCCTATAAGTATGGATACAATATATTACAGGATATAGTTTCTTACAATATTATCCAATAGGAGAAGTAGAATTTGAATAATTGGAAATTCTGTTTCATTCCAGTTTGGATTTGCCTAAGCAAATTGCAGGAAGCATTCAGTGTAACCTCTTTGCATCTTACTCAGATCTTACAAACACTTCCTTTTTCCCAGACTCTGCCTCCAACCCCACAGGACTTGGGGCATTCCAACCCTGCAATAAGATACCATTGCTTACTTGACTGTCAAATGCTGACCTCCAGGTCCAGATGGAGACAGGGAACAGCAGGCATGACTGGCAACCATAGCAGATGGGGATGAAGGCTCCATTCCTAGTCTATTATGGTCCCCTGAGAGATCTATTCACCGGAGTACAGATGGAATGCTTCTAGTATAAGAAGGCAAGTGGTCAAGTGGGGAAAAAATTTTGCATTAAATTTCTCTGATAAAGGCTTGATATCAAAGATACATAAACAGCTTATAAGACAGTCCCTAAAAGGAATGGACAGTTTTCAAAAGAATTGCAGAGTAGGGGCTGCTAGGTGGTGCAGTGGATAGAGCACGGGTCCTGGAGTCAGGAGGACCGGGGTTCAAATCCGGCCTCAAACACATAATAATTGCCTAGCTGTGTGGCCTTGGGCAAGCCACTTAACCATTGCCTTGCAAAAATTAAAAAAGAAAACTAAAAAAAAAGGGACAAAAAAATAGCAATAGTCAATATTGGAGGGGTTGTGGAAGACAGGTGCATTAATACGATGTTGGTAGAGTTGTAAAATAGTACAACCATTTTGGAAAGTAATTTGGAATTATGCAAATAATGTTACTAAACTGTCTATAACCTTTTTAACCAGAGACTCCACTACTGGGCTTATACCCAAAGGAAGTTATTGATAGGAAAAACAAGTCTCTATCTGTTTTGTTCATTGTGTTGACTTTTCCTTCCTCTGCAAAAAAAATACTATTTGTTATATAGGATAACCGTCTGGAAGGGTAGAGGACAAATAGTAACATCAGAAACAGAAAATGTCAATTAAAAGTTTATTTTTTTAAAGGCAATGGGCCTTTACAAGCCGATTCTTCCAACTACCTCTTCTCCCTGCCCCCCCCCCAATACAAACCGACACTTCCCTTCCTGGTGGTTGGACCTTCCATCTAATACCAAAGGGTGCTCAGGGAGAATAATCTCTGCTTCTCAAAGTTGCTGTCTATTGCATCTCTTCCAGATTGCAGCTGCTCCTGTCGGTCTAAGGCAGGGAAATTCCACTGGGATATTTCCCTGGGGCCTATTGTATTTCAATGGAGCCTAGTCCCAAGAATGTAGTAAAATGGAGAGACAGAAGTAACCAGATAAGCTTTTTGTCCACACAGAAATATCAAAAGACTAAAATCACAACATAAGCAGGTCTGTGCAGCTGTGGGCCCCAAGGTTCCCTAGCCCCAGCCAGGCCTTAGCCTTGCTGACAGCACCCAACAGACTGCCACCAGCTGCTTCTGCATTGATCCTCAAAGATGGCTTTGCAGTCTCACTGGCCGTCTCTGGCTGCTTTTCCATGTAATGACCTCTAGGAGGAGACAGAGTCAAATGCAGGAACTCTGGAGGCAGCTGTGAGCTAGGATTATGAGACTGGAAATTTGTTTAAAGACAAGATTGTTTTGTTCTGGGGTGCTGTTGGGAGGGGAGGGGAGGGGAGGGGAGGGGAGGGGAGGGTTCCTTCCTTCTCTTTTTGTCCCCAAGATTCAGCACAACGACCAGCACATAGTAGGGCCTTAATAGATTTGCGTTGGTGATGACAATGACTTATGAGGCTGTGGCCTTTCTACTTGTCCCCAGTAGTGTCTGGCTGGTATTCAGAGATAGGGAGACAGAGACAGGGAGTGACACAGACAAGGAGGGGCGGGGAGAGACAGAGAGATAGAGACACAGAGAGAGAGAGAGAGAGAGAGAGAGAGAGAGAGAGAGAGAGGTAGACATACTGACACAGAGAGAGTGAGAGAGACACTGAGACACAGACAGGTATAGAAACAGAGAGAGACAGAGACAGAGAGAGACACAGAGACAGAGACAAAGAGACACACTGACAGAGACAGAGAGTGAGAAAAACTGAGTGAGACAGAGAGACAGAAGGAAAGACAGAGAGAGTGAGACACAGACACAGAGAAAGAGAGAGAGAGAGACAAGGAGAGACAGAGAGACAAGGAGAGGGAGAGACACAGAAAGACAGAGAGAGACAGAGACAGAGACAAAGAGAGAGAGACAAAAAGACAGAGAGAGGGACCAACAGAGAGACAAGGAGAGACAGAGGGAGACAGAGAGAGAGAAAGAGAGCAAGAGAGAGAGAGAGAAAGAGAGCAAGAGAGAGAGAGAGACAGAGACATAGAGAGAGAGAGAGAGAGCGCAAGCATTTATTATTGTGCTAAGTGCTAGAGACCTAGATATACTAAATGAGCTAGTAGCTCCCTTAAGGTATCCCCAAATAGGGAGGTAGAAGAAAAAAAGATGAAATCTGGATAGTGAGTGAATCAAGAGTCCATGTTAAAATTGTGGTCAGGGGTCACTAGGAGGCATAGTGGATAGAGCACCAGCCCTAGAGTCAGGAGTACCTGAGTTCAAATCCAGTCTCATATACTTAATAATTACCTAGCTGTGTGACCTTTGAGCAAGTCACTTAATCCCATTGCCTTATAAAAAACAGAAATAAAATGGTTAGTCTGATCAAAGGATTGCTAGTCAGCAAATGATTTTTTCTTTTACTAGTACTTCAGTGGTGTCTTAGACATCCATTTTGTTTTTTCTTGGCAAAGACACTGGAGTGGTTTGTTGTTTCCTTCTCCAGCTCATTCTACAGATGAAGAAACAGAATAAAGTGACTTGCCTAAGGTCACACAGCTAGTATCTGAAGTCACATATGAGCTCAGGACTTACTGACTTCCAGACCTGGTGGTCTATCCACTGTGCCACCCAATTGCCCTATCCAGCAATTTAAGAAATGCTGATTAAGTACTTTGTCTAGAACATTATACCAGATCCTGGGGGAGATCCCACATGTCCCAGGTGCTTTGCTAAGCCTGGAGGCCCAAGCAAGGCAAAAATACTGCCCTCCATATCAAGGAGTTCCCATTCTAATGTGGAAGACAACATGCAAGATGTGTCCAATGCAGAGAGGAGTTGGGGGAGGGAGCTGGGGCTGGGGGGAGGGGAGGGGGAGGCCAGGAAAGGTCTGTAGCCCAAGAAGAGATGTGAGCTGAGCCTTGAAAGAATCCAGGGTCAAGAAACAGAGATGAAGAGTGTGACCATTCCAGGCATGGGGTCAGCCAGGGCAAAAGCATGGAATGAGAAGATAGAGGGCAAAAAGCTGCAAACATGAAAGCCATCTGGGAGTCTGTGGGAACAAGTCAGGTGTGAGAAGACTGAAAAGGAAGAAAGAAGTCAGTTTTGAGTTTGTAGTTGATGCTCTTCCCACTTTCAGGAGACCCTTCCTGCCTATAGAGGCTGGAAAGATTCATTCCTTCCTCTTTCCCCTGCCTAGTCATCTCCATCTCCTGGCCTGGTCTGGCCTAGCCTAGGACAGAAGTGGAATGATAATCCATCAGCTCCCTGCACTGGGCCCCAGGTCTGAGTTGCCTAATACACAGAGAGTGCTCCACCCTAATAAAGTTAACAACCCTTCTGAACTCATTAACAGTGATTAATAAACTCCTATTTGGTCAGATCTCCCTTCTCCCAGTAATTCTGAACCCCCTCAGTTGTCATTAGTCAAACCCTGGTCTCCATCCTCCACTGCCCACTCCCTTATTCTCATCCCCTTCCACCTAGCCCCTCCCCTCAATATCCTCTTCTAATGCTATGATGTCTGGAAGGCTTGCCCTGTAGGGGACAAATTTGCTTTCATCTTCAATCTTTTCCTCTCCCACTCCTTCCATCTTTGGCTTGCACTGAGACCTGGCTTCTTCCTGATGATCCAGCCTCCCTTCTAGTACTGGTTATACTTTTACTCATTCTCCCAGAGTGGTTGAGGAGGGATATTGGATTCCCATTGGAATATTCCAGTTGTAATGTTCCTTACTCCCCATAGCTACTTCTAAACTGACTCTTCAGCCTTGTTTTATATGAAGAGGTGGCCTTTCTCCTGGCTAAGGCCTACCCCTCTACACAGCATCTAGGTGGTACTGCAGTGGACTGAGCTTGGAATCAGGTCGTTGAATGGTGCATACACTGTCAGATTTGGTCCATGTGATGGCTTGTTTTGTTTCCTTGCCTTCCTATTATGTTTCTCATGATTATTTCCTAATAATATTCCTATTATTTGTATTCTTTGTTATAGGAATGGCTCACTGAGAGAGAAGGAGGGAGTGATATATTTGAAAATGAAGGTGATGGGAAAAGTATTTTTAAAATGAAATCAATATCTGATCTGCTCCTCTTACCATCCTGAATCCTTCACAGGAGTGGTTACAGGGGTGAACCTGTTCTGGGTGAACCCTCCCAGGCTACCTTCTCTCAAGAGATTTTGGTAATAGAGTCAAGGAACTCCTTATCTCATCTTTCTTGTTGTGTGTCATGTTTGACTCTCCATGACCCCATTAGGGTTTTCCTGGCAAAGATACAGGAGTGGTTTGCCATTTCCTTTTCCAATTCATTTTATAGATGAGGAATTGAGGTAAACAAGTGAAGTGATTTGCACTGGGTCACATAGCTAGTAAATGTCTGAGACTGGATTTGAACTCAGGAAAGTAAGTCTTCCCGATTCCAAGTCCAGTGACCTATCTATTGTGTCACCCAACTGCTCCTAAATGGAGGTGCCTATTGTTGGTCAGTCTTGTCAGACTCTCTGAGATGTCATTTGGACTTTTCTTGGTAAGATATTAGAGTGGTTTCAAATTTCTTTCTCTATCTCATTTTATAAGGGTAGCTAGGTGGTACAGTGGATAGATCTCTGGTCTTGGAGTCAAGAGTACCTGAGTTTGAATCCAACCTCAGACACTTGACACTTACTAGATGTGAGACCGGCAAGTCATTTCACCCTGATGACCTGGCATTCAGGGCCATCTCCAGTCATCCTGATCCACATCTGGTCACTGAACTTAGATTGCACCTAAGGAGAAAGTGAGGCTGGTGACTTAGCATAGCACCACCTCAGTCAAATCCAATTCATGTGTTTATCATGGCATCACCTCCCTGATGTCATGGTCTTCTTTAAGAATGAAGAACAAATAACAGTCATTTTACAGATGAGGAAAATGAGGCAAAGTCAAGTGACTTGCCCAGGGTCACCCAGCTAGTAAATTGATCTCAAGGCTCAATTTGAACACAGATCTTCCTGAAGCAAGATTGAGCATTCTATCTACAACCATGCAACCACATCCTAGCTAGACTTTGTATCCTTCTCGGCACCTATTCCACGGCTCAGGACAGAGTAAGCACTTAAAAGGTTTATCTAATTGTTGGAACTCCTACAGGTAACTGAAAAAATAGATCTAAATTAGACCTAGTGGAAGAATTTGCTGAGACAGACCCGATGCCTTCAAAATCCAGTTGCATGCTATGTGCCTAATATCTCCAGGTCTTCCTTTTCTCTGAGAGTTGTCCAGGAACAAAGACTTGAGCCTCTGACAGAAATAGTCTCTTAAAGTTCTCATTTGACTGCTCCATGATCTTCACCCAAATTACTCATTTCTGGTTTTCTTTTCATCTGGCTCTCTCTCACTTAGGCATTTTCTCTCCCTAGGATATCACTTTAGGATTGACTCAGTGTGAACTCTGGTATTTGGCCTTCACAGTTCAGTTCACTTCTTCCCTGTAGAACCCTCCAGTCTTTGACCCATATTAGCTAGCCCTCACCTGCCCTTTCTGCTTTGAGCAGAAGTTGCCGATCCAGTTAACCCCAGCTAAGATCCCTGCCTTACCTCTACATTAGACTGAGAAAGTGGGGAAAAGGAAACATGAACTCCATAAAGGCCTGTACTGGTGCTTCATCTTGGTGGGGGCAAGGAAGGCACTCTAGGGTCTTGAAGGCCCCGTTAGAACAGAGCTCTGGTTAACCTGGACATTATGGAAAGATTTTGAGTGTAGTGGTAACAACAGACTGTTCACCCTTTTTCATTTTTGATATGGTGATTTGGTAATCTTCTTTCTTTTCTTTAATCAGATTAACCAAAGGTTTGTCTATTTTATTGGCTTTTTCATGAAACCAACTCTTAGTTTTATTTATGAATCAATGGCTTTCTTGCTTTCCATTTTATTAATTTCTCTATTGATTTTCAGTATTTCTAATTTGGTATTTAATTGGGGTTGTTTAATTTGTTCTTTTTCTAGCTTTTTAAGTTGCATACTCAATTCCTTGATCTCTTTCTCTATTTTATTCATATAGGCATTTAGAGATATAAAGTTTCCCCTTAAAACTGCCTTTTCTGCATCCTATAAATTTTGATATGATGTATCATTATTATCATTTTCTTGAATATAATTATTTATTATTTGTATTATTTGCAGTTTGATCCACCCATTATTTAAGAAAAAGTTATTTAATTTCCAGTTAGTTTTTGGTTTATCTTTCCATGACCCTTTATCACATGTAATTTTTATTGCATCATGGTCTGAGAAGCGTGTGTATTTATTATTCCTGCCATTCTGCATTTGATTATAAGGTTTGTGATCCCTAGTACATGGTCAATTTTGATGTAGGTGTCATGTACTGCCCCAAAAAAGGTATATTCTTTTCTATCCCCATTAAGTTTTCTCCAGAGGTCTATCATGTCTAAGTTTTCTAAGATTTCATTCACCTTTTTAACTCCCTTCTTATTTTGTTCTTATATTTATCTAATTCTGAAAGAGGGAGATTGAGATCTCCCATATTAAAGTTTTGTTGTCTTTGTCTCCTTGTAATTCATTCAGCTTTTCTTCTAGGAATCTGGATGTTATACCACTAGGTGCATGCATATTTAGTAATGTGATATAGCTTCATTATCAATGGCACCTTTCAAGAATTTAGTTCCCTTCCTTATCTCTTTTTAATGAGATTGATTTTTGTTTTAATTTGTCTGAGATTAGGATCATTACCCCAGATTTTTTTAATTCCATTGAGGCATAATATATTTTGCTCCAACCTTTTACCTTTACACTGTGCATATCTCTCTGCTTCAAATGTCTTTCTTGTAAACAACATATTGTAGGATTCTGGTTTTTAATCCATTCTTCTATCTGTTTCCATTTTATGGGACAGAACATATTTATAGTTAAGATTACTAATTCTGTATTTCCCTCCATGCTTTCTCCATTTATATTTAACTCTTTCCTTTTCTCTTATTCCTCCTCACCAAAATTTTACTAATTTTCCCCTTTGACTTTTCTTTTAAAAATTTA